>NW_027397071.1:61442870-61911946 GCF_003265705.2 Callorhinus ursinus | reverse complement strand
CGGTTGAGACCTGATTTGTGACCTAGGGTGTGATCTATTCTGGAGAATGTTCCATGGGCACTAGAGAAGAATGTGTATTCCATTGCTTTGGGATGGAATGTTCTGAATATGTCTGTGAAGTCCATTTGGTCCAGTGTGTCATTTAAAGTCTTTATTTCCTTGTTGATCTTTTGCTTAGATGATCTGTCCATTTCAGTCAGGGGGGTGTTAAAGTCCCCCACTATTATTGTATTGTTGTCAATGTGTTTCTTTGCTTTTGTTATTAATTGCCTTATATAATTGGCTGCTCCCATGTTCGGGGCATAGATATTTACAATTGTTAGATCTTCTTGTTGGATAGACCCTTTAAGTAGGATATAGTGTCCTTCCTCATCTCTTATTACAGTCTTTGTTTTAAAATCTAGTTTGTTTGATATAAGGATTGCCACCCCAGCTTTCTTTTGGTGTCCATTAGCATGATAAATGGTTTTCCACCCCCTCACTTTCAATCTGGGGGTGTCTTTGGGTCTAAAATGAGTCTCTTGCAGACAGCATATTGATGGGTCTTGTTTTTTAATCCAATCTGATAGCCTGTGTCTTTTGATTGGGGCATTTAGCCCATTTACATTCAGGGTAACTATTGAAAGGTATGAATTTAGTGCCATTGTATTACCTGTAAGGTGACTGTTAACTGTCTGTTGTCTGTGTTCTTTTCTGCTCTTTGCTGCTTTTAGGTTCTCTCTTTGCTTAGAGGACCCCTCTCAATATTTCTTGGAGGGCTGGTTTCGTGTTTGCAAATTCCTTTAGTTTTTGTTTGTTCTGGACGCTTTTTATCTCTCCTTCTATTTTCAATGATAGCCTAGCTGGATATAGTATTCTTGGCTGCATATTTTTCTCATTTAGTGCTCTGAAGATATCTTGCCAGTCCTTTCTGGCCTGCCAGGTCTCTGTGGATAGGTCTGTTGCCAATCTAATGTTTCTACCATTGTAGGTTACATATCTCTTCTCCCGAGCTGCTTTCAGGATTTTCTCTTTGTCTCTGAGACTCGTAAGTTTTACTATTAGATGTCGGGGTGTTGACCTATTTTTATTGATTTTGAGAGGGGTTCTCTGTGCCTCCTGGATTTTAATGCCTGTTTCCTTCCTCACATTAGGGAAGTTCTCTGCTATAATTTGCTCCAATATACCTTCTGCCCCTCTCTCTCTTTCTTCTTCTTCTGGGATCCCAATTATTCTAATGTTGTTTTGTGTTATCTTATCGCTTATCTCTCGAATTCTGCCCTCGTGATCCTGTAGTTGTTTATCTCTCTTTTTCTCAGCCTCTTTATTTTCCATCATTTGGTCTTCTATATCGCTGATTCTCTCTTCTGCCTCATTTATCCTAGCATTTAGTGCCCCCATTTTTTATTGCACCTCATCAATAGCCTTTTTGATTTCGATTTGGTTAGATTTTAGTTCTTTTATTTCTCCAGAAAGGGTTTCTCTAATAACTTCCACGCTTTTTTCAAGCCCAGCTAGTATCTTTTAAAGTCATGATTCTGAACTCTAGGTCCGACATCGTACTAATGTCCGTATTGAGTAGGTCCCTGGCTGACGGTACTACCTCTTGTTCTTTTTGCTGAGGTGATTTCTTTCGTCTTGTCATTTTGTCCAGAGGAGAATAGATGAATGAGAGAACAAAATGCTAACAGGTTTACAACGTCCCCAGCAAATATACTGTATACAAATCAGAAAAGACCTGAAACCAGGGGAAAAGAAAGGGAAAGAAAGAAAAAAGAAAGAGAAAAAGAAAAAAAAAAGAAAAAAAGATAAAAACAAAAACAAAACAATACAAAAAAAGCAGAATATGATCAAATATGATCAGGCTAGTGCATAGATCAGTGCCACACACTAGATTTTGGGCGTATTTTGGTCTGTTAGAAAAAAGTGCCTCCTAAAATTTTAAAGGAAGAAAGACATATATGTACAAAATAAGGGTTGATACAATGAAGGGATGGAAGATGACTGTAAAGATGAAAATTATAAAAGATTTTATAAAAGGACTTGGTAAGATAAGTTGTTTGAAAAAAGAAAGAAGATTTAAGAAAAGAAAAAAAAAAAAGGAAAAAGGGAGAGAATGTGATCAGGCAGGAGACTAGAACAAAGCCATACACTAGTGATTTAGGGTATATTTTGATCTGTTAGAAGAAACTGTACCCCAAAATTTTAAAGAGAGAACAACTTATATATATATATGCCAAAAATAAGGGTAACTACTATGAAGGGATAAAATATGACTCTAAAAATGAAAAATAAAAAATGTTTTTTTTTTTAAAAAGGGATTGATAAGATGTTGGTTGAAAAAGGGAAAAAGAAAAATAAAAAAAAACAGTCAACAAAAATTAACTTTGATGAAATAATGGATCATGGTAAAAAAAAAAAAAAAAAGCCATGAATCTATGTGCAGTATTCCCCTAGCGCTGGAGTTCTCCCATTCTCCTTGATCGATCAACTTGGTCTTGGCTTGCTGGCTGTTTGTGCTGATCTTCTGGGGGAGGGGCCTGTTGCTGTGGTTTCCAAATGTCTTTGCCGGAGGCGGAATTGCCCCGCCCTTGTCGGTCCGGGCTAAGGAAGCTGCTCCGGTTTGCTCTCAGGAGCTTTTGTTCCCTGGAAGCTCTCGGTACAGCTTTGGAGGACCAGGGCAGAAATGGTGGCCTCCCAATCTCCACCCGGAGGAGCTGAGAACTTGGGGCCCCACTCCTCAGTGTGTCCCCAGAGAAAAGCAGTCACTTCCGTGTCCCCGGTCTCCGGCCGCACTCCGTGCTCACCCGGCCTGTGATCGAGCGTTGCTATCTCTGGCACCCGACCCCGCATGGAGTCTCCAAACCCAGCAGATCCCTGCAGTGCGTTCCCGCACCGCTCCTCCCCGGGAAGGAAGGGGAGTCTCCCCGGATCTGCTGCTTATTGGGTCCCTGCTGGGGGAGCCGTGCCCCGACTGGGCCGCAGATCACAGTTTATGGCAACCCCAAGCTGAGAGCCCGCGACTCTGCTCCGTCTCTGCAGCCGGCTTCCCCGCTCTGATACCTGGGAGCTCTGGCGCACTCAGGCACCCCCGGTCTCTCCGTGACCCCAAGGGTCCTGAGACCACACTGTCCCGGGAGGATTCCACCCCCCGCTTAGCCACTGCAGCGACGTCCCTCCACCGAGCCAACTTCTAAAAGGTCTGATTTTGTGCTCCGCGGCTCTATCACTTGCCAGAAGCGGCCGGCGGAGACCCCTCCCCCGCCATCTATCCTCCCGAATATCGCCTCGGATTCACTTCTCCGCACGTCCTACCTTCCAGTAAGTGGTCGCTTCTCTGTTCAGAGAGTTGTTGCTACTCTCCTGTTCGATCTCCTGTTGAGTTCGTAGGTGTTCAGAATGGTTTGATCCCTATTCAGCTGAATTCCTGAGACCAGACGAAATCTAGGTCTCCTACTCCTCCGCCATCTTGCTCCGCCCCCCCTCCAACCCATTTCTGGGAAAGATTTTATCAAGCTCCCCCAGGGCTAAGTACTGAATGAATGGGGAAAGAGACCAGTACTGTTCCCCAAGACAAGAGGGAAGTCCAAGAGAACATGATTTTGGTCTGTCTTCCAAACTGACTTGCATGAAGACAGAGTTCTGGGCCCTAGGACTGGGGGCTGGTTGGAAAGGAAGGAAAGGAGGTGACTCTGAGGCTATACTAAGATTCAGCCTCTGAGCTCATCACTTTCTTGAGTCTCAGTTTTCTCATCTGTGAGATGCAGCTAATCATCTGTGATAAGCTCATCCCTATAGGCTCATCTTACAGAGCTGTTGAGGGAATTGGATGGGATAATGGCTGTGAATGTGCTTTGTAAATAGATTCAAGATACAAATGCGAGTTTACAGTAACAATGCCCCATCTGCCTTCTGATCCCCATCCAGGAATTCAGTCATACTTTTTGTTTGTTTATACCTATCATTTTATTATTATGGGTATTTTTCATTTTGTACCATTTCTATAAGGTAGATGGGACAGATATCATCTCATTCCATAGGCAAGAAAGCAGGGCCCAAGAGAGGTGACTCAACTATAATCCAGGACTTTTTTCTATAAGGAGGAATAATAACAACATATATACTGCTTTATCACTTTATAATTAACTAAGCATTTGTACTTAGATCTTTCTTCTGATCATCCCTACAACCCTGAAAAAAAGCAAAGTAGCCCCTCCCTCCATTTTATAATGAAACAACTGATGCTCCTTGAAGTGGGAGTAGCAAGGCAATGTCACATAGCCAGAAAGAGACAGAGCCAGGACTGGAACCTAGCCCTTCAGATTCCAGAGGCAGAAATTCCTTCTAGTCATTGGTTTCAGAGTGGGGTATTGCTTCTTGACCTTTTGACGAAGATCAAGTGTGGTTTCAGGGTGGGGAAAAGGGATTTTGACATATGGTACCTGACTGATTGACCTTGACCATTTCAAATGTAGTCTTTTGAACTCTGAATGTGCTACTGTATAAAATGGGTACCCCCTCCTTTGTAACTGCATGAGGCCCCACCTAAATTCTGTCTCTGTGACACTTGAATGCACCTACTCATTTCCATGTTCCTCCTTCTACTAGCTTGGGAAACTTCTCAGGGCAGGGATCCTGTCTTACCTGCCCTGTGTCCCCAGTGACTACATATAAAAGCCTGCCATAAATGACTTTATAATAGTGAACAAATCCCCCATTTCTCTTCATTTCAGTCTCACCAACTATAAAATAAAGGAGTAGGAGATGATAACTTGTAAGTTTCTTCCAGCATTTAAATTGTTTGATTTCATAAGAATGATGTTTTCTCTACCTATCAAAAGCACACTCACCCTCCAGCACCAGTTTGGCTCTCAAGACTTCTCTAATCCCCCACAGGCCTTCAGAGCCTCTTTCTCTCCTGAAATACCAAAGTAATCACAATCTGTGCTACTCACCTCTCTTTAGTCCATGCCACCTCGTCCATTACCTGTTCCTGAGTACCTGTACCTTTTTTCCATACATTAGAGGGTATAGATTATTTCCCCAGTTAGATTGCAGTTTGTGAGCAAGAGCCATGTACTACCTTCTGGTTTTGCCCCCTCATGTGCTAAGTGCAGCCCTGCATTCATGCTTAGGAATATCAGGAGAGCTGGATATTACTCCCAGCTTCTTCACTGACTCCTTAAACAAACCACTAGACCCCTGAGCCTCAGTTTCCTATGATATAAAATGGCACTAACATTATTGCTTCCAGAACTATTGTGAGATTCAGGTTAGATAACAGACAAAAAGCACTTTGTTAACTATAATAATCTTACAAAGGTAAAAGTGTAATTGGCATTATGGTATGATTGCTATTGAATGTATTTGACTATGGAGGAATATAAAGAACATGCATGTATTCACTGTTCAAAAATTTTTCCACAATCAGAGAAAGACATGTATCATATGACCTCACTGATATGAGGAATTCTTAATCTCAGGAAACAAACTGAGGGTTGTTGGAGTGGTGGGGAGTGGGAGGGATGGGGTGGCTGGGTGATGGACATTGGGGAGGGTATGTGCTATGGTGAGTGCTGTGAATTGTGTAAGACTGTTGAATCACAGATCTGTACCTCTGAAACAAACAATACATTATATGTTAAAAAAAAAAGAAGAAGAAGATAGCAGGAGGGGAAGAATGAAGGGGGGGAATCGGAGGGGGAGACGAACTATGAGAGACTATGGACTCTGAAAAACAAACTGAGGGTTCTAGAGGGGAGGGGGGTGGGGATGGGTTAGCCTGGTGATGGGTATTAAAGAGGGCACGTTCTGCATGGAGCACTGGGTGTTATACGCAAACAATGAATCATGGAACACTACATCAAAAACTAATGATGTAATGTATGCTGATTAACATAACATAATAATAATAAAAAAATTTTTTTCCAGATACTAAAATAGGTTCCAGAGGAAAACAGAGATGAACAAGACATGGCCTCTGCCCTCAGAGCCTTCTCTGACTACAAGAACATCCTAGTGAATATGAGCACTGAATTTAGAGTCAGAGACTTGGCCTTGAATCTGAGTTCTGTTCTTGTGTGACCTTGAGTCAAGTCATTTTAACACTTTGAAGACCAATTTCCTCTATTTATAATGAGGAAGCTGAACCAGGCCACGCTTCCCAGCTATGTGAGTTTAGGATTCCATGAATATAAGAAAATTCATGGCATCTTTTCAAACTCTAGTGGCTCTGTGGGGGTGGGGAGAATACATGGTTAACTTCTGAGTGGCTGCTGTCAAGCATAGGAATAGAAAAGTGCACCCTGCCTAGAGTGGAAAATGCTGTCCTCATATAGCGTATCTCCTAAGCACCACTGGGCCCTGGCCTGCCTGTGTTGTGTATTAAGGCCATGAGGCAGAGGCTGTTTCAGCACCACGGATAGCTCCACCGTGGTGCTGCCTCCATGGCCTGGAGCCTAAACAGGCCTTTCCACCACCAACCAGATGTTCCTGCTTTCTCAGCCAGCTTAAGGCTAAAACAAACCTTTTCAACCAGGGTTTATCAGAGTTTCTAAATTACGTACTGGGAAGAAATTTAATTGGTTTAATTAAGAAAGTTTATTTCATGGTAATTCAGTTTTGTTATGCTGCAAGACTTAATGTGTCCTCTGGTGGGAGCGTCTGTTATAAATATTCATTGCCTCACTCAAATACCCTCTCCTGGCCCTAATCTCCCTCCCTTACCCCATAGAGTTTGAAAATGTGTCTGAAGAATATTGAGGAAAGTGAGGCCTTCCTGAGCAAGGACAGCAGGCCAAGACAAGGTCAACTGAATTCAGTGAGAAAGACACAGAAGATCAGAACTTAAAGAGATTTTAGAAATATAGTGTGCCACTCCTCTATTTTATAAATAGGGAAATTGAGGCCTGGAGGAGAAAGGGAAGGGCACACACTTAGCTAGTGGCAGAGATGAAACTAGGGACCAAGTCTCCTGACTTCCAATCCACTGCACTAATCTCCCAAATTCTAAATTCAGGCTATTTTCAAGCTAACTCTGGAGATCATCTGGTCAATGTTCTTACATACAGGGGAGGAAGCTAAGGCCTAGACAGGGGGATGACTTGCCCTAAGCCACATACTGGCCCATCTTCCTCCCTCCCACTGCAGAATTCCCCAAGCCCTGAGAACCATGCAACTTCTGTTGGATTCCCTCCAGTGAAAAGCAGCTCAGTATTACATTTGTACAACTAGACTAGTTGTAGTGAGGGGATAAAATTGATATTTGACATTGCCCTTCCTTGAAGAAGTGTACAGTCCAGTTGGGCAAAGGAGATAAAATGAAAATAAGAAGCAAAGTGACAGTAATAAGCACCCCTTATACATTGCTCAAACACACTCCTCACAGTTCCCCTAATGTGTCTGAGTATTTCATGCTTTTATGCCTTTGTACTTGGATATCTTTCACCAATGCAACTACCTGGTCAATTCCCACTCATTCTTTCTGACCCCAAAAATCATCCCAACCCTTCCCCTGACACACAACTATAACTGAGTCCCTTTCTCCCCCATGCCCCCAATGTACTCTACCATTTTATCTCATGGCATTTATCACACAAATCCTATCTCACAGCATTGACTTGTCTGTCTTCTCACCAGGGTAAGCTCTTTGGAATCACCAGTGCCAAGAGCATTGTCTGGCAAAGACTAGAAGCTCATCAAATAGTAGCTAAATGGATGAGTATGAAACTGATTTACTGTGGAGTTTCAGTTCATTGGGGTATAAAACCTAGAATAGTTTTATTTTTCCAATAACTGCTACCAACTGTGCTCTATTGAACCCTCCCTTTTCCTGCTGGGTAGCAGGCTGCCCTAACAAACTCTCAGTCTGAAGCCATAACTTTTCAGTCACTTTTAGTTAATAGAACAGTCTCATTTGAGTTCTTTAGGGCTCAATCCTATTTACTTGGTTTTTTCTTATTCTTATATTTGATTCAAATCTCTTGCTACCCCACCTCTGTCATTCCCTGCCTTATACCCCACCATCCCTAACCCTGTTCAAGCATCTGGCTCTTGTTGTGGGGGGTAGAGTATGCTCTTACCACCTTCCCCTCCCTCTTCCACTGCTCTGGTATTGGGGTACAAAGAGGGAAGCAGGAGGTAGTGGTCTCTTAGTGTGACAGCTCACGATGGGTAGTCCTCTCCTAATTGTGACTTAGCTTTAGCCACTGACCTGGTTTATTGTCTGTGCAATCCTTGTGTAATTGGGGAGTCTCCCCCAAATTCTGCAGAGGAGGACCCTCTCCTATGTACTGCTGTCCCTGAGATTTGCCTCATCATTGGCTGACACCTCCCATCATGCCTCTCATAACTCAATCCCCTGAAACCTCTCACTGATGAGGTCCCTGATCTCATCTAATCTCTGAAGGCCTCCACTCAGAGGCTTGTGAGCACATTAGAGAACTGACTGACATAGGGAGCTTGTCCTTACTTCTTTTGTCTGGCCAAACCACCACCCATCTCTCCTCTCTTCTGCTGCTACACCAGAGCCAGGCCAGGTAGTTAAAGAGAGAAACAAAATGTCAGTCTAGTCTTTCCTTGGGGTCTTGTCTCAGGGAGGGGAAATCTTTTGTCTCCTCCACAGGAATGGGGTGGGATGTAACAGTTTTTCCCTCTCCCATTTCTCCTCTTTTAATGGGGAGGGGGCCAGAGTAGGGCTTGTTTTCTAAACCAGGAGTCTCAGCCAGCAGTGACCCTGACTACCTGTCAGTCTCTTTAAAATGTGGGGACTTGGTATTTTTTTTCTAAATCATGAACTTCAGTTGTCAATTCCCAGAAGAAAAAAGGACCCACTCTGCACCTTACTCTCTCCTGCACACAATTTCCTGGAATTGAAGCTAGCACAAGAGAGGTTCAGGAAAGAGTGACTTCCAGGGGTAATCAGGGGACACATCCTGAAGGGAACAGTCTGAAGCTGAACCTTAAAGACTAGAGAGAATTAGAATCATGCAGAAGAGGAAAAGGAATGGTTATGACATTTTATAGGAGATAGTACAGTGCTCAGCACTTAATAGGCCTTTAATAAATAACATGAATTAAGCTGATCCATTCACAGCTAGAAGTTTTTTCTGGAAAAAAAAATAATTGCAGGAACCTTGCAGCCAGACAGACTGAATTCAGATCACCACACTCCCTTTAATTTGGCATCTTTAGTAAGTCATTTGATCTCTCAGCCTCTGTATCTTCATCTGGAAAAAAAGGGGTGGATAATAAAATGATTTAGAGGATTGCTGTGAGGATTAACAAGGTGCATGGTACCCTGTAGCTGAGAAAATATCATGTGTCCACCAGATAGGTTTATTTTCCTCCTGTGCATATAGCTTGACTTCATTTCCCAGTTCCCACAAGGAACCATGAGACTGAATTCTGGCCAATGGAATGTGTATAAAAGTGAAGCATACCACTTCTAACCTTGGCCCTATATCCACCATGCATTTTCCATGCTTCTCTCATCCCTGTCAGTGAGGCTGAAAGGGAAAGACTCCAAGAGAATAAAATTAGAAAAGAGCTGCTCTCAAGAGCCACCTGGCCAACCCCTGACTATGGCAGGTAAGAATAAGCCTGTGTTGCTTAATCCACTGAGATTTGAAGGTTGTGTGTTCTAGCAGCAAGCATTAATACCTCAACTAACACACAGAGAAAGTTCTTGGTAAATATTGGCCATTATTATTAATAATATTTTTATATCACTCTTCAGTTTACAAGCACTTTTCATTTCTTCATGTAATTCATCTTCACGATGTCCTTGTAACTGGAGTATGGGGAACAGAGAGTACTGCTCCATTTTATAAGTGAGGAATCAGACCAAAACCTGCTGGTGGATGGAGGCAACCGCCAATCATACACAAGAAAGGAAGTCATATGACCAAGACCAGAACAATTAGACTTGACTCAAGCCCTTCTTACCCTGCCTGACATAACCAGCATCAGTCCCCCTGGTATCTGTCCAGGCCAGAGGATGACAGTAATGTCAGGGTCACTAGTGGGACACAAGAAGTTAGTAATTCCTGACAAGCCTTGTGCAAGCAGGCAGACCAGATACCAGATACTAAAGTTAGATGTGGAGGTACCTGGGTGGCTCAGTTAGTTAAGCGTCTGCCTTCAGCTCAGGTCATGATCCCAGGGTCCTGGGACTGAGCCCCACATCGGGCTCCCTGCTCAGCGGGAAGCCTGCTTCTCCCCTGCCTGCCATTTCCCCTGCTTGTGCCTACACTCTCGCTCCTTCTCTCTCTCTCTCGCTCGCTCTCTCTGTATCAAATAAATAAATAAAATCTTTTAAAAAAAAGTTATATGTGATGACATCATCATTGGTTCTGAAGACCACATGCCACAATGGAAAGAACTAGGAGATGAGGATTCTAGTTCTGGCTCTGCCACCATCTTGCTGAGTGACCTTGGGCAAGTCACTGTGCATCTCAAAACCACAGATGTGAGTCAATCTAGAAGGTAGTATCAGGACTTAAGGGTTAGCTTTGTCCCAGAGGTCTGGGGACCCCATGATTGCAGCATAGGCAGAGTGTACCCCACCTCCAGGAGACTTTGGGAATCTCCTCAGAGGCCAGCTGAGAATGGGCCAGCTATATCTCCCACCTCTACCCCTGCAGCTGCTCATGCTTCAAAACCCCAGTCAAAAGGCATCTGTCACCAAAACAAGTGGCCCGGCATTCCAGCAGGGAGCAAGAGCTGGGAACAAATGGTGTTTTCTCTAAACAATTGTTTCCAACAGCAATTCCCTTTCCAGAGTGGCTTTATTATTATTATTAAGCTTGTTCACTAATTAGGTTGAGACACATAAATATTTCCAATGTACAGATAACAAATACCTCTATCTGAGGGAATCAACTGCCCTCAGACTGCCAATCCTGGTGAATCACCACCTGCCAGAGCTGGAGGGATCTTAGAAGCAGAAACTGCAATGTGAGATCCCAAGAGGGGAGGCACTTGCAAAAGGTCACATGTAGATCAGAGGCAGGGCCAAGATGCGAATTCAGGTTATCTTGTCCCTGAGAGCAGTGTCTAATCAGTTACTAATATGAATACTGTCATATTGTCATTACTATCGTTATTAGTTTAGAAAAGACCTAGGTTTGAATCCTGACTCTCCATTCACTAGCCATATGCCCCTATTTCTTAATTGTCTCTACAAAATGGGTAAATAATTGCCATCACCTTGGAAAGATCAAATGAAAAAAATATATGCAAAGTTTCTGGCCTTTAGTAAGCAACTGATCCTTCTTAATTAACATTTAAAAATAAGTGGGAAAGGTCCCAGAAGAAAAAAATAGCAGTGTAGTTAAGAGCACAGATACGGAGC
This sequence comes from Callorhinus ursinus, assembly GCF_003265705.2. Lineage (NCBI taxonomy): Eukaryota > Metazoa > Chordata > Mammalia > Carnivora > Otariidae > Callorhinus > Callorhinus ursinus. Next base: position 61,900,614 of record NW_027397071.1, on the reverse strand, counting down.
TGGATTGCCAGGGTTTGAACATGGCTCTACTATTTATTAGCTCCAGGAATTAGGAAACCTCAGTTTCCTTTGTCTTCCAAATGGGGATGATCATGGTAGTGGTGGTAGTATATACATCATAGGTTTATAGATGCACACAGTAAGTACTATGAAAGTGCTAGCAACCATTATTTCCAATTTTGCCTTGCTCCTGTTCAGCTTTTAAAGATTTTTCACATCAACCTTTCATTGCGGTCTGGAAGGGGGGCAGCAAAAATTATTTTGCCCACTTCACAGAGGAGATGAGACTCAGAGAGGCCTAGAGGCTTGCCCAGGTCACACAGTCAGGACATGGTAGAGCTAGGACTTGAACTCAGGGTTAAGCTATGAGTACTGAGCCCTGCCCTGCCCTCTGACAGCAGCTGGCCCAAGCCATAGGGCAGAGTGAGGTTTGAGGCTCTACCTCTACCCCTCCCAAGCCCACCCCAGTTCTGTGCCAGGCCCCCCCATGGTTGAAAGTGGGCCAAGGGGACGCATGAATTGAGGAGAGGAGTGAGAACAGGTAATGCCGCACTGCTGACTTCTGAAGTGAGCAGGGGAAGGAGAGGGCAGTAATTTTAACTGGATTGATTTCACCTGTAGGGCCATTAACTTAATGTCTCCCACTTGGTTAGGAGCAAAGCCAAGCCGAGCTGCAGGTGCTTGCAGCCTCCTGCCCATGCTATGGAGGAGGTTAGAGAGAAGAAGGGTCACCTCAGAGGAAGCCAGACTGGACCAGGGCAAAGGTGAGACAAGAAAGGAGGAACTCAGGCTCAGGATTATGCATGTGCCTCTCTAAACTTTGCATCCTAGGCACCTCATTGCTGAGAAAAGTTCACAGACTGAGGATCAGGACCCCTGAGTTCAAGTCCCGGCTCTGCTACTTGCTAGGCAATTAAATTAGGCAACTGGATTTATCACTTCCCAGAACTGGGGGTGTGCATCCCTACGTGGAAAAGCTGAAGGGTGACTGAAAGGTGCTGAGCTCTCTCAGTGGATAACAGCCTTTAGTGACCACCTGCTCTCCACTCCCTCCCAAGGTCAAGGCAGCCTGGCTGAGCTCACCATCCTCCTCCGTACCCACCTCCTTCCATAGCCCACCTTATTACACTTAGTGCAACACAGGCTGCCCTTCTCTCCTTGCCTTCACCCTAGGCCACTAAAATCCTCCCCTACTCATCCCTGACCGTTCCAGTCTTCTGCTTCTATTTCTCTAACCACCAAGCTCCTCCTTGCACCTCCACAGGACACACATGGCCCCATCTTGCCCCTAAACAATTTTCTGTTTGCTAGCCTTAGATCTCCAGCAAGAAGAGTATTATAGACTGAATTATGTCCCTCTAAAATTCATATGTTGCAGTCCCAGCCCCCAGTGTGACTATATTTGGAGATGTGACCTTTGAGGAGGTAACTGGACTAAATGAGGTAATAAGGGTGGGGCCCTAATCTAATAGGACTGGTGTCCTTATAGAAGAAGAGACACCAGGAGTGTTCAAGCACAGAGGAAAGGCCACATGAGGACACAGCAAGAAGGTGGCCATTTACAAACCAGGAAATGAGTCCTCACCAGAAACCACCCTTGCTGGAACCTTGGTCTAGGACTTGCAGCCTCCAGAACTGTGAGAAAGTAAATATCTGTTGTTTAAGTCAACCAGTCTATGTATTCTGTGGCAGCCCTTATGGACAAATATAGAGGGCCTGTGTCACATTTCGTCTGTGGCCTTGGATGGTCACTTCCTTTCTCCAAGCTATTTCTACAGTTGATAAAAGGAGTCAGCGCCGCTGAGAGGAACTCAGGAATGCCTTTACAGAGAAGGTGATGGTCAAGATTGAGTAGATGCTGGCAGGAAGAGTGAAATCCAGCAGAGGGAGGGGGCCCAGCAATGCCACAGAGGCTTGAAACAGCCCATCCTGAACTGCCAGGTAAGGTTTGGTCTAAAGGAGTGATATGTGATGAAGCTGAAGTGGGCAGGGCAGGACGTGGGGGGCTCTGCTAAGCCATATAAAGGGCTGTATCTTTTCTGCTGAGGGCAGAAGGAAGCCACAGAAGAGTTCTCAGCAGGACAGTGGCATGATTTGCATTTTAGAAGGGTTGCTTGGCAATATACGAAACCTGGATTAGACGTGTAGTAAAGAGGCTGATGTCGGATCCCTGACATGGGTAATGGTCTAGAACAGTACAGCAGGAGGAAAGTCATTGTGGGTGACAGCAGGAGAATGAATGGGCCAGATGTGGTGCTCATCTGGATGCAGGGGGAGGGGGAAGGATGCTGACCCATTCTTCACTTGAGCAGCTGCTGTGCAGGGCTGACCCAGGGTGGAGAGGAGCCTGTGGATGTGGAGGTGCTTTTACACATTGTAGGAGGGGCTGTTGTTCACCCCAGCAACCAGTAAGATGTTAGGTACATGACATGTGTTCAGTAAATACTAGCTCAATAAATAAATAGAAAGAAACAAAATGGTAAGGTTATCACCATGGCCACACCCTTGGTCTAAAATGGCAATCCTGACTCCCTGTCACGAAACTGGCAATCCCCCTAATTACCTCTTTGATGCTCTGGACCAGACACACCCTATCTGGACCAGAACCAATCTTCCTAGTTAGGAATCATGAGCAATGGGAGGGATGCTATCTTACTCAATACTTTTCACTTAGTCCCTGCACTGACCATCCTAGGTGGAAAGATCAGCCCCATTTTAGAGATGAGGAAACTGGGGCTCAGAGGGATTCAGCAACTGGCCCAAAGGCACCAGGCTGGATTCCTCATTCCATCCTACAGCTTCTTGTTTCCTTGAAGGCTCTGAACTCTTCACCTTCGATAGAGAACAAGAACAAATTCCTGGAAGTGATCTGTTGCACCATTTGGCTGGAAAATATTTCTTTGAAAAAAATATCCTGTCATCCTCTCCTTTTTTCTTCATATTTCAGAGTCTGGGGCCACAGCTTTTAACTTAATCTGCTGGAAAATATAGCCTGGCCATGTATCCCATCACTCTGATCTGAGGCACAGCTCTCAACCACAAATGATTTCCACTTCTCATTAAGAAGATTCATTCATCACATCCGATCCAGGGCCTAGTTCCTCCCTGAAACATATAATTAGAATAAAATTAGAAATTCAGAGTATCAGAACTTCCTCTGGCCTGTCTCCTTATTGTCAGATGGGAAAACTAAGGCCCAGAGAGGGGAAGGGACCAGCCCAGAGTCACACAGCCAGATAGTGGCAGAGCTGGGACTTGAACCTCAGTCTCCCAGCTCCACATTCAGTTTCCTTCCCTCAGCTCTTGCACACACTAAATGAAGTCAGAAACCAGCAGGTTACTCCTGTGGGTCAATTCACTGTCTCCTTTGAGATGGATTTCATGTGGTTTGATTCCTGAGGTTCTGAGCTGTCCACTGAACTCTCCTTCCACTCACTTGCTTCTGAAAACAAGAACTGTATAGCAGAACCACATGCTGACACCATGGTATAAAGAGCCTGAGGAACAAGAAAAGGTGAGCTGAAAGGGAGTTGGGGCAGTTGATAAAAAAGAAGAAGAAAAAGACAGGAGTCAAAGATCAAAAAAACAAATGAACCCACATTTGAAACACCTATTCTTGCCAGACACTGTGCTAGCCAAGGTGCACTCATTTCCTCATTTAATCCCCAGGTCAACCCTATGGGGTAGAGAAAATTAATGTTCCCATTTTAGGATGGGGAGATGGGGTAGTGGGTGATGGCCATTAAGGAGGGCACTTGATGTAATGAGCTCCGGATGTTGTATGCAACTGATGAATCACTAAATTCTACCCCTGAAACTAATAATACAGTACAGGTTAGCTAACTTGAATTTAGGAATATATATATTCCAATTTTTTAAATAAGCAAACTGAGGCTCAGAGAGGCTAAAGTAACGTGTCCAAGGTCATGGTGCTGTCAGCAGTGGAAGGGGTCACAGTCTGTCTGACCCCAAGAACAGCACCCAGTCTATTATACCCAGCTCTCCTCATGCACAGGCTGTGTGCTCTTGTGCAGGTCTTTTCCCTTTGTGGGCCTCAGTGGTGCCCTGTGTAAAATGAAACAATTGTGCCCCCCCCCATTGGAGAGATCTTTGCAAAAATAGGACAATAAGAGGAACAACCAGAAGAAGGCAAGAGAGTACTGAGCCATTCTGTCCACTGAGGCCATTAAGAGAAAACTCTGCTCATCAGAGCGGAGGCAGGAGTTTGCACATTTTCATTACCATTCTCCACCTCACCTTCCACTTTAATCTGACTCAGGCTTTCAAAGATTGCTCTTTGGCTCCTTGAAATGTCCCCTTATGGAGGGTGAGGCTTCTGATGTGTTTCTCCTGCCCTGCACTTGGCCTCTGGACTTTTCAGGCCCTCACTGCCAGCCCAACAATGGATTCACACCCTCCTTTTCTGCCAGGGAGGCCAGGAAAGAGAAGGGAAGGGGCTGGGAAACCTGGGTCTCTCCCACATGCCCTATGAACAGGGCCAAGTCACCACTATGCCAGGTACTACAAATTCAGTCATTCAAGTGTCTGCCCTGTGCTAGGCCCTGTGCAGAGACAGAGAAATACGAAGCTACAAACAAAGGAAGTTAACCTAGTTGAGCCTAGTTTCCTCATCTGTAAAATGGGAACAAACCTCTTCATTTAATCCACACACAATGCTATGAAATCAGTATAATTTTCTATCCTGTGGAATTTCTGCCCAGGTCATAAGAAATGCTTGGTAGACAGAACTATTATATTACATAGAAGCACAGTCCTGCCCTCAGAACTCTCCCAACTTGGTGATGTGCACCCAAGTAAAGATATATGCTGCCATTCATTGAACAACTCCCTTTTCCAGGCATTGCAGCTACAGTATTTCTAACCCTCACAGAACCCTACCAGTCCTAGCATCCCTGCATTTGACACCCAAAGAAACTGAAGCCCCCCAAAAGGACAGGCAGTTTGCTCCAGGACATCTAGCTAGGAATTTTACCCCAAGATTCCAAGTGTCTCTTCTTGGCTCACTCTGTTTCAAAGCAGGCTTCAGGGAGCTCTGGAGTTGAGGTCCAGGCCTGGGTCTGTATCACCCAGCACTAGCCCTTTTGCAGGATGGAGATTAACAGTTGGAAGAAAACAAGCCAGAAGGAACCCCCAGGCAGCCCACTTGGGACTAACCCAGAATGCCTGGGCAACAAAGGCCCCAGGTGCAAGGGCAGGGGCAGGGCAAAAAGAGTACCCAAGGAACCTTGTAGAGTTTTGAGATGGAGTCACTGGGAAGGGCCAGTCTTCCTCCCTGCATGACCTGTGGGAGGGACTGGCAAGACGCAGAAGGAGGCTGGGACCCCAGCCCAGGTGGCAGAGGATGAAGCCCCACATGATGACTATGGAGATGGAGAGGAGGGGAAGGCCCATCACCAGGCATCTGCAGGACCCCATCTGCATCCTCAACCCTGTGGGGAATACAAGAAAAACACCTGAAGCCCTCCCCTCTTGGGGGCTTCATTTTTCTCCATGGGAGGAAGCCTGACCATAAGAGAAAAGAATAAATTCTCTTCATAACAACTCCACGAGGCAGAAGTTATCATCATTCCTGATTGTCAGATGAGGAAACAAGGCTCAAAGAGGGGAAGCAATTCACCTAGGTCAATCTGTCCCCACACTCAGCCCTTCTAGTTCTTAACTCCTCTGAGTCATGTCCCTTGGTCTCTCCTTGTCCAGTTCCTCTCATTTTCAGAAGAGAGGGACACATGGGCCTCCACCACAAAGGCCTAGGGACTGGTTGCATGATGTACACTTCTGAAGCTTTTTACAAATACTGATCCCCAGGTCCTGTCCCTAAAGATTCTGATTGGAATGGTTTGGGCAGGGTCCAGGAATCTGCATTTTTAAATAAATGCCAAAACTGTTTCTAATTTGCAGTGGTGGCTACAAATGAGAGGATACCCTTGAGATGTTCCTTGACCTCCTTGACCTCCATCCCAAGGCCCAGTGAGGAGTGTGGAAAAGTCACCCTCACCGCATGAACTGAGAGAGCTTCATATCTGTCATACAAGAGTTTTCCCTGAAATCAGTGAGAATTCAGAGTCACTCACTCTAGGAGACTGAGATTCTATGATTCTAAGATTTTGCCTCAGCTCTGGTGAAGCAAGGGATGGAGGTAGACCCTGCAGATTCTTGCTAAGGAGAGTCAGGCAATGAAAACAGCCTTGCCAATCTGTTATAGCATCTAGCTCAGTGGCTAGCATAGCATAAGTGTTCAATAAATACTTGTTGAGTGAGAATGTGTTTGTCAGGGTTACAGGTGTAGAAAACCCAGTTGAAACTTGCCCAGATGAAAAGGGGAAAGATACTGGGATATCTCTTATGACTGGGGCAGCAGGGCTTTGGGAACCACAGGAGCCAGGGTCTCAAATGTCACTAGGCCTGTCACCCATCTCAGCCTCTCTTTGCATATCTGCATCATTCCATCCAACAAAGACCTGGCTTTCCCCCATACGGCAAGAAATGTGATGACTTACACCTTCTAAACCTCACATCCAACGACTCCCACCATCAGAAAAGATCTAGGATTTTCTTCCCTTCATTCCAGTTTGGAAAATCCCCAGGAAACCCTCTGACTGGCCCAGCTGAGTTAGGGGTGCAACTCTGGCCAGGTGCATGGGATTACATAGGGCTGACACTATTCCTAGAGAAGAAGGAGTTGTTATGAGTCAGGCACTTACTCCTATTGGTGTCTATTACCAAAAAAATTGTATGAATGCTTTCCACCATACAGTATAGTTTAGTCCATTTTACATTTTCATGTTATCTTGTTTGGTCCTCAAAACAACCATGACTGGAGGTGGTAGGAGAGAAACATTCTTTTCAAAGAGGTTAAGTGGGGCCCAAGGACACACAGCTAGGTTCCAGGGCTAGGACTAGACCTCATGTCTTCTGATTCCTAGTCACATATTTGATGAGCAAATGGATAAATAAAAAACAACAGTGATAGCTACCATATATTAAGTGCCAGGTCCTTTACAGAGATTATTACATTTAACTCCAACTACCCTATGGGTATTATTTTCACTCCCATTTTATGGATGAGGAATGTGAAACCCAGAGTTATTATGTGGCTTGCTCAAAATTAGCTTAGAAAGGACAAAGCCAATATGGCATTCACGATGTCTCCAACGCGAAAATCTGAGCCCTTTCTTCTGCCACAAGCTGCTGAAAAGCCATAATACCAGCACCATGTAATTCAGGAAATGCCAAAAAGTTCCTCAGCTCTAATCCTTCTCCCCTCTTTGCCAGTTACAAGTGTTTGGCATTCCTTTCAATTAACATTGTAATTCTTGGAGCCTAAGTCTGCTTCTGTTCAAGTGCATACGTACCAGGGAGAGAGGTACGCACTCTAAGCCAGTGGTTCTCTAAGTGTGGTCACTGAACCAGCATCACCTGGGAACTTATTAAAAATGCACATTCTGGGGTGCCTGGGTGGCCAGTCAGTTAAGCATCTGACTCTTGATCTCGACTCAGATCTTGATCTCAGGGTCATGAGTTCAAGCCCTGTATTGGGCTCCACACTGGGCATGGAGCCTACTTTTTAAAAAATGCACATTCTAAGGCCCCACCCCAGACCTACAGTTATGGGTTGAATTATGTCCCCCTCAAATTCATATGTTGAAGTCCTAACTCCCAGTACTCAGAATGTGACTGTATTTGGAGACAGGGTCTTTAAAGAGGTAATTAAGCTTAAATGAGGTCACTGAAGTAGGCCCTAATATGACTAGTGCCCATAGAAGAAGAGATGAGGACAAAAACACACACAGGATGAAGACTATGTGAAGACATCAGAAGAAGACATCCATCTGCAAGCCAAGGACAGGGGCCTCTAGAAGAAACCTACCCAACCCTACATACAACTTGGTCTCAGACTTCTAACCTCTAGGAGTGTAAGGAAATAAATCTCTGTTGTCTAAGCCAGCCCAGTCTGTGGTACTTTGTAATGGCAGCCCTAGCAAGCTAATACATCTACTAAATCAGAAATTCTAGGACCTGGCAGTTTGTGTTCTAACAAGCCCTCTAGGTGATTCTGAGTACACTAAAGTATGAGAACCACCGCTCTAAGCCATAATCAGACATTTATACCTCTTTGTTGCTGGAATGTGTGACTATAAGCCTGACCTGCCTTCAGCTATGATTCTAGCCTGGTGGGGCCAGCCTGCCTGAGAGACTAAAGTCAAATGCAGTGGGAAGCAAAGATGAAACATGGCGTGGGAGAGAGTGAGAGTGACAGCCAGCAGAGATGGGATGACATAGATGACAGTGTTCAAGTCAATAGAAGGCCACTGTAGGATAACTCAGGCCAGTTCACTCACAATTTTTGACAATTAAAAGTTATCTTTGTCACTTTCATGTCTGTAAATAGAGTGTATACTCCCAACAGATTAGACACAGTTCATTTTCTTTACATGCTTCAAAGCACTGGGCACCAGGATCATGGAATACAGGTGTCTTCTAAGTAACTATTGCCTGGTGAACTCTCATGAAGCCACCCCTACTCTCCATTCTCATGGCCATGGCTGAGTGCTGGCCTCATCAGCTCTCACCTAGATCCCTGCAACAGCCCCTAACTGGTCTACATCCAACCTCTCCTCCTCCTCCTCCCACAACCCTCCACCTAACTCATTTGGGGACCTCAAAGGAGCCTTGCTATGTCTCTCTGTTCCCTCTGCCTCATCCTTTTGTCCAATCCTATTCACCCTTCAAATCCAGCTCCAGTCTCTTATCTCCCCAGTGACTTTCCTCGCTCCCTGTGTCCCACACTCCAGGCTCAGTGGACCTCTCTTCCCTCTGCACTGTGGGAGAGGTAACATTTATTGAGTGCTCACTATGTGCCAGGTTCTGTGTAAGACCTTACAATAATTACCTCTTTGAATCCTCACAACCATAGATGCTATCATTCTCCCCATTTTAGAGATGAAACAGAGAAGACTAAGAGACTTGCCCAAGGTCACACAGCTACTAAGTGGCAAAGTTAGGATTTCAACCCATGAAGACTTGCTTTAGAGTCCTCAGTCTTAATTGTGACACAACACTGCCTCCACATACCCTCATTTCTGTTCTTTAACCAGGTAGGAATTTCTCCTATGGTGAGCTTTTTAAGTGTAAATTCAATATGATATGGTCCTTTAATTAGAGAGGACAATCTGCACTGAACATATCACAGTGGAGAGGAAGAGTCTGTTCCTGGGGAACTAGTGAAGGGGATGGTGGGGGCTGGAGATGGCAGGGTCTGATGTCTTTAGGATGGCTTAGCAGGGCTTGGCCCTTTGTTCTACAGTAATGGATGGTCGAGGTGAATGGAAAGTGAGAGAAGTCTGCCCTAGTGACAGTGCTGGGGCAGGAGGGGGGGGCAGCAAAAAGAGGATGTTCCTCTTGAGCAAATGCGTGGGGATGTCTAAGGCTGGATTTGCTCTGTGATGCTCAGGTTTTACAGCCATCTACTTATAGCTGTAAAAGCACCTTTATTATTGACATTCCTGGAGGAAAAATAACTTTGTTATGGTGAGTCTGAAACTATCCAGCCCTTAACCTGTTTTTCCCCATTGAAACAATTGTCTCTATGATTCCATTTCTTATAACACAGGATTTCTTAGGAATGCAACTTCTGCATCCTAGTAGAACATAGTACACAATTGGTGTCTGTTGGGACGTCTGTCCTCCCTGATGGAGCACCCTGAAAGTGAGACCATGTCAGCTTTATTGCTGGACTTCAGAGCACAGAGAATATGCCCAATGGCTGTTTGCTGTGTGCTGCCTCTGCCAACACCCACCATCCCTCCTGAGAACACACCCTTTGTTTCTCTTCTCTGTCATATCTTTTGGCAAATATAACCATCACCAGCTGGTCTGACTACCCTGATCTGTCTCCTGCAAGCAGCTTGGCTCATTGCAACCAGCATTGCCCAGAGCCCATATTCACATGAAACCACAACACACACCATCACATGCTGCCATCATTGCCATTACAAAACTCTTAGCAGCCCAAAGAGACCTGGATTCAAACCCCAGCTCTACTACTCCCCAGCTCTACTACTCCCCAGCTCAGAGATCTTGGGCCAGTCATGCAGCTTCTCTAAGCCTCAGTTTCTTCATCTGAAAAATGGAGATAATAAAATACTTCATGCACAGGGTTGTCATGAAGCTTAAAGAGATAATGTATAAAGACTGGCATAGGACCTGACGTATAAGTATAACGTAGATGAAGGTTATTGTTTATACTGTTTCTTCCTCACAAAAGTCCTGAGAAAGAAGCAGAGATGGTCCTGGTATTAATTTACAGAAGAGGAAAATGAGGCACAGGAAGCTTAGGGGGCAAAGCCTGGATCACACAGATCCTACCAGCTCCCTTCCTGCTTCCTCACCCAGTGGGCTCCAAAAGCCTACTCGAGGAAGCAAACAGTACCCTGAGGGGAAGGCAAGTGGCTTTTGTGGTGGCCTAGAGTTTGGCTAAGGCAGCTAAGTCTGTAGACTTTGACTCTTGGAACTGAATCCCCTCTTTGCCTCAATTTCTCTCATAAAGCCCAAGACCACATTAGCCATGGGATGGTGACCCCCTGCTCTGGCCACTCACGGTCCTGCACCAAGAGGTATGAGCACTGAACTCTACCTTCTACTCCACAGATCAGCAGGTGTGCGACTTTGGGAAAGTCATTTCCGCTCTCTGAGCCTCCATTTCCTCACCTGTCTCTCTCCGGGGATAATAACACCTGATCTGTAAAGTCTTTCAAGGATCCAATAAACCATTGCATATAGAGTACCTAACACAGGACACAAGACGTGGTCCACATGGTGTGCTCAGGAAGCAGAAGCTATTTGATGATGATGATGATGATAATGACGATGATGATGATGGTGGTGGTGGTGGTGGTGATATAAAATCTCTCCTCAGCAGAGTGGGACCAAGGACTCAGCAAGATTTAAGGCCCACCTGGATAAACACTGAGTATGTTTGTCCTGGTGGGTCAGGAGACAGTATCAGAAATCAGGGTGAATCCAAGTGCCACTGGATATTATTGTGCCCAAATTCTGCCCTGTCTTCACCTCTCTCCTTCAAGTCACTGAGTGAAGAAAGAACTCAGACAATAATCAGAAAAGGAATGGCTCAGTTACACTGATTTTTAAATGCATCTTGGGTCCCAAACCCAGTGTTGAGAACTGGGCTGGGCCATGGCGAAGCCTCCTTCACCTGCACAAGCTGGACCCCTCTAGTCAGAACCTACGCAGGCCCCCAACTGATTATTCCAGCCTGCAACCAAACCCAAGTCTCAAGGTGTGGTCCAGGGACCCTGAGACTTTGTCAGGGGGTCCATGAGGTCAAAACTATTTTTGTAATATATTTGAAAGACTTTATATGACTTTTTCATTCTCATGTCATGAGTATACAGTGGAGTTTTTCAGAGTGCATGATGTAAGATATCAGAACAGACTGAACCCAGAAGCAGGTATGAGAACTCAGCTGTCTTCTTTTAAGCCAGACATTAAAGAGATTTACAAAAATTTAAACAATGTCATTCTTCTTACTTAATTTGTCCCAGAAAATACTTATTTTTTATTTAAATGATATGATTTATGTTAACATATAATGAGTTTGAATTTGAAATGAATTAATAAATAAAATGGTTATATTTTTGTTTTAATTTCTAATATAGTAAGTATCTATAGCTATAACTCACATAAATGAAAGTTCTCTGGGATCTTGAGACTAAAATGTTTGATAACCACTGCCTCAAACTCTGGCACATGTGCACCAGGGACATGAACAAGAATACCTGCAATAGCATTATCTTAGCAAAATTTCTGTAATAGCAAAAATGGGAGGAACTCAAATGTCCACCACATGAAAATGGATTAAAAAAATTATGATACAGTCACCCAATGGGATATTGTATATCACTGAAAATAAACAAACTATTGCTTTAAAAACAAAGCTATTTCTAAGATTTATTTTTATTTACATTTAGTAAAATCAAGCAAGTCACAGAACATACTTTATGATATCACTCTTATAAAGCTCAAAAACAAACTATAAACTAAACACGTATATTTAAGGACAGAGACATATGTGATAAAACTTTTTTTAAGCAAGAAAATGATAATACACCATCCACCCACTTTGATGGAGGCTGGGAGCTGAGATAAAGGAGGTACACACAAGATGAACTGTCGTTGCTTATGTTCCAATTCTTAAGTTGGGCAGCAGCTGATGGGTAGCCATTTTATTATGATGCTTCATAATTATATATATGGTACACACTCTTTAATAAATATCAAACATAATATTAAAAATAATGTAACCCCTAGTACCCAGACTGTGGCCATTTCCCAATAAAAAGAAAGGGAGGCAATAGACAGGTTGTATTTTAAACTAGGAACTATTGAAACCCCTTCCACCCCAAGCTCTTGAAGAAATGGGTGTTTGCAGGTGTGGGATAGGAAATGTACAAAATGGAACATCCCGTCATCTAAGAAAGCAGGGAAGTTAGCAGAGACTACTGACATCACCATCAAAACAATGCAGAAGCCAAGTTGAAGAGGTTCCCATTCGACAAAGATGGGATGGGATCATCTGAACATCAGCAAAGATAAAAACTGAAATGGATCAAAACACATCACACTTATTTAAATCCATGAGTACATAATGATAAAAAATCATCTCATTGGTCACCTTTGGGTAATGCCAAAGAACCAACTCATTATTTTAAAAACTGAATATAAATGGAAAGAATTAAGCATTTATCCTGCCTTTCCTGTATGAACCATACTTTGGTGTATCCAAAGAGTTAATGAGAGGATGTTACTCTTTATAGAAGTCCAGATAAAGAACAAATAAAAAGTGATAGAACTAGAGCATCACTGTTGTACAAATTCTGAAGAAGCAGTTGATCTAGGCAATGATGCTGGATGGCTGCTAACAACAAAAAGAGACACAACGATTAGACATTTGTGTGCCTCATGATAAAAGTTCACCCCACCACCTCTGAACTGTTCTTGTTCACAAATAAAAGCTGATGAGGGCTCTATATTTAACCACTGATATCCAGGAAATACAGGGGTCAGATGAACATATTAAGTGACACCATGGGATGCAATGAGCAAAGTCCAGGTGTAGGCAACAGGATGAAGAACCCAGTTTCTTCAACAAATGTGTAGCTGGGGAAAAATAAGAGGAGGGGGTATCCTCCAGATTAAAAGAGACTTAAAAGACACCAATAGCCAATTACAGCATATGGAACTTATTTGGATTCGGAGTCAAAGTATAAAAGAATTAAATTATGAATTAACCTAGGAAATTTGAACACTATGTATTTGATATTAAAGAACTTTTTTGTTATCTTCTTAGGTATGGTAATGACATTATAGTTATGTATTTTTCCTATTTTTTATTGTGGTATAATACACATGACATAAAATTTACCATCTTAACTATTTTTAACACAGTGGTATTAAATACATTCATAATGTTGTGCAACCATCACCACCGCCCATCACCATAACTCCTTCCATCTTGTAAGACTGAAACTCTCTACCTATTAAACAATTAACTCCCCATCCTTCTCACCCTCTAGGCCCTGGCAACCACCATTCTACTTTCTCTCTGTATGATTTTTGACTAAGTACCTCATATAAGTGGAATCATACAGTGTTTGTCTTTTTGTGACTGGCTTATTTCTATACTTCGGTATTTTAATGCATCCTTAAATTTATACACATGATGACATGCTGTCTAGGTTTTTCTTCAAAATAATCTGGGGGCATGTTAGGGTGGAAAGAGTGGGTAGGAGTAAATGAAGTAAGATAGGCAATGGGTTGACACCTGTTGAAGCTGGATGGTAGGCACATGGGTGTTCATTATTCTCTCTTATATTATTCTACTTTTATGTGAGTTTGAATTTCCCATAATAAAACTTCTTGCAAAGAGCAAAGGCAAAATAAAGATCTTTCCATGCAGCAGCAACAACAAAGGACGATAATAAAGAAGCAAGAGAGGGGCGCCTGGGTGGCTCAGTTGGTTAAGCGACTGCCTTCGGCTCAGATCATTATCCTGGTGTCCCAGGATCGAGTCCCGCATTGGGCTCCCTGCTCAGCAGGGAGTCTGCTTCTCCCTCTGACCTTCCCCGCTCTCATGCACTCTCTCTCTCATTCTGTCTATCAAATAAATAAATAAAATCTTAAAAAAAAAGAAGCAGGAGGAGGTTATAATCATTCAGGTGGAGAATGGTGATGCCATTAAGAGAGCATGAGAAACAGTTTGGGAAGAATGGTGATGAGTTGAGTTTTGCACATGTTGACTTTGAGATGCCACACTCCCTCATTTAAACATCCATAAGAAATCAGTACATCCTGGAAAGAGCATCTCTGGGTCATTTAAGAAAAACTTCAAAGCTAAGTAAATAAACAAGTTCCAGCCCTACCATGGAGAGCTCCATCCTTTATGCTTCCTCTCCTGGAAAGCAAGTGTTTGTCTCTTCCCCATGTTTCCTGGCCATAATTTAGTTCCGTATCTGTAACAGCTTCCCCAGTCCTATGGTGACTCAAATGTGACAGAGCATTTGGTACCTTGGACACCATCAGAGAAGGGAGGAGACCTTGGCAGGGAGACCAGGAGGGCTTCTCAGAGTAAACAATTCACTTCATCTGACAAAGGGAAACCGAGGCTCAGAGAGCTGAAGTAGTCTATCAAACACAGAGCTCATTCATGCTACAGCCACCAGCAGAGCTCAGGGCTGAGGGTCCTCAGCTGAGAGGTACTGGGCCAGGGAGGCAAAAAGGTAAGTAGCATTTTATTTATTTATTTATTTATTTATTTATTTATTTATTTGAGAGAGAGAGAGAGAGAGAGTGCAAGCGGGGTGAGGGGCAGAGGGAGAAGCAGACTCCCTGCCAAGCAGGGAGCCTGATGCGAGACTCAATCTTGGGACTCCGGGATCATGACCTGAGCCAAAGGCAGACACTTAACGGACAGAGCCACCCAGGTGCCCGATAAGTAGTATTTTAAATTAGGAACCTACTGAAGCCCTTTTTCACCCCAAGCCTTCTGGTCATCCTATCAAAAATCATAGCTCCTAGCAATACTGAACAACTCAAGTCTAGGGGAACCGAGATCTGCTGGACAACACTTGGCAACTTTCTCTACCTCCCATCCCTACCCCTCAGCACCTACAAAATGGAGCCCCTCCTCCTGACCCCATATCAGGGAGCCCTCACCATCCATCCAGGCACCCAGGCAGAAGCCAAGAGAAAAAATTGATGCCATGTCCCAATCCCCCACACCTCACAAGGATCCATCCATTATTTACTGAACACCTGCCATGTGCCAGGCACTCTTCTATTGTTAAGAACATGTCAATGAACAAAACAGACAAAACTCCTGCCCTTGTGGAATTTACATTGTAGTGGAGGGAGACAGACAATAACCATAACAAGTAAGTTAATGGTGTGGCACATTAGAAAGTACAGAGAAAGAGCAGGTAGTAGGGATTGGGATGCTGGGTGGGAAGCAGTCCATCACTAAAAACCATCTCTGTATCCTCTGGGTCATTTAAGAAAAACTTCACTGCCCTGGTCCAGGCCTTATCTTCTCTCTCCTGGACCACCATAGCAGCCTCCACACTGCCCTCCCTGCCCCCACCTGGCCCCCTCCTATCCAACCTGGAGTCAAGTTCATCTTACTCAGTCCCAGATCTGATCATGTCATTCCTTGTGTAAAACACTCATGACTCTTCACTGACTGCAAATCCCTCTAAGACCTGGACCTGCATGGCAACTGCCTGCTCAGCCTCATCACCCACTATGCACCAATGGCCCTGCCTTCTAACCACATCAGGGGACATGCCATCACTGCCCCTCCTGCAGGAACATTAGCCCCTGCTAGGTTGTAGACAACAACAATCCTCAGCCCAATTTTCCTTGTGCTGATGAATCCTGCCCCAAGATAGCCTGGGAGCTCTGAGTTTCCACTACCTGACGAGGCTGCAAAAGATCAAGGACCGCAGCCTCTGCCTTACTTTGGGCTTCCAGAAACAGAGTCCTGAAGTGGGGAGTTGTGTGCAGAAGGCTTACTGGGGAGTGCTCTCTGGTGTCACACCTGTAACTGCGCAGAGGGACAGGCTGACCCACAATGAATTGCAACTGATCCCACAGAGAGCTTTGAAGCTGGGATGGCCCCTCAGAATTGTTCCAAACTGAGGAAAGTGGGTTGAGATTTTATATCCCTCCAACAGCCAGTCATTGGCCAGAACAATCACCAAGATGAAGAATAGGCTAGGATGAGGCAGTTCCTATGCCAAGGGTAACTGCCGGTGAGTCACCAGCAACCAATATTCCCAGCAGCAAGGGGATTGTGTGTTAACTCTAGGGAGGGGATCTGGGCACAGCACCACAGTATCCACTATAGCCTCTGACAGACCTGAGTTTGAAACTTGCTTCTGTCAGTGATAGCTGCGTGACCTTTGTGGAGATAAAAATAGGGTCTGCTGCTCCCTGTTTGTTGAGAGTCTTAAATAAGAGAATTGTCTGGATAAAAATGGCAGTTTGAACTTTAATGCTTATCTTTTCTCCCTCTCTATACCTCCTCCCCTTAAAATGATAGTAAGGAAAAGAGAAGATATAAACCCAGAGGATAAGAAGAAAGAAAAAGGAGTCACTAGTGGATGAGAGAGTTCAACAAATTTCTTCAGGATTGAAAGGGAGTGGAGGAGTGAGTGGTACTTATTTGGCAGGATGCTGGAAACCACAACACAACCTAAGCTCTCATGCGCCACCACCACCCAATGAGGACACTTAAAATAGCCACACTCGCCATTCTCTGTACAAACTTCATGGGCTGGATACCCTTGTCTGGTAGGATGTTCCTGCAAATGACCATATTCATCTCCTCTAGTTAATCCATCTGCTTTCTCAGAAACAATTGCTTATTCCCAAATCTCTTTATGCCAGTTATACTTGTTTTTGTAATTATGTGATTCAATTTAGTATTAATAAACCAATATATTATGATTGCAAAAAGGGAGTTGTTTTATGAAAACTAAGTTGAAATACTCAGTGAAGGCAGGTTGTTATGAGTTACAGACAAGCAATTGTAACCGATTGGGAGGAAATGATATAAATCTAGAAAGAATCTGTATTCAGATCATTCCATAAGTTCCTTTAAGTGCTAGCTGCACTATAAAGTAAAGCTGAACCAAGAAATGATAGACAATGCTTTATGCATTGAGGTTTGTGCAAGAAAGACCTCATAGAATTCCAGTCAACAGACCCATATTCAAAGAAAGGGGAGTAAGCATCTGTAGGTTTTAAGTTAAAATAAAATGTTTACAAGGTTGTGTTTCATTTTTTTTAAAGATTTTATTTATTTTTTGACAAAGAGAGAGAGTGTGAGCACACAAGCAGGGGGAGCAGAAGCGGGAGAGAGAAAAGCGGGCTCCTTGATGTGGGACTCGATTCCAGGACCCTGGGATCATGACCTGAGCCGAAGCCAGCTGCTTAACCAACTGAGCCACCCAGGCACCCCATGTGTTTCATTTTTTGATGATTTCTCACTTGAAATAATTTTTTCAATGAACTAAACTTGCACTAGTTTCTATTGACCTAGATAAGACCTGCAGAAGGTGTACCAATGAGGTGGGAAGGGGGCGGAGGTGGTAGGAGATGAAATTTTGAGGATGGAAAGGGCTGAAAATCTGCCCCCACTACTCTGCCCTGAAAATCTGCCTAGGGAACAGTTAGACCCCACAGCCCTCTTCCCTAGAATGTGGCTGTAGATAGTGACCCCCAGACCTTCACTATGTTCCAGACTAAGAGTTTATGTATATGAACTCAACAGCCCATAGGGTAATATTCTTATTAGGTCTAATTTACAGTTGGAAGCTGAGGCACAGAGAGATTAAATGACTTGTCCAAGGTCATACAGCTACTAAGTGGCAGAGCTGGGATTCAAACCCAGGTAGTCTGGCTCCAGAATCCATCTTCTTAAACATATCCATTCTCTTAACCACATCCATCCTACCTTACTACAGAAACAGAGCAGTGCCAGAGAAAAGAACTCCCCTTGTTAATAAATATGTGTCCCCCAACCAAAAGACCAGGCCCTGCCTAGCCCACCTAAAGAGAAACTGACCCACCTGCCTTCACAGCACACCCAATGCCAAACAACTTCTTGGACCCTTATCCTTAACTAGGGACAAAAGCCTAGGACCACTGAACATCAGAGAACCCTTGACCGTGAAGAAGGACACACAGCCAAAGACAGACACAATAAACCAGCTAAACAAACAGAGAAACTGGAGGAGACAGAGATAAGTGAGAGCACAGGAGGGGGAGTCACTAAGTAATACCCTTAGAGAGATAAATAAAGAGGCTGTATCTATGTTAGGGTGGGAGAAGGGGGAGGCAGAGAACAAATAAGAACTCTTGGAAATTAAAAAATATGATATCTGAAATAAAAAAATTCAATAGAAGAATTAAGATGTAAATTCAAGGAAATAATCTAGAGAGAAAGATAAGAACAAGGGAGGGGCACCTGGGTGGCTCAGCTGTTAAGCATCTGCCCTCGGCTCAGGTCATGATCCCAGGGTCCTGGGATCCAGTCCCACATCGGGCTCCCTGCTCGGCGGGAAGCCTGCTTCTCCCTCTCTCACTCCCCCTGCTTGTGTTCCCTCTCTCTCACTGTGTCTCTCTCTGTCAAATAAATAAAATCTTTTTTAAAAAAATAACAAGGGAAAAGAAAAGAGACCTGGAAGATCAATCCTGGAGGTCCAGAATCCACCTCATAGGAGTTCTAGAGAGGACACAGAGAGAAGCAGTTATTAAAGAAATTTTTTTTTTAAATTTCATGGCACTGAAGGACACAAGTCCCCAGGTTGAAAAGGCCCCTCTGGGGCCCAGCACAATCAATGACAAAAGTCACCAACATGTCACATGGATTTTGAAATTCCAGAATTCCAAGGATAAAGAGAAAATCCTAAAATACCAAGAGAGCACAGTTACATATAAACAGAAATCACAAGGCATGAAGCTTCTGAATGATAACCGCAGGTGCTGAAGACAGCGGAGCGGAGCATGGACATTCTAAAGGAGATGAATTTCCAACCCAGAATTCTATGCCTAGCTGAATTATTGACCAAATACAAGGGCAGAATATAGATTAAGTCCACATATACAGTAATGTCCCACCTCTGACCAATTTCTTAGGAAGCAACTGGAATTTCCAAAGGCAGAGAGTAAGCTAACAGAGACAGAGGACCAAGAAGCAGGGACATGGGAGAAAGCTCTGGAGAAGAGAGCTCCTGCCGACAGCTGGGCAGTGTGCTATGGGAGGGAACACTCCCAGGGGAAGGAAGCCCAAAACAGAACATGGAACCTGACAGAACTTTTGTGGGGTAAGAGAGGTGGAGGGCAGTTCTGATAGAGCTTCGGAGGAAATAAAGAGCCACATTTTCTTAATAGGAATGCTTATCACTGAGTTACCTAAAAATAGTGCTCCAGATATACTGGGCAGGAGGATGGGGCTGGAATACAGCTAACTCCTTTATTTCAACAGGAAGACAATAGATGTCTGAAGTTGGTAAATTAAGAAATAGCAGTATAAGCATATGACTTTTAATTATGTAGGTAAATATCAGAAAATACAAGTTAAAAAGCTAAACTCGTTGCTACCAGGGTGCGGAGGTGGGAGGTGGATTGAGTGAGCAGGGTCTGGCCATTTTTCAATAAAAGCCTTTCGATTTGCATCTGGCCTGGGCCTCAGATTTCGTAAAGCACTTTCACATGTGTGTCTCCGGCTTCTTCAAGAAACTCCCTTGCAGAGACAGGAAACCGAGGTCCAGACAGGGGCTGTCACCTCTCAAGGTCACGCAGCTAGGCCTGACCTCCCAGCGCTCGCTCGTTGCTGAATCGCCCCCCCTCCCCCCGGCCCCAGCCAACCCAAGCCCAGCCTACACACGGAGCACCAGAAACTCTCTAAAGGCCAGCGGGGTGCTGATGACTCGCTCCCACCCCCGCCGCCGAAGATCGTATCTCCGAACTCGGCCACGCAACGGTAGTGTGGGTGCTGCCGGACTCTGCCAGCCACGGCCCCTGTGCCGCCCGCCGCGTCCACACGGTCCTTGGAAGGACACTCGGGGAAGCCGCGCGCGGTGCAGCAGCGCCCCCTGCCGGACACCGGGTGCTCTGCTCCCGGCCGGCCCTGCGTGGTCTTCTGAGAAGGGCTAGGACCCGGCCCGCGTGGCAATCAGGGTAGGTTTCGACCCGGTCTGGCCCACTCTGGGACAGGTTATGGCCGGGCAGCGCCGTAATAACGGAGGGATCCTGCTCTAAAATCACAGGACGCGCCGGCCGCCGGAGCCTACTCCTTGGATGGACGCTAGGACTAGAGAGGGTTGACGACCTGCCCAAGGTCACACAGCACGTCTGGTACAATAGGGACAGGGACCCAGGCCTCCCGGTTTCTACAGCCCCTCGAACTGGCCTCTTGGGCTTTGGGAAAGAGCCGGGGACAAAGGGAGTTCGGGTCCCGCCCTGTTGGCACGGACTCCTGGGCAACCTTGGGCGGGACCTCCACCCTACCCCAGGGCCTGGGTCCAGCCTCAGTGCATATGACCTCCAAGGGTCCTTCCCGCGCCCAGTCCCGGGCTGCGTTCCGCGCTTCTCTGGGGCTCACCGGAGGCGCCAACAGCGGCCGCGGCTGACCCCTGCTGGCCGAAGGGAGAGTCGCTGCGCCGGGACCGACAGCGACCCCCACTGGCGGTCCGGGCTCGGCCTGGGTGAGCCGCTGCCGCCCAGAGTGGAGCCTCAGTCCGCAGGAGTGCCTGGCGCTTCGATCACGCCGAGAAAACAGGCTCAGACGCGGGGACTGGGCCCGCATAAGAGGCCTAAATACCCTTCGCAGTTGCAGGTTTCGGATGAGGAGAGACCTCTACTGTGCTTGCAGAGGAAAATTCCTTTTTGGTAAGAGCAGGACAGTGAGCCTTGACTCCAGAGCCCTACTGCCTGTGTTTAAGCCATACCTTTGTCTCTTCTCAGCTGTGTGACCTTGCATAAATTACCAAAACTCTCTGTGTCTCAATTTTTGCCACCAAAATGGGGATAATACCTGATATATAGACACTTTATGTATATGAACTCATTTAACCATATAGCAAGCCTATTATGAGGTAGGTACAGTTATCCCCGTTTAACAATGAAGCACAGAAAGGTTAAGTAACTTAACCAAGGTCACACAAGAATAAGCAGTGGAGCTAGGACAAAAATCCAGGTAATCTAGCTCCAGGATCACTGCTTAATTGCCATACTACACTGGGATAATAGTACCCACATTATAGTATAATTGGGAGGATTTTACGAGCTGATATATGTGAAGTACTCAGAACGGTGCGTGGCACGCAGTAAGCCCGTGTTACCATGATTGTTTGCTGAGCACCTACTGTGTGCTCGCCACTGCCCACATAAAGCTGCCAGCCTAGAAGGAGACCCATGGAACAAGCCTGACAAACATTTAGGGTACTGAGAGGATCCCAGGCCAGAAGGTGGCCCAGACCCAAACACAGCCACTGACCTGGGGCTGACAGAGAAAAGTGCTAGATAGGAGGCAGGAGTCCAGGACACAGAGATCCCAGAGAAGGAAACAAATATCTCAAGCCAGGGCTGAGGCAGGCACTCAGATGGGTTGAGCCAGAGAGGTGACGTATTTGCCAGGCACAGGTGAGATGGGGTAAGGGCTCTCCTAGGGCAGCGGTGGCCTCCATACCTGCCTGTAAGTCCTCACATCCCCCATCTAAGTCCAGGAATCACCTGCAGGTTGGTTTCAATTCACAAGACAAGTCATCTTGGTTCAAAGTCCCACTCCCACGACCCAGAGGATATGTATGCTCTGGGGTTCTGGTGTGAGGCCTCAGGGAGGTGCCTCAGGAGGCAGAGGACCAAACCCCTTTCAGAGGCTGCAGGGAGCTTGTCGAGGGTGCCCCTGTGCAGGGAGGGTGGTGGGACAGGCTGGCTTTTCTGCTTCTTCCCACTGATAAGATTGCTCTTTCAAAATGCCCTTGTTACTGCCTCACGGAGGGCTAAATGGATACCACGTTCCCCTGTTGCCAACCAGTTTAATCAGAATGCTTTCCTACTGGCTCCTGATTGCAGCCTGAGCTTGTAGAAGGGGAATTTTAATAAAGTTAGGAGTGATTCTAGGACTTCGGGGCCCTCTCAGAGAGAACTGGCAGAACTTTCAAGGGAAGAAAAAGGAGCAACATGTGTTGAGCCTCTCTTTTGTGTCAGCCCTTAGTAGGTTCTTTACCTTTAGGGTTGTTCTATTTTTAATCCTCATAGCAGCCTTGCCAGGTAAAGGTAGTAGTTGTTATTCTGTGTTTTATATCTGACGGAACCAAGACTCCAGAGGGGGTATAGCTTACCCAAGGTCACAGGGCTGGCCAACCACAGGGGTGAGAGTTAAGTCAAGGTGACATTGAAAGGGGAATCTTGCCCACCACACTTAAGCACTTCCTTTGAGAGACCCAACTGGGAGGGAGGGTGTGGCAGTAAGGATGGCAGGGCATAGGGACAGAAGAAAGGATGGAGGAGGGATTTTTGCCAGGCCAGCAAAGGCAGAGAAATGCAGGTTAGTAGTCAATGTCTTCACCAAGGTCTTCGTTTTCTCCCCAGGCCACACAAAATCAGCATGGCTGGGGCCTCCCACCTCTGCAGGGTATTTTTAAAACCACCCACCTCTAAAATCCTCTGTTCCTGTGCTTTAAAGTTCCTCTGAAAAGTTAGAATAAATTTGCCTGTCTTTTCTCCCAGACAAATGCAGAGGAGGAAAACAAAAAGAACACGTATTTTATGAGTGCAAATTTGGGACAGTGACACCTCCAATCATCATTTTATGGCACGATGATATACAGTAATTAGGTGTCAGGAGTAATCTATGGCCACAAGAATAGAGTCATCTCTGCAAAAAAAAAAAAAACAAAAAACAAAAAACACTCCTTCCTCCCTGAAGGAAATCTCAGCAGCTGGGAGAGGGAGGGGCAGGAACCAAGACCTGCAGAAGGCAGCACACAGCTGCCCATGAGGACCCAGAGTGAACCAGGCCAGAGCAGCTCGGGGTGTCCCAAGGGAGAGACATGGGGATCACAAGGAAGACTGATTGGAATCTCTGTTTAGCACTTTTCTCTGTCGGCCCCAGGTCAGGCTGCTTTGGTTCTAGACCACCTGGGGCCTGGGGTCCTGATTCTCAGAGCACCCTACACACTCCTCAGGCTTGTTCAACGTCTGTCCTTCTGGCTCTGACACCCCTTTGCAGCCAAGAGACCTGGACAAAGCTCTTTCCCTTTCTGGAAGGCATGTCCTGGATATGCCAGGGCTTGGAGTCCTCCTGGCAAGTTTCCTGGGGAGTGGAGCTGGAGTTAGGCCCTGAGGGATGGGAGGGTACGGATGGGCACAGAAAAGCAGGAAAGACATTCCAGACTGAGAAGCCAGCCCAGGCAAAGGTGTAGAAGGAGGACATCTGCCTTAAAGACCCTCTCAGGAGAGAATTGTTTTTAAGACTGCATCATTTGCAAGCGTTGCCAATTTAATCTCTTATTTCTATGAGCTAAAATGCTGGACTTTTACTTTCCTCAGAAAACACAACCCGGAGGGTTCTTTGTGTCTAATGACCTGGGCTCAATTTGTCTCTACTCCTTTCTCCAAGCAAGTGTCCTCCTTAGCGTCAAGTTTCCTCCTCTACAGAAGGAGATAATTATATCTGAGGCTATTGTGAAGATTACAATATTGTGAGATAATATAATCAAGTTCTAAGCCAGGGCCTGGAATGATCTTCCCCCAGATCTTCACAGGGCTGGCTTCTCATGACCCTTCAGATCTCAGAGGCAGCCTCCTCAGGGTGGCCTTCCCTGACCACCCAACCCAGAGATAGATGGTGTTCCAGTCCCTTCCAAGGGGGAACCACAATCTGAAATCACCCTTTTTATCTGTTCCTTGCCTGTTGTCTGTCTTCCCCATAAGAATGTAAACTCCTGAAGGCCATCTTCTGTCTTGTTTGCAACTAGAGTTCCCCCTGTACATGATAGGTACTCGATTAAATTCTTGTTGAATAAATGAATGAATATTGAACACAGTAGATCTCAATAAATGCTAGCTTTTTCCTTTCCCCCATCACGCTGCTTCTCTTGCCTCTCTCCTTTGGCCAGGACTCCAGTGATACAAGGAGTGAAGCAGAGCTGCCCAGTCCAGAGGGGATATCTTTCAGATCCCAAGACTTCACATCCCCAGCCTGTATTGTCTCATGTTAACCTGAAGCATCCAGAGAGAGTCCGTATCTTGCCCACGTTTACAGTTATAAATGATATAGCCAGAACTGGCCCCAGGAAGTCCAGCTATGGAGCTTAAGCTTTCAACCACTACACTGTAAGCCTCTTTTAACTAATGTTTTTGAGCCAAGAACAGTTCTAGGTAATTCATATATACTGTATTTTTTTCTTAACCTTTTAAAGTTTTCTTTTAGCTTTATTGAGGTATAATTGAAAAATAAAATTGTAATATATTTAATGTGTACAATGTGATGATTTGATATACACGTACATCATGAAAGGATTCACTCCAAGTTCACTCACATGTTTACATTTGCGGGGCGGGGGCAGGGGGGTGAAGACAAACAATGAGATATCTATCACCTTACACCTGTCAGGATGGCTATTACCAAAAAGACGAGAGATACATATGAGGAATATAAGAAATAGCACAGAGGATCATAGGGGAAGGGAGGGGAAAACGGAATGGGAAGAAATCAGAGAGGGAAACAAACCGTGAGAGACTCTTAACTATGGGAAACAAACTGAGGGTTGCTGGCGGGGAGGTGGGTGGGGGGATGGGGTAACTGGGTGATGGGCATTAAGGAGGGCACATGATGTGATGAGCACTGGGTGTTACATGCAACTGATGAATTACTGAACTCTACATCTGAAACTAATGATGTGCTATATGTTGACTAATTGAATTTAAATTAAAAAAAACAGAGGAGATATAAATGCTGGTGAAGATGTGGAGAAAAGGGAACACTTGTACACTATTGATGGGAATGTAAACTGGTACAGCCACTGTGGAAAACAAGCTTCCTCAAGAAATGAATAATAGAACTTCTATATGATCCAGCAATTCTCTTTCTAAAGGATACAAAGTCATTATCTCAAAGAGATATCGTGTTGCATTGATCTATGTGTCTGTTCTTAATGCAATACCATACTGTTTTTATTACAATAGCTTTGTAATATAGTTTGAAATCAGGAAATGTGATGTCTCCAGCTTTGTTGTTCTTTCTCAAGATGGCTTTGGCTATTCAGGGTTTTTTCTGTGGTTCCATATGAATTTTAGGATTGTTTATTTTCTATTTCTGGGGAAAATGACATTGGAAGTTTGATAGGGATTGCATCAAATCTGTAGATCACTTTGAGTAGTGTGGACATTTTAACAATATTAATTCTTCCTATCCATGAACACAAAATATCTTTCTCTTTGTCATGCCTTTAATTTCTTTCATCAAAGTTTTATATTTTTCAGTATGCAGATCTTTCACTTCCTTGGTTAAATTTATTCATTCTTTTTGATGTTATTGTAAATGGGATTGTTTTCTTAATTGCTCTTTCTGAAGGTTCATTGTTAGTGTGTAGAAACACAACTGATTTTTGAGTATTAATTTTGTATCTTGAAACTTTACAGAATTTATTGGTATTAACAGTTTGTGTAGTTCCTGTATGTAATATCATGTCATCTGCAAACAGAGATGATTTTACTTCTTCCTTTCTCATTTGGATGACTTTTATTTCTTTTTCTTAACAACTTGCTCTGACTAGGACTTCCAGTACTATGTTGAATAAAAGTGTCAAGAGAGTATATCCTTGTCTTGTTCCTGATCTTAGAGAAAAAGCTTTTAGTTTTTCACCATTGAGTATTGTGTTAGCTGTGGCTTGCCAAATATGGCTTTTTTTTATGGTAAGATATATTCCAGCTATATCTAATTTATTGAGAGTTTTTATGAGATGATCATATGATTTTATCCTCCATTTTGTTAATGTGGCATATCACATTAATTGATTTGCATATGTCAAACTATCCTTGCATTCCTGAAATAAATGCCACTTGATTATGGTGTGTGATCCTTTTTTTTTTTTTTAAGATTTTATTTATTTATTTGAAAGAGAGAGAGAACAGAAAGAAACAGAGCACACAAGGAGGGTAGAGGGGCAGAGGGAGAGGGAGAAGCAGACTCCCTGCTGAGCAGGGACCCTGATGTGGGGCTCAATCCCAGGACCCTGGGATCATGACCTGAGCCAAAGGCACACACTTAACCAACTGAGCCATCCAGGTGCCCCTTGAATTAATTTTTGTGAAGGATTCAAGGTCTGTGTCTAGATCATTTTTTTTGCATGTGGATGTCCAATTGTCCCAGCACCATTTGTTAGAGATTATGTTTTCTCCACTTGTACTGCCTTTGCTCCTTTGTGAGAGATCAATTGATTATATTTAAGCGGATCTACTTCTGGGCTCTCTATTCTGTTCCTTTGATCTATTTGTCTATTCATTTGTCAGTACCTCACTAGATACTGTAGCTTTATAGAAAGTCTTGAATTTGGTTAGTGTCAGTCCTCCAACTTGGTTTTTCTCCTTCAATATTTTGTTGGATACTCTGGATCTTTTGCCTTTCCATAAAGATGTTACAGTTTGTTGACATAAATAACTTATTGTATTTTTATTGGGATTGTGTTTAACCTATAGATCAAGTTAGGAAGAATTGAATTGAATTTCCTGTTTGTAAACCTGGACTATCTCTCCCATTTATTTGATTTCTTTCATCAAAGGTTTATAGTTTTCCTCATCTAGATCTTGTATATATTTTTTAGATTTATGTGTATTTCAGAGGGGGTTGCTAATGTAAATGGTAATGTGTTTTTATTTCAAACATCACTTGTTGGTTACTGTTATATAGGAAAGTGACTGGCTTTTGTATAATAATCTTGTATCCCGCAACCTTGCTATAATTGCTTATTAGTTCCAGGAGCTTTATGTAGATTTTTTAGATTTTCTACATAGATGATCATGTCATCTGTTTTTATATCTTCCTTCTAAATATGTTACTTTATTCCCTTTTCTCGTCTTACTGCATTAGCTAAGACTTCCACTGTGATGTTGAAAAGGAGTGGTAAGAAGGGACATCCTTGCCTTGTTCCTGATCTTAGCAGGAAATATTCTAGTTTCTCACCATTAAGTATAATGTTAGCTGTAGGTTTTTGTAGATGTTCTTTATTGAGTTGAGGAACTTTCCCTCTAGTCCTACTTTGCTGAGAGTTTTTATTATGAATGAGTGTTGGATTTTGTCACACGTTTTTTCTACATCTGTTGATAGAGTCATGTGATTTTTCTAATTTGGTGTGTTTTTGTGCTTTTTGTGATAGAATTATAACTGATTTTTTAAGTGTTGAACCAGCCTTGCATACCTGGGACAAATCCCACTTTGTTGTGGTATATACAAATCCCTCAATATATTAAAAACATTTTTATTATGAAATTTTTTGAAAATATACAAAATAGGGAGTATAGTGAACCTGCATCTTCCTATCTCCCAGTATCAAAATATCAACCTCTGGCCAGTCTAGATTCATCTATATTCTTACACATTCACCTTCTCCCAAACTCTCATTTTTTTATCAAATTCCATTCATTTCATCCCTAAATATTTCAACATGTATCTAAAAAATAAGAATTATTTCTCCCTTTTAAATAAGTACCCTTAACCTACCTTACAATTTTGTTTGTTTTTAATTTTATTTTATGTTATGTTAGTCACCATACACTACATCATTAGTTTTTGATGTAGTGATCCACAATTCATTGTTTTCGCACACTTATGGCTAGTGCACTTTCTATATGTATTTTAAACATCAGTAAAAAAAGTTTACTTAAAAATATTTTCGTGTGCTGATTGCATTTTTATTTTATTTTTTTAAATTTTTTTTGCTGATTGCTTTTTTTAAAGATACTAATAAATTAGTATCTAATAAATTATTTAAAGATACTAGTAAATTAGTATCTAATAAATTCTTTAAAGATACTAGTTAATTATCATATAATAAATTCTTTAAAAAAAACAATCAGAAAAAAAGAATTTAAAAAATAAAATAAAAATGCAATCAGCACACGCAAATATTTTTAAGTAAACTTTTTTTATTGATGTTTAAAATACATACAGAAAGTGCACTAGTCATTGGTGTGCAGCATGAGGAATTTTCACAAAGCCCCTGCCTGCATAACCAGCTCTGAGATCAAAATCCAGAACATGACAACACCCCAAAAGCCTCCATTACCACAGAGTAATTGCCCTTTTCTTCAAACGCTTAGTTTTTCAGAGACACAGTCAAGCAAGAGCAGAGTCAGTCCTATGGCTCTATGACCAGAGCATTCAAAACAATGATTTCAGATGGAAGCAACATAACCGATACCTCAATTACTTCTCCCATCAATTCAGTTAAGTACTCCTTGTGTCATTTAGTCCTCACCTTGACCTTGTGAGGTAGGCACGAGAGACAGTTCATTATTTCTCCCATTTTATTGAGAAGCTGAAGTTTGGGGAAGTGGCATGATATGCCCAGAGTCACACAGGTAGTTAATACTCAGTAGAGAAAAAGAAAGGAACTTGTATGTGCCAGGTACTTCGTACAATTTACATCATGTAAACCGCACAACAGCCCTAAAGGAAGCTGAGACCCAGAGAGATTTGGTCATTTGCCCAGGTAACACAGCTAGTGAGTGGCAGAATCTGGGATCTGAATACAGGTCTGCGGGCATCTAAAACCCAGCACCAGCCACACCCCTCCCTGGGGCCATACCTTCTCTAGAGTCTGCAACTGAGCCTCACCCCCAGTCACTGACCACACCCCAGCCCCTTCCAGTGAGTGTATCCATTCAGTTCACTTGAATGCAGTCACTGAGCAGTGACTACTCTGCTCAGACCCGCATGAGCTGATTCCCAGTGTCCAGCACCAGGCCTTTACCCGGCACTGAGGTTTATGGGCCCGAAGGAAAATTCCCACCTACTGAACTCCCAGAGGCAGGCAGAGAGGCATGGGAGAAGAGAGTCTCCAGTGCAGCATCCATGTGACACCCTCCCTTCCCCTCCTTGTTCCTCCTCCTCCTTTCCCTTCCCTTCCGCTTCCCCTCCCCCTCCTCCACCATTCCACCCTTCCCTCTCCCCCACCTCTCCCCTCCAATTCCCTGCTCCTCCCTCCGACTTACAGCCACCCCAACACACCACACTACTGACAAACTTCCTGATCCCCAGGGTCTTCAACACATGAAGGCGGCAGGTGGGTGGGGGTGTATAATGTAAGGTCGAGCTCCAGAAGAGAAACACGAGGAGGAAGGCGGAAAGTAAAGTGGTTCCTACACCAGGGAGTTGTTGCTGCACACACCAGGTCAGTGCCCGCAGGGAGGCCACTCTGGACAATGTCGTACTCCCTGTTTCTTATCACCAGCGACCTATGACCAGCCCTACGAAAAACTAGCAGGGAGAAAAAAGGAAGAAAACAGGAAGAAAAACGTGTGGGTGTGGGCCTGAGGTGTGTGAGTAATAGCACTTAATTTTAGCCACTTCTTATTTTTCACCTTGTCATCTCATGCGATTTCTTCTTCCTTCCCCGCCTTATCACCAGCTGAACAATGATTCCCACATTAGCAGCTCATTCTGGCCTTATCATATAATAGATCTGTGGTCCACACACTTCTGTCTTGGGAGACACCAAATAAGGCAGTGCACTAAAGTAGAGGAAAGGGAGATGCAGGGTGCCTGCCACCTTTAGCTATGTGACCCTCGGGAAGTTATTTAGCTTCTGTGGGCATCAGTTTCCTCATCTCTAAAGTGGGGATAGCCAGCTAGCTAGATAGCAGCTACCTCATAAACTTGATGGAGATTAAAGAAGTTGATATGTGTGGAACACCTATAGTGCCAGGCACACACTAAGTGCTCAATAAATGCGAGCTAATATTACAGTGAGCAGCATCCCCAGCTGCCGCTCTGTGGCGGCAGGACTCGATCTGCAGCATCGGCTGCCCCTGCGGTTGCAGAGCTGCTCTAAGGTTTCACTCGGGTCACAACTGCAACTCACCTTTCATGCCTCTGAGTTTTACAGATGCTGCTTGCCCGCAGTACTCTTCTCTTTCTCCTTCTGGAGAATTCTTCTGCAACTTCAAGACCAGTTCAAATGTCACCTCCTCTGTGAAGACTTCCCACCTCCTCAGATCATTCGTCCCTCTTTGCTCAGTGTAGCATGTGGTGCAGAACCTTTGCCTGAGGAAACTGAAGGGCTCTCTGAGTCCAAGATGTTTTTAGTATCTGCTCAGCCACTTCCAGGGGCAGGTGGTCACTCCATGATCCCTGTGGAGCTTAAATATGGAGCCCCTGGAGGACAGGCACTGGTTGGTGATTCATTAGCTAACATTCCAGCACAGATAGTTACTGAGGATCTACTGGGGGCCAAGGACCAAGGACTGAGTCTTTTACATTTTAATCTACAGCTGAAGTATTACTTATGTCAGGAAGTAGTCTGTACCACAATATTCCAAACCTAAAAAAGTCAGATGTTTGGTAGAAAACAGGACCCACAATATCCACATGCCAGGGCTATACACTGAGCAAAGAAGGATGAATGATCTTTGTTCTACTCAGCCCAGCTTCTAAGTCAGTGGACACACACAGAGAGAAAGAAAACACAGAAATACAGTACACCTAAGGTAGATTAAACCCAGCTGTCACCAGAGGGGATAAAAACCAGCATTTATGGAGCACCCATTGGTTGTTGGAACTTCACATTCCTTATTTCATGTCATCCCTTTAAGGCAGAGACCATTACTTGCTCCCCGATAAAAAAATCTGATGCTCAGAGCAGTGAAATGACTTTCCCAGACTCACAGTCAAAAGTGGCAGATCTGAGACATAAGCCCAGTTGTGTCTCAGGGAACAATGTGTGCCTTTCTCTCTGCAGGGCCACCTCCAATCACGTGACTGGGGTCCATCCCATAACCTCCCATCCCTTGGGTTGACTCGGCTGCTCCCTGACTTTCCTGCCCTATTCTCAGGACACATTCCTGTCCCGGGCATATTCATGAGCTCACCATTAATCAGAGGTCAGCTGTCCATATATCTTCTGACTTTGCATCAGCCGCAAGAAGAGAGAAAACCAAAATGTGTTCCATATATTCAAAGCTCTATGTCACTTAGACCACCTCTAATACACAGGTGTTGGAGCAAATTCCCACGGACATGCTCATCAGGAAATCAGTGAGACTCCGGGTACAGCCATAAAGTTGACAACATATAATGGAAGATGGATGCTAAATTTCATCGCTATAAAATTCAGGCTAAAAAGGTGGCACCAATATATTAGCCTTTTATCTCGGGCTCTGCCACTAAAGAGTCACCACCTCTTTTGGCCTCTTTCCATTTTTTGAGACTGTATCCAACCTGAAAAACCTCTCTGTAACATCCGCACCCGCTCTCTAAGGCCTGCCGCATGCTCTAAAAATAACAGCTTGTAAAGCCCACCTCTGCTCAGCTCGCAGCATCTCCCCAGCCACCCACCTGAAATGGGAAAGATTTTATGCAACTGCAAAGATGTTTGCTGTTTAGATGGCAACTCAGGTAGAATCCATTAGTACCTAAACATCTTTCAGGGGGAAGCCTCCTGCTCCAAAGGACGGCAGAGCTGCATGGTGACAGAGCCTGCCTTTCTATTTTGTTATTTACATAAAGCAAATGTGCAGTGTACATTGTACGGCCCTGGCAAACAAGTGCTAATCTGCAGGGAACAGGTATCACGTGCGGTGTTGCTGGCTTCCCTGTCATGCCAGCTAGAGGAGAAGGCCATCCCAGGGACACGTAATGATGAATCCACAAGACCCCAGCCTCTTCTCTTGGCCCCCGGGGAGGCTCATGATTTCTGTTCAGTGGCATCCAGAGCTTTCCACCTGCCAGCACCAGTTGGGCCAACTGGGGGGTGGGGGGGCTGCTCTTGAATCCTCCACCTCTACAGCTGCTGCCCTCACTCATGTGGACCAGACCAAGGAAAAGACCTGGAGACTGCAGTTCCCATCCTGGCACTGTCAGTTAATGGCTGTGTGACCTTGGGGAGGTAACTTACCCTCTCTGAACTTCAGTCTCTTTACATGTAAACTGGCCTCTAAATTGCCCTAGTTTTCATTTATGGGTTTCTACTAAGCACCAGTGCCATTCTCTTTAGGAACTCAGGATGAGTGTTTGCTGAAGGGCTGAGTTGAAAGATTAGTTCAGGTCCCTGCTCAGAAGTACTTCTCTCCACTGAAGACAGATAACTGAGCCCAGTTACTGCCCCTCCTGGACACCCTTCCCAGAGTCCAGGAACAGCCTTTGTCCACCTTTTTTCAAGTCCTCAATATTGGTGTCCTGAAGCTAGTTTTCTTCACTGGTCTTTTTCCCAGAATGTCAGTGCATCTCCATGAAGACCAGAATCTTCATGAGCCATCCTAACACCAACACCAACACCCACCCCAAGAGCTGCAGCTGATAGAACTGGGCGCTCACTAGGGCCAGGCCCTGGTCTGAGCGTGTTATGTGTAGCATCTCATTTAGTCTTTAGTGTACCCCTGTGAATAGGCATCTGCCTTTTACAGATGAGAAGGCCTAGAGGCCTAGAGGAAGGACCAGCTGATTCCATCTGGGGGAATGAAGGAAGGCATCCTGGAGGAGGTGGCTTCAGAGTTCAAGCTAGCCAAATAGAGAAGTGGTGGGTCTTCCATTTGCCTCTCTCCCCTAACCCCCACTATCTTTGTAACCTAGTGGCTGAAGTTTATGAGGTTGTTTTTAAAATTCAGATCCCAGGTTGTGAGCCAAACTCTGGCAGAAGCGAAGGTTCTTATCTATGTGCCCATTTATTTATCTAGCTAGTGCAAGCTGAATACACGATCTCTTGCTGTGAAATTTAAGCATAAATCACAGAAAGTTTCCTTTGACAAGGAACAGACTGTATTCCTAATTCTGCTGAAGCAAAATCTTCCCTCTCCTGAGGGGTGCCCTGAGTTCACAGGCCGCATTCTGGCTGAGCTGGGGGCCAGTTATTGGACAGGGAGAAGCAGCCTGCCCCACCTGGCAGCCACGCTGAGGAGGAGAGAGAGGGGGTGGCACAGGTTGTGGACAAGGGGGGATGGAGGTGAGAGACCAGCAGAGACCCCGCTTCCTGCCTGCCCAGGGAAGGAGCTGGGCCCTGCTCATTCCAACAGAGAAAGGAAATGGGGCTGGCATGAGAGGCCTGGGCCTGCCCATGGGATGGGGTCCTCGGCCCCCTGTCAGAGCAATGACATCAACTCCGGCTGGGGTTCCCATGCTTGCTGCAGGGACTAAGCGACAGGGGCGTGATCCCAGTGCCAGTGCCAGTCTTATATGCCCTCCTGCTAACAGCTGAGTTTGGGGCTCCCGATGGGGCAGCCCTGGACCTGCATGTTGGGGACACTGTGACCCAGTTGCAGGGCTGGGGAAAGCAACAAGAAAGAACTGATGGCAGACGGCAGATAATAAGGAAAGGACGGGAAGGAGGTTCTGTCGGGAAGGTTCCCACCTGCCCTCTCATCTGCCCTAAACTGCTAGCTGCCAAGTGAGATGAAACCTGACGTCTCAGTGGCTTACACAATAGATCTGTTCCTGCTCACGCTCCTGACTGGACCACCTCTCACATGTTTATTCAGGGACTCAGGCTCTTTCCGCATGGTGGCTCTGCCCACTGTTGGCAGCAGGCCTTGGCATTCTGTCTGTTCTGTCAGGAGAGGGAGAAGGAAAGGACGTGGGGGATTCCAGGGGAGGTTTCGTAGCCAGGCCTGGCCACTCCCACCCACCTTCCTTGGCCAGAGCTCAGCCCCATGGCCACACCTAACTACAGGGAGGCTGCAAACACAGCCCCAGGAGGCAAGGAAAACAGGTTTGGGGAACAACAAGCCAGTGTTTGTCACCTCAGATCACCTCACAGAATCGCAGAACATAGAATCATAGCCCCATAGAATGTTAGGACCATGAATTCAGAGAATCTTAAAAATATGAAGTCATAGAACTTTCAGGTTCCAAAATCATGGAATCTTGAAATAATATTTCAATATTTGAGGAGTTGGTTGCGGATATGTCCATCTCTTCCATCAGATAAGTTACCAGAGGTATGGGGCACCTTTCCACAACTCCGGACCTCCTCAGCACCCACTACACTACCCATAATAATTGCAGCACTGCTAGTGGTTGCAGAAAGGGACGTGTCGCCTACTATGCGCCAGGCACTTCTCTAAGCACTTTGAATATTTAAATTCATTTACTTCTCACAACCCCCTTGGGGTAAGACTATTAATATCCCCAATTAACAGATGAGAAAACCGAGGCAGAGAGGTTAAGGAATGAACCTGGGGCCAAGCAGCCAGGAAGCATCCCAGAAATATTGTTGCTGTGGAGGTGTTGAACTAGTGTGAATCGCTAACCATGTCAGACTTTTCATTTTCTCTCTCAATTAGAAAGGAGAAAGATGGTAAGTTTTGGGGACATAATTGAAATATAAAGGAGACCCACAGATAGAGAACAACTCACTTTGTGTTTGCTCCCCAAACTTCTGAAATGAATTCCCCATCATGGTGGGGAAATTGGCAGCCTCATTAATTTCCGGGAGGGGGTTTAAAGACAGTTTGAAGAGGGAGTTGTGGAAGGGCTTATCCGCCCGCTCACTGAGGAGGCCTTGCCTGTTCCATCTAATTAACAATAAACCAGACGCCCCGACACAATCCGCTTCTACATCTGTAACACGCTGACAATCTAAAAATGCCAGCCTCCTCCTTGTCAGCTAAATGTCACTGGCGACATTTGATGCAATTCAGAGATGAAAGTAAATCCAATAGTATCACTGACTAAATAATCACAGGCCCAATCGGGGGGCCCCAGGCCCCAGAGCAGGCTGGGGAGAGGAGGCGGCACCCCAGGAAGGCAGGGGGGACAGCGACTTCCCAGATAAACCAACCCCCAGCTGCCCATGGACTGGAAACTCCAACTCGCTGGCCCACCCTGCTTGGGAGGAGCAGGACCTACAACCCCCAAAGCCACCTGGTTAGGCCACAGGGACTGTTTTCCTTCTCTGAGCTGCAGTTCCTTGCCTGTTAAGGGAGCAGGGTAAAGTGGTGTCTGTAGGGAAGGACTGGTGCTGCGCTGATGTTCAGCAATTCGGTCAACCCTGATTTACTGAGTAGCTCTGTGTGGCAGGCACAGGTCTAGACGCTGGGGACACAGCAGTCTTTTAATCAGCCATCCTCTCTGCTAGACTGTGAGCAACATGAAGGTAAACACCAGCTCTCTCTTGCTCACCTTTATATCCCACAAAAGTCCTCGATCAGCTTGTGTGAAATGAATGCACCCATGAATGACTAAGTATACTTGTTTGGCCTCCCACTCGCTTGGGAGCATCTCGGGAGGCTATGGAGTCTGCAAAGGCAGATATTAGGTATCAATTATCCCCTGGTGCCCAGTTCCCAGCAGAGCAATGACAACCTTGTTGCAAACTGTACCAATTCTCACCACACGGAACCCTTCTGGATGGCACCCAATACCAAAAACACCTTGACCGGAGGATCAAAATGAACATCACCGATGACAGGTGCCTCCTGGTGTGTCCCTGAGAAGGACACAACATCCCTTATGCAGTGTCCCAGCCACCAGCGCAGCACCTGAATCTCATTACAGAGGAACATCAGACAAACCCAAAATGAGAAACATTCTATTTAAAAAGGAGCCGGGGACAGGGGCAAACTGAATCTCCAAAAATGTCATTGGAATAAAGATAAAGGAACGCTGAGGAACCAATCCACGTTAAAGAAGACTAAAGGGATATGACAATTAAATATAATGTATGATCATCTACTGGAGGGAGAAAATGCTATAAAGAATGTTAATGGGTCAGCAGACAAAACTGGAATACAGTCAGAACTTATGAAATTATTAGTGTTAGTTTTCTATTTTGCTGTAACAAATAATCACAAATTTAATGACTCAAAACCACAGATTTATTTAGGATGTGGACATCTTTGGGGGGAGCATTATTCCACTTACACAGTCAATAATTGATATGAGCATTTTATCAAATTACTACAAAATACAAATTACAAATAAAATTACTGAAATTGTTAGCTGTCCTGTGCTTATGTAAGAAAATACTCGTATCCTTCAAAAGTAAACACTGAAGTATTTGTTTGCTTATTTATGAAAGAGGAAGCTCTCTTCCTTTATTTGACATGAGGGTGGAGGAAGAAGAGCAGGGAGAGGTCACAGGCACCTCCGCATGAAGCTGGTATCCACCAGGCCCCCACTCTGCCAGGAGGCCCCTCTGGAAGGGGCGGACAGCTCACAGGTGTCCTGGACGCCCTCTGTGCCAATCAGAGAAAAGTCATGACTGTCCCTTTCTTGCCAGTCTACTAGGGCTCCAGGGAGAAAACGCGCGTAATGATCCGCTCCTGGCCCAGGTCCAGCTCATTGTGACAAACCGGGAGAGTCAGGTGCTGTGGCCGCAGTTCTCCTCCACGGTGCCCGCACAGGGACGGAGGAGATGAGCAGTTGCGTGCTGGGCACCGTGGAGCCATTCACCGCCAGGGCCAGACCCGGTGGCACCGTCATGTTCACGGGGTCCTCAGGTTTGCCCAGGATGGCTGCTCTGGCCGTGCCGAGCCGCTTCTCCAGTCCCACGGGCACGCGGCCGGCGACCAAGTGCGCGTCCTGCTCAACCCACGGCGAGTCTGGCGAGAAGCAACAGAAGCGGCCACAGCAACAGAGAAAGAATGCACAGAATCTACACTGAAGTATTTAGAGGCAAAGGGTCACAATGTATGCAACTTACTCTCAAGTGGATCAGAAATAATAATATACGGGGGGGGGGGATGATAAAATAAATGTGACAATTTACAATAGCTGCTTCTCGATAAAAATGATATGGTATTCTTTCTACTATATTTGCAACTTTTCTGTAAATTTGAAGTAATTTCCAAATTAAGTACCTGTGTGTGCATGTGTGTGTGTGCACGTGCGCCTGCATGCGTGCACTGGATTGCCAAGGAGCTGAGATAAGAGGTTTCCTGTGTCTTGGTTTCATCTCACCAAGTAGACTGAAGAGCTCCTCAGGAGCTCCCCACTCTAGGCAGAAGAAAACCCTATGTCCTCAACATGGCATTCGGGCTCCTTCATGACCTTCAGTCTCCTCTGGCAATCACATTTCCATCTTCCATCTATTCCTTTATCCATATGGGATTACTTAACATACCTCAAAACTGCATCATAACAATTGTTCCTTTTATTAAGCATCTAGTGTATACTGGGTCCATCCTCATGTCATTTCACTTAATCCTTAAAACAGAACTTCAAGTTAGGTACCAGTGTTTCCTATTACAAATGGTGAATCAAAGGCTCAGAGAGATTAAGTGACTTGCTTAAAGACATACAGCTAGAGTGATCTTTAAATCGTTAAATCATGTTTAAAGCCAGGTTCTTGGGGCACCTGGGTGGCTCTGTTGGTTAAGCGACTACCTTTGGCTCAGGTCATGATCCCGGAGTTCTGGGACCCCACATCGGGCTCCCTGCTCCCTGCTCCCTGCTCAGCAGGGAGTCTGCTTCTCCCTCTGACCCTCTCCCCTCTCATGCTCTCTCTCACTCTCTCTCTCTCAAATAAATAAATAAAATCTTAAAAAAATAAATAAAGCCAGTTTCTTTCCCATATACTACATTACCCCACCCTCTAAGTGCTGATTCAATGAACATTTCCTAAGCACCCACTCAGTGCTGGGCTCTATGCCAGGCACTGGGAGTACAATCAACCCCACCCCAATGTAATCAACCCCACCCCAACGTCCCAGAGTGTATGATTTGGCCAGAGAGAGCCAGGGCTGAGGAGGAGCAAGGGGTTAGGGGTCAGAGTCAGTGGGTCTGGCTCCAGGACCCTAGAAGCTGAGCCTGGAACCATGGTGGTGGTGCAAGTAAAGGGGGAAATCCTTCTCCCCGCCCTCAGATGAAGGGGTCCTGGATGAAGGGTCCGTGGACATTTTTTTTTAGTCAAGTCTCTGCTGCCCTCTAGTGGGATATGCAGAGATAACAGGAGGAAACAGAAGCGGCAGGTTTGGGCGTCGGGGTGGGGATCCACATTAACTCTGAGCCTCTTCCTAGCCTTGGGACCCGTGAGATGGCTCCCAGGCTCGTAAATGGAGAGGTCTAGGTTTGAAACTGCAGTAGTGCAGGGGTCAATCTGCTTCACCAAGAGAGATACTCAACTTTTCTCAGGTCATATATTGAGCCCCAAAATTAACCCCAGATGGAGCCCTGCAAAGACTAAGCTGTGATGAAGGATACAGACTGAGTTCTGACCTTGATTAGAGACTACACCCACACTAGGACCCCACCAGACCTCTGCCGTTCTCCTCACCTGTTCCCCAGTTGTTAAACATCATCATTATCAGAAAATAAATTATATCCATTTACAATTAAATAAGCTGTATAGAAAAACAAAGGCGAAACATACATACTGAAAATGTATTACTTCCTAATTATTTCATGACATTCCGCTACTCTCTATGCTCTTGAAGTGATTTAAATCTACAGTATCTGTATAGCACAAATACTATATAATGGCATGCTACTGCATGCCACTCCCCAACTCCACAACATACTCAGGGATATCACATTAGTATCTTGAAATTAGCCATAGTGAGAGTATTCATATCACAGAAATCGGCCACACTACAAAGTCAGGCTTGAGTTATTGTTTTGTTAATTGTCCAGACCAGGAATCAGTAAATCACAACCAACATGCTGTTTTTCTATGGTGACCTGAGAATGATTTTTATATTTCAAAAATGTTGAAAAAGACATAACAAAGGAGAATGTGCAACAGAGGCCATATGAGGCTGACAAAGCCTTAAATACTTACTATCCGTCCTTTGCAGAGTTTGCTGATCTCTGGTCTAGACATAAGAAAGTGAGGGGGAAATGTTAATAATGCAGATTATAAACATGTCAGATCTGTAGCTGTTACATC
This sequence comes from Callorhinus ursinus, assembly GCF_003265705.2. Classification (NCBI taxonomy): domain Eukaryota; kingdom Metazoa; phylum Chordata; class Mammalia; order Carnivora; family Otariidae; genus Callorhinus; species Callorhinus ursinus. The sequence continues at coordinate 61,861,471 of NW_027397071.1, read as the reverse complement.
ATAAATCACACAGAATATTGAGGAAATACTTTTCAGCATTTGAAAATTATTATCTAATAAAGCAAAAGCAACAAAAAAGTCATTCACATCATTGACAAAAAAGTGAAATTCCATGTGAACTGGTGCAGCCACTCTGAAAACAGTGTGGAGATGCCTCAGAAAGTTGAAAATAGAACTATCCTGTGACCCAGCAATTGCACTATTAGGTATTTACCCAAAGGATACAAAAATACTGATTTGAAGGGATACATGCACCCCAATGTTTACAGCAGCATTATCAACTATAGCCAAATTATGGGAAGAGTCCAAATATCCATCGACTGATGAATGGATGAAGAAAAGGTGATACACACACACACACACACACACACACACACACATACACACACACACTGGAATATTATTTGGCCATCAAAAAGAATGAAATCTTGCCATTTGCAACAATGTGGTTGGAGCTAGAAAGTATCACACTAAGCAAAATAAGCCAGTCAGAGAAAAACAAAAACCATATGAATTCACTCATATATGGAATTTACGAAGCAAAACAGATGAACGTAGTGGGGAAAGAGAGAGAGAGAGGCAAACCATAAGAGACTCTTAACTATAGAGAATAAAGAGGGTTGCTGGAGGGGAGGTGGGGGGGGATGGACTAAATGGGTGATGGGTATTAAAGAGGGTACTTGTTGTGATGAGCACTGGGTGTTATATATAAGTGATGAATCACTAAATTCTACTTCTGAAACCAATATTCGACTATATGTTAACTAACTGGAATTTAAATAAAAATTTGAAATTAAAAAAGGTGAAATTCCAAAATATGTAATGCTGAAGCTGAAAGAGATTTAAATTTAATGACTATAACTTATGTGAGGTTTGAGAAACAGTTTTACAAAAGAACACATATCAGATTTGATGGTAATAAATTTATATGGGAAAAAGGCAGATTGGAATGCAACTCCATTTGTCAAATTATGGTTGAATCATAGCAATCAGTTACAGATATAAGAGTTTGGCAAAAATCAGTGGAAGTATTCTGTGAGAATCAATTGGCTAGATAAAATTTATAATAAAGAATATTGTATATGTTATTAATGTAAATTGTGTTACTCATATCAGTAAAATGTGTAATGAACTTATGGATGTGTACATATGCACATATTTTTGGAGAGCTAGTTGTTAAAAATTTGCCAGCATACTGCTGCCCAGCAGCCTTCAAATGCCCAAAGTGACAGCTCTATCCCTCGTTCCAAAAAGGCTGGGGTTGCCAACATCTACCAACACCCGTCCCCCCAAGGACCTTTTTTAGGACTCCCACCTTTTAGAATTTGGAGCTTGGTTTGTCTTATTTTTGCTCTTATACTTTCCATCTCTGTATTTTTGCCTCACTTTTCAAACTGTCTCTTCAGTTTTGTCTCATAACCCCTCAATTGATATTTTCATTTATGCACTAGGATATTTAACATCCAAGAGATTTTTTCTTTCCTGATCATTCTTTTTATAGCATCCTGTTCTTTAATGGATTCAATAGCTTCTCTTGATTCCTTGAAAATATTCATGATAGTGTGTTGGATTTTTTTTAAGTTTTTATCTCCCTATCTAGTCTCTGTTACTGCCACATGGCTTTTATCTGTTTGTTTTTTCATTTGTTTTATTTTGTTTTGTCTCTATCCTTTCTACTAGATACTCTCCTTGGCTCTCAGATGGTCCTTTGCTGTCTTTCTGTGAGACATTACTAAAAGAACACACCTCTTTGATAAAATGGCTGATTTCCAAACTAGGGCAGAGCAAGTAGATGAGTCCAGAATATCTCTTAGTGGCAGAAAGTGCTCAAAGAATGACATAATGATGGACACAAGAGCCAGCAGGAAGGGGACCCCAGTGGATAAATCTAGGAAGAACTGAGCATAATATGCACACACAATATAAAATATTGAGCATAATATTTCATAATATACATATAATCAAGGAAATCACATTCATATAACATAAATAAACATATGACAAGAAGGAAAAGCTCTTCCTTACACTAGAAAACTAATAAATATAAAAAGGAATGGTGGCATTAACCCCCAGGGGCACCTGGGTGGCTCAGTTGGTTAAGTGTCCCACTCTTGGTTTTGGCTTAGGTCAAGATTTCAGAGTTGTGAGATCTAGCTGGGTGTGGGGCTCCATGCTGGGCGTGGAGCCTGCTTAAGATTCTCTCTTTCCCTCTCCCTCTGTCCCTCCCCTCCCCCCCTTCATGGGAACATGCTCTCTCTGAAGAAAAAAAAAAAAGAAAATTACCCCCAGATAACATCACGATAATAATTGATTCAGGCAAGAATATTCAATGATTTGAAAACTGGTGGATGATAAATATTTATTAATTACAAAGGAAAAACAATAACTTTACACTGAAGACGCTTGGCAGGCACCTCGTTAAGCAGGTGATTAATGTTAACATCATTGGCAATGGGATAAACAGAGGTCATGTGGCTCCTGATACATGCACTAACACAACATCATTTGTGTGATAGTCCTGCCAACAGTGCCTAACTCGGGAGGAAACATCAGACAGACTGAGGGACATTCTGCAAAATACCTGTCCTGTACTCTTGAAAAAATGTCAACGTCATAAAGGCAAAGAAAGACTGAGGAACTGCTTCAGATTAAAGGAGCCTAAAGAGGCATGACAACTAAATGCAGCACATGATCTGGGATTTTCTGCTCTAAAGGACATTATTGGCACAGTTGGCTAAATCTGAATAAGGTCTGTAGATATAATAGCCCTGAATCAATGTTAATTTCAATGTTAAAAAGAATGTCCTCGGTTTTGAGAAACACACACTGAATTATTCAGGGGCAAAGGGGCATCATGTTCAGTAAAAAAACAATATGTCGATATTAGGGGAATTTGGTGAAGAGTTGAAGAGGAATTCTTGCAAATTTTCTCTAAGTCTGAAATTAGACAAAAAAAATTAAAAGTAAAAATTCAAAAGCTGATTGGGAGCTGTGTGCCCGTAGGTCCGTTGTTGACAATGGGCCCAGGGGGGAGGGGGTCTGCTGGGGCTATTTCATTAGGCGGGGCCCCTCTTCCCCAGTTTCATCTTCCAGTCTCCTGCCTAGAGGTGTCTGCCTGGTTGCCAGGTGCCAGGAGTTGAATGGGGCAGGGAAAGGAGTGTTGTGCTGGGGACTCAATATTCACTTAAATCTCCTGTTTTCCCACCCTCAAGTGCCCCTCCCCCCAGGCCAGAGACCCTTTCCAAAGAATAAACCTCTAGTCCCCTGACCAAGTTGGAGGGGGTAGTGTGGCCTCGGGGGGGAAGAAACCAGTGGGTCTAACTCCTCTCGGTTTTCAGCCCCATCTACTTCTTGAAGTGCCTGAGCCTTTTCGGGGTTCCCAAGGTAAATCCAGCTGCTACTGAGGTTTAAGAGGCAGCTTTCCCTGTTTGTTGAGCTAAATGTCCTCACTCTACTCCCAGCTTCCAAACGCTGCTGTTGTCTCTCCTGTTCTCTTTGTCCTTGTGTCTTTAAATACTTTAATAAAATCTCCTGCTGTCGTTTTAGTGGAGTTTCAGGAAAGAGCGTGCGTGTCCAATCTGTCATCTTTAATTGGAAGTCCTTTGTTGTGTTCTCTAATCTTTCTATAATGACCACATATTTCTTGTGCAATTTTAAAATATATTTAAGCACATGAAAGAGTTAAATGTTGTGCAACCGTGTAAAACAATTTAAGAATGGGATGTTCTCAGATTTCTGACGGGAGGATAACCAAGCTCCGAGAAGGGGCTGGGTGGTGTAAGGAAAGTATTTGGAGATGCCGCTCATTGGCACTGTGCCATAAAGGCGAATAAATTCCTCTGCCAATTTGTTTGTTCTTAAGCTTCCATTACCACAACAGCAACTATTAAAAAGGGAAACACCTGGTGTGTGTGGGAAGGGTCCGCCGGGCTAAAGAGGCTATCAAAAGACTAAATTTCACCAGATTACACCAAATTCTAGAGGCGGCAGGGACGCACGCACAGGCGGGAGACCTTCCTTGGGGCTGAGGCTCTGGAAAAGGCTACGCTGGGGGCTCGCTCAGAAAGTAGGTTAGAGCCAGGCTTCTGTCCCCCGCACCAAGACGAGGTCAGGATAGTTTTAAGTGTGAGTCAAGTCCAAGGCTCGGTGATAGACCCAGACCTTCTGCCAGACGCATGCAGAAAGCAAGTCCCAAGCGCGGGCAATCACATCTGGACGCACCAGCGCTCACCTCCAGCTGCGTGCTCAGATGCGCCCCGGCCGGAGAAGGGTGGCGCCGCGAGGAGCGACCTTTCCAGCTCTAGCCACACGGGGGCAGCAGAGGACAGGCGGAGAAAACGGAGAGGGTCTTGGGATGCGGGGGTGGGAGAGCGTACGAGACGGGGAGAAAGACCTAGAGAGGGATAGAAAGTACACACAAAAAGAGATGGCAGGAAAATGACGAGAGGGAGGGGAGACAGAGCCCGACACTCAGTGAGCGATAAAGGAAGGAAGCACTACTCACACTAAGAGATTCTTCACAAGCGCAGGTGCCGCTGGCTCACCTGGTGATTTAGTGAACCCATTTCAGACGTGAAGAAACAGGATGAGAAATGATATGGCTAAGGAACAGAATTGGCACTAGAACGTGTACCGGCTGGAGTATTTAACTTCTCTATGCTTTGTGAGAGTTAAACGAGAGAACAAGCAAAGCGCTAGACTCGCACTGGGCACACAGTAAACAATAAATGCCAACAGTTAGTATTTGTTTTAGTGTTAAATCCTCACAACATGGAGAGGGGGCCCTTGGATCCTAGGTCTGTGGAGTGCTGCTGAAAACTATTTCCCCCATATTATAGTTGGGGAAACAGGCTCGGAAAGATTGCATGGCTTAGCACACGGATCTAGAGCCAGGGAATTGCAGAACCACGATTCAGAATCAGTTCGCTTGTCCCCTTCTTTTTTCATGCCTGCTGCCTCGGCAGGGGACAAAAAGTGTCTGCTCAGCCCAAGCTGCCAAAATTTGGTTCCAACGTTTCCTGCTGAGCACAGCCTGGTGGCAGGCCCTGGGCTGGGGACGCAGTGGTGGGTCAGCGCCATGTTTTGTTCTCGCGCAGCTTACTGAGGGAAGGAAAGGGCTGATCTGGACAGTGGTGGGAGTTCTGTTGGATGTGCTCACCATGCCTGTCAGAGACAAAGAGAGAAGATCCTGGTCCTGCTTGTGCCCCACTCTTAGTTTCCAGACTTAGGGACAAACATCTGGGCAATGAGCACACCAAACAGATGGCACTGGAGAGCTGCACTTTGGAACGGGAGAAAGGCTGCACCTAGTCCTCAAAAGCCCGGTTTCCAATTACAGCTGGGTCGCCTTAGATCAGGTACTTAACTTCCCTCCCCTTCCCCCACCCTCTTCATCTGCAAAATGAGCATAACAGCAAACCTTTCTTCCTCAACAGGGCGAGCCAGGAGGATGGAATGAGGTGACCAATGCACAGGACCAGCTGGGCACACAGGATACTCCAAGCAAGGAGCTCCGTTACTATTTTTAAAAGAGAAATAATACTACTCTCAGAATAATTTCAAAGAGTGAAAGAAATTATGTGTGTTCCAGTGCCTCCAACACAGCAGATACTGAGGAAATGAGACTTAAATCAGATCTGCTGTCAGGCTTTGTAGAGTTGGAGGGAGACACAACCCGCTACGGGTTGGTCCTTCAGCAACGATAACTTGGAGACAAAGCCCCCCCCCCCCCTGCCACCCCCAATTACACACCTCAAGAAGAATGTGTGCATGGGATGATGAGGCTTTTGTAGGCAAGTGAGCTCTGGGGCCTTCTGGTCAGCCCCGGCTGTGCCCACTGATAGTGATCTTAGACCACCTGGGCACCACCCTCACCCCTTGCCTCACTTCCAGGAGGGGACCCAAGACCCTGCATCACAGTCCACTGTGACCCCAGCTTCCCCTTTCACCAGTTGTCAGTATCCTCCACCATCCTTCCCCCTGCCTTTCTGACCCTCTGAAAAGCGAGATCCTTCCTCCTGCCCAAAGCCACACTCCAGCTCTTCTTCCTCTTAGCCCCTTTCCACCAGCATTTAATCTTGCCCCCCACACCAGCAAGCTGCCCTCCTGCAGGCTTTGCTTCCTCCCATATTTCCAAATAAAGTCACATTCTGAGGTTCCAGGTGTGAGTTTTGGGAGGATTTAAACCTACTACATTTAAAACCAGGAGATTTCACATAAATACCTGAATTACCACTTCTCTTTTAAGAAAACCAGATGTGACCCCACACCACCCTGCACCCCAGGTCCCTACATGGTGATGAGTGGCCAGAGCTGAGAAGTGGGGAACACTGACATAGTCCCTTCTGAAGGTGTCTGACAACTACAAGAGCGGGCCAGGATTAAAGACAGCCCGCACACTCCTTCCTCAAAACCAGTGGCGACTTTATGTCAGAGGAAGAGGCAAAGTGGCACGTGTATGCAAATTTTAGAGGGACAACTGCTCTCAACCCAAGCATTTTTCTCATTCACATTGCCTGCCTGGTCCTGGTCAGGATTTTCATCTGGAGGCTGGCTATACAGTAATGACATGTTTATGTGACTGTCACCCCCTGGATGCAGCAGTCACTCTCCATACCCCACGCACTGCCCTTGCTTTTACCCTTCCTGCCCACCTTCCACTACCAGCAAATGCACTGCTTTACCGAAGGGCTTCCTCTGGCTACTGGAGCCCATTACTCACCCCTACCCCACCCCCACACACACTCACATGCAAATGCCCAGCCTTCAACCACTGACCAACAGAAGTTGGGGTATAAACACCCCAGCTCCCTCACCCCATGGGCAGGATAACTCTAAAGCTCATGTGCTCCACTGGAGTTCCCAGAGAGTCTCTGTACAATGAAGCTCTAGCTGCTGACTGTGGTAACATGTTCAGTGACACACCCTCAGCTGGCTCACTGCCTGCCTGTCTTACTTCCCCTCTCCCTTGTGAACACCTGCCAGATAACATATTTGCACAAGAGCACTTATCTCAGGGCTGGCTTCTGGAGGAACCTAAGTTTGAGGACAGAGATATGTCCTGTTTGCTTTATTCATCTCTCCACAGCACAGAGCACAGTAAATGAGTACATCATAAAGAGTACTTATTGGTTCATTTATTCAGCAATATGTAATCTCGCTCCATGCGAGGCCCGGCCTGGGTTAGGTGTTGGGATACAGTGATGAGAGGATCCACTATGTTTCCTGCCCTCCTGGGGCTTCCAATCCAGGAAAGACTGACTTTTAAGGAAACAGGGATTTCTGCCCACCTCCGCCCCCTCACCAGAAGCCTACAGTTTGGCCCTGGAAAAACATAGAAATGTAAAAAAGGGGGGAAACAACACAAGATGGCAAAGAGTGAGAACTAAAATGAGTCGGCTGATCTTTCATTCACCAGGCAAATATCCACTGAGCATTTCTTCAGGCTCTCCTGGCAGAGGCACAAGCATGTCAACAGGCAAGGGGGAAGACCAAGAGGTCAGTGTTCCTACAGGAACACAAAGACTGTGGCAGGACCAAAGAGGGGCTAATTCAGCCTGGCAGGGCCAGGAGGACTCCCTGGAGGTGTCACTTGAGCTGAGTCTTGAAGTACAGGAAGGCATTTGCAAGATCTGGAAAGGAAAGAGCATTCTAGACCAAAAAAAAAAAAAACCTTCAGGTAAAAAGGTAGGGAGGTGTGAAGATGGGTCAGCTTGGGGAACTGCAAGTTCCCCTTGGTGTTGGTGGGACAAAGGAGAGGTCTCAGAAGGGAGGAGGAGTGGGCAGGGGCTGGAATATGAAGGAGCTTCTGTGCTAGTCTGAGGCATTCACACCTCATCGAGACTCAGTGTTCTCCTCAGTGGAATGAAAATGTCGAGGCTCTTGTAAAGATAAAATGTATTAATGTAAGAGAAGATCTAGCATTTATACAACACCTGACATTTCATTGGCCCTCGGAGAACAGTAGTTACTTTATCCTGAGGATCAACTGTAGGAAGTTACTGCAGGATTTGAAACCATACAATGGCATGGTCAGCTTGGAGCCTGGGAGATGCCAGTGAGGAGGTTGCTATGGTCAAAAGAGGTCACCTGCATGGTTTCCAGGCATGCCAATAGTTTTTTATGTCTCTCCACCTGAGAACTTTCTCTAGTACTGGAAAGAATCACATGAAAGGCAGGCCAGAGATGCAGAGGAGTTAATAACCCAGGAACAACCCTCTCCCTAGAAGGGTTGGGAGTCAGTGGATAAAACCTCCCACTTCCTAGCCCGCTGTGGGACAATTCCAAGGAATGTGCATCACTGCCTCTCAAAGGGTCCCCGGTGGGATTGAGCTTTAAGTGATGCCAAGGGTAACCCACTCAGCATCTTTTATAAGCTTTTCTACATTTCCTATCTCACTTCTGCACTCTCTCACCTCCTAAGTAAACTACTTACACCCAAATTCTTGTCTCAAGATCTACTCTTGGGGAAATCCAAACTAAGCAGGTGGTGACAGAAATGACCCTGGAAAGCAGACCTCAGGAGGAGATTCTAGAATTAAATTACCAGACAGCTAGATGGCAAAAAAGAATCCCATTTCTGCTGGGAAGTGTGATGCTTTCATAGCAGCACAATTAATGACTCTAGCCTGTGATGGACTGGGCAGATATAGAAGTAGACAGGGAACCAACCACCATTAATAGCTCCAGCTCTTGAAAGCAATGGAAGCAGTGGAAATTATAAGGATTGTGGTGTTGATTAGGTTGTGCTACCTTGAAGAAAGAGGATCTGTCAGACTGTTAAGTTAACCATTGACTCAGGACACATTGTGAAAACCAGAGGTCTCCATGGCACAATTTAAAGAGATATTCATCTCCTGCAGTAGGAGGGCAGACTGTGCTGAAAATCAGTCCCAGATTTGATTATAACCATGACTAAGTTAAAAAAGAGACTGAATCCACAGCTCCAGTAAGTCCTGGGCTAAAGTCTGAGTCTTACTTGAGCAGAAGTGGGACCCTGAGACTTGGGATTCAGACTTGAGAACACATCTTTCTGAGCCTCATAGGTTGGCACAAATGCCTCCCCTCCCCTCTTAGAGAAGAGTAGCCTCCCATTGCCAGGCGACCATTCAAAGTCCTCCCCAAGGCAAATGTCTTCCGAAGTAATAGTTGCCCTCCTGCCTCCCCCTACCCCACCCCACCACCCATGACATGTAGGTCAAAATCTGTGGTGTGATCTCAGCATGTTTTGATGAGTATGTACTGTCCCTTACATGGGAGGTAACAGATTATTCATCATCAGAGCTATAGGAACTAACTAATACATACCAGAGGAACTAGAAGATTATATATAAGAATGTATTTTGAGGGTGCTGGGCCATGGTGGAAGAAGAATATAAGGCTGGATAAGAAGTAGTTATTGAAGTAGGTGTTCCTGTCACTTGAGACTTCACATCCTTGCAAGGATGTTCAAAGCCAGTCTTAACACATTGCTAGGGTGGTTCCTTGAAGCTTGGAGAAGACAGTAGCTTACAGTAAATGAGATAGAAACACCATAACTGCCTTGGCAGAGTATTATGGAAGAGGTCAGAAAGTTCAAAGAAGTGGGCATGCTCGAATGAATTTATGATGCAAGACCAGACAGCTACCAACTAAGTTCTGTAAGAGGGCTAGAGAACACATACTTTACTGTGCATTAAGAAATTACAAGGAATGCACTATAAAAAAAACTCAGTGGTGACTTTCCTCTATAAGCCAAGTTGATGGTAAAGATGCAGCTATGGAACTGGGCCACCTTGTGTCAATGGGAAGAAAGAATTCTGAATTGTCAGAGGTCAGGTAGTGGTACTTAAACATCAGAAGAAAGGAAGGTGAATGGGCAAAAAACTGGAATGGTAACCAGAGACCCTGACCCACAGGTTATGTGGTGATGGCTAATAGAACACAGTATTTCCAGAGATGAGGCAGATGGGCAGCCATCTAGAGTGTTGACTTATAAACCAAAAACATATCAAGAGCATGGAAACAGAAAACTGATAATCAGTTGGCCTAATGGAAAATAATGATCCCTTGCCTAGTTTCTAGACTTGAGCCAGTTCTCAGATCCAGAGTCCATTAATTGAAGGACATGCCAGGTCCCCTTGAGGAAGAACCAAGAAATCCCACAGCAAATATATACAATACATATTACCCCCTGCCCCCCAAAAAACCCTATAACCAGTTACCAGACTAATTACATACTGAAGAAAGGGGAACATCCAAGTCTTGAGGGCTATTGAATAAAGTGCCTGAACTTCTTACCAGAAGACTCAACATGCCATCATGGCTCACTTGTTGGATTGAGGTTATATGAAGGTCAGATGATACATGGAGTTTTGGCCCAAGTCCATCTTACATGGAATCCATCCTGTGAGAAAAGGTCTAGTGAGAGCCCCTGAAACTGTCCCCTGTGCAGGACAAGAGAAAGAATCAGAAGCAGTGCTACAGCATGAGTAGAATGGCAGAGATTAGTGCCAGCATTGGTGAATTAAAGAATGCAAGGGTGGTGATTTTTACCATATCCCTCTCTAATTTACCATTATATTCCCTGCAAAAAATAGATCATGGTGGACAATGGTGGACTACCAGAAACTTAACCAAATGGCAGATCCAGCCACAGCTGTTATGCCAGGTATGGTATTTCACTAGAATCTATCAACACTTGGTATAGATTTATTGGTGCAGCAAATGTGTTCTTTTCAATCCCCATCTAAAAGGAAGATCAAAAGCAGTTCAGAGTTCCATTTCACATTCACCTAGGATGAACAGCAATACACATTGATCTTTTTGCCCCAGGGCTATGATTATCCTCTTTTCTGTCTCAGTGTAATCAAAGGAACATTGGTCATTTTGACATTTCCACAGAACATCATTATACCGGTTCACTAGACTAAACACATCATATTAATCAGATCTTGTGAGCAGAAGTACTCTGTATACCTTGGAAAGAAACATGTGTACCAGAGAGTAGGAGATTAATCCTACAAAGATTAAGGGGCCTGCCACATGAGTAACAACTTTTAGTAGTCTGATGGCATAGGCCATTATAGGACATCCCATCACCCCAAAGTAAAGGCTAAGTTATTGCACATTTTATCTCCCATAACTAAGAAAAGGGCACAGCCCTTGATAGGTTCCTTGGATTTTAGATACAGCCCACACTTAGTGTGATACTATTATAATCCATTTATTGGGTGACTTAGAGGGCTACCTATTTTAAGAGGGCTCTACAGTTGGTTTGGGTTGTTGTAAAAGCTGCCCAATAAACTCAGTGGTGTTAGAGGTATCCATGGTCGATAGACCATGTGGAATCTCTGACAAGCCCCCAAATAAGAGTTTCAGTGTAGACTTCTAGGATTCTGGAGGAATGCTATTCATATTTCTGTAGCAGAGAAGTATTTTCCATTCAAAGACAAGTTCCTGGCTTGCTATTAAGCCTTAGGAGAGACTGAACACCTGACCTAGAAGATTAGATGACTATGAAACCAGAGATGCTTATCAAGATCCAGATATTATCAGATCTGCCAAACAATTCTATCATATAATGTAAATGGTACGTTTTGTATTTGGGCCTTATAAAGTCCAGAAGATACAAATAGGGGACCCAAATTCAATGTCTCCTATCTCTGCAGCATCGTGGTCTCTCCATCAGTTTCACCTATGGCTTCTTAGGAAGTTTACAACAAACAGCTGATAAAAGGAGAAAAACCTGGGCCTGGTTCATGGATGTGTAGACTCAAAATGTTTGACAAGTAGAAAATGGACTTCTACACTACAACCCATTTTCAGGTGGCTCTAAGACATAGGAGTAGAAGAAACCCACCCACTGGGGAGAGCTTCAAGCAGTACATGTCATCAGTTTTGTGTGGTAGGGACAAAGGTAAGGCTACATACAGACTCCTAGGAAATGGTAAAAGGCTTGTATGGATAGTCAGGGGCCTGGAGGGAAAAAAAAAATGAAAGATCAAAAACAAAGAGCTTGAAGAAGAGGCATTTAGATCAACCTATGGGAGTGGTCATGAAGTGTGAAGGTATTTGTGTCACATTTAATGCTCCTCAGAGATCCACCAGAGGAGGCACTGAATAACTAGGTCGATAGAATGACTCATCTAATGGGTGTTCGTCAAACTCTATCTTTGGCCATCCCAGTGATTATACAATAGGCCCATGAACCATCTTGTCAGAGTGGCAAAGATGGATGCTATATATGGCTCAAAGTCATGGGCTCTCTCTTACCAAGGCTGTTCTAGTTATGACCACTCTTGAGCAGCAATTGTGAATTTCTGCAGGGTACTATATCCCACAAGTCAAAATACATGGGCCCAGGAGCCAAGAGCTGGAAGTAAGGCTGGTTTCTTTGCCACCAATGCTATGACCTACTTAAGAATTCTGTACTTTAGCCTTCCCCACAACTTTAGTCTCTTATAGTTAGGGATTCTGAGGTTCAGGAATGAAATGTTTTTATTAAGGGACACCATAAGTGCTCCGATGAACCTAAAGCTATGACTGTCTGTTGGTCCTTTTGTATCCTTCATTCTTTGACCTCTGGGCAAAAAGGGATTTATATTGGCAGGAGTAACTAACCCTGATTATCATAAGGAAACAGAAGTGCTGCTATATAATGGGAGCAGGAAGGAGTTTGTCCAGAATTTCATGCTTCCATGATAGGTGATAAAAAAAAATAAATAAAACAAGGCAATTGCAGCAATCATGGCCTTACAAGAACAAGGTAACTAGGGACCCAGATCCCTTGGGGTTGAAAGTCTGGGTTATCCCCCAGGGCAAGGAATATAGACCAGCAGAAGTTCTGGATGAAGCTCAGCAAATGGGAAATCCTGAATGAATGGAAGGTGATAAATTATAATTACAACCTCAGAGTCAACTATAGTAGTGAGTACTGTAGTTTGTCCCACTAGTCCTCCTGTTGTAAATCTTTTCTTAGGGATAATATACCTTGGAGAATCAGTGACAGAACAGAGTGGACTTAATGTGGTGACAGATTGGATCCCAGCACTGCAAAGGGAAACTGTAGCAAATTCTGCACATGCCTCACCTGTGTCCTTATGTTTGAAAAGCGTCTCTTCTAAAAAGCATATGACCATATTTTTTCAATCCAATCTGATAATTTCTGCCTTTAACTGATGTGGTTAGTCCATTACATTTTGGTGATTTCTCATATGCTTGAATTAATTTTGGGGGGGAGGGGCTTCCTATATTTGCTACTTTGTTAATGCTTCTGTTTTCTCCTCTTTTGCCTTCTAATAGAGTATTTTTTATTCCTTTTTCTCTAATTGTTTTAAAATTATATACTCTTTTTCTATTCTTAGAGCTACCTTCAAATTTTTATTTATTGGGGGGTCTTTTTTTTAACTTGAATTCAATTAATTAACATATAGTGTCTTGTTAGTTTCAGAGGTAGAGTTCAGTGATTCATCGTCTTATATAATGCGCAGTGCTCATTCCATCCAGTGCCCTCCATAATGCCCATCACCCAATTACCTCATCTTCCCACCTCCCTCCACTCCAGCAACCCTCAGTTTTTTTCCCATGATTAAGAGTCTCTTATGGTTTGTCTCCCTCTCTGATTTTGTCTTGTTTTATTTTTCCTGGGTTTGTTTCTTTTACTAACCAGAATCATGCTGCATACATATTCTTTGATGTCCTTGTTGGAGATGTTCTTAGCCTAGCACACTCCTTTTTATCCATTATATATTCCACAGAATTAGTGTCATTATTTGGGTTTCTTCATTCTGCTGTTATAATTATGCCCACTTTTGTGCACAAACTTGAGCACAGGGGCTGGAATTTGAGGGGAAGAGTGTCAGTTTGAGTCTTTGTCAGTCTGAGGTGAAGGGGTGTTGACTGGCATTGAGCAGGTAGCAGGCCATGCATGCTGATTCAGGCAGGAGGGCAGCTGGACTGTGAATTTGGGACCCACAGGCTGATGGCATTATGTGTGACGAGGATGCGAGAAACTCTCTCTCTCCTTCTATTCTGAATGAAAGTCTTGCTGGATAGAGTATTCTTGGCTGTAGATTTTTTCCTTTTAGAACTTTGAATATACCATGCTGCTCCCTTCTGGCCTGCAAAGTTTCTGCTGAAAAACCCACTGATAGTCTTATGGGGTTTCCCTTATATGTAACTGCTTTCCTTTCTTTTGCTGCTTTTAAAATTCTCTCTTTATCACTACTTTTGGCCACCTTATTTACTTTGTGTCTTGGTGCAGACCTCTTTGGGTTGGTTTTATTGGGGGCTCGCTGGGCCTCCTGGATCTGGATTTTCTCTTTCCTTCCCCAGATTCAAGAATTTTTCAGCTATTATTTCTTCAAATAAATCTTCTGCCCCCTTTTGTCAATCTTCTCCTTCTGGGATGTTATCATGCAGCTATTATGCTTGACAACGTGGCTGAGTTCCCTGGGTCTATTCTCATTTTGCATATTTTCCCCCTTTCATCTGCTCAGCTTGATAACTTTCCATTACTCTGTCCTCCAGGTTGCTGATCCGTTCTTCTACTTCCTCTTGTTTGCTATTTATTCCAGGTGGTCTAGTTTTATTTTCATTTAGTGAGTTCAATATTTCTAATTGGTTCTTTTCTAGGTCTCCTATCTCTTGGTGGAGGGTCTCATGGAGGTCCTGCACTTCTTTCTCAATTCTAGCAAGTATCTTTATGAGCATTACTTTAAATTAACTATCAGACATATTACTTATCTCCATTTTGTTTAGGTCTCTTGCTATGATTTTGTTCTGCTCTTTCATTTGGGACATATTCCTCTGTCTCCTCATTTTGTCTATTGCTGTGTCTGTTTCTTTGTGTTAGGAAAGTCAGCTACATCTCCCGCACTTGAAAGTAGTGGCTTTATGAAGAAGAGGTCCTGTAGTATCCCACAGTGCAATGTCTCCTTTTCACCAGAAAATGGTGCTTCAGGGGTGTCTCCTATGTGTGTTGCTATAGGGGTGTCCTGTCGTTGTGGTGGAGCTGTGTTTGCCTTCAGTCCAGTCTGCAATGGCTCTCTGCCTGTTGTGGGCAGAGTATGGTGCCTGTGGTGTTAGTGGGCTGGTCCAGGGCTGTCTTGGGCTTGAGTTGAGTAAGACCAGGTGTTTGCCAGAGATGAAGTAGCACCAAACTGCAGGGCACTTCCCTGTGTTGTCCCCTGAGAAGCTTTTATTGGTAGGTGGGGACTTCAGTCAGACCAGCTGCCTGCCCCCGGCCCACTGCTAGGGTCACAGTCAGACTGGTGTGTGGTTATCTTCCCCTCTCCCTGGAGCAGCACTCACTTTGGAGTGGTGCTGGCCCTTGTCTGGGCTGCTTGCACACCGTCAGGCTTGTGGCACTGCTTTGATGGGATCTTGCGAAGAGCGATCAGAGGGGGTGGATCTGCTATGGCCTCTTGTCTACATCGGGCTGTGGAGAGTCTGTTCTACCAGTCTTCGGGTCGCTTTCTGGATTATTTATGTTGATGTGGGTTTTCTCTAGGTGGCCACGTGGCAAGAGGTGAGCCCAGGATCCTCCTATTCTGCCATCTTCCAGCAGCCTCTGCTTACCTTCAAAATTTTAATACAGATATTTGACCTAACAAAGTCTAAAGTTAAAGACTATCTATTTTTAAGTTAAAGTATATCTTTACCCTCCTTTATATAAAACAATGACTTAGATCTTTATCTCCAATCACCCCCTCTCTATATATGTTAACATTTTATTTTTTTAAAGATTTCTTTATTTATTTGAAAGAAAGAGAGAGCATGGTGGGGGAGAGGCAGAGGGAGAGGGAGAAAGAAACCCAAGTAGACTCTGTGCTGAGTGCAGGACCTGACATGGGACTCAGTCTCAACCTTGAGATCATGACCTGAGCCAAAATCAAGAGTTGGATGCTTAACCACCCAGGCGGCCCAATCTTGCCCTTACTTTTGAATGCTGGTTTACCTGTGAATAAAATTTTAGTAGATACCTATTTTCTCTAGGTATTTTGACATTATAATACTACTGTCCCCCATCTTCTATTGTTGCTTTTGGTAAGTCTAAAGTTATTTTAATTGTTACCCTCTGTGGTTAATCTCTTTATTTGCTGTTATTTTTCAAATGTTATCTTTGATTTTAAGGTTCTTCAGTTTCATTTCAATGTTTATGCCTACATTCAGTTCTGTTTATCCTTCTTGAGATATTTAGGCTCCTACACCTGAAGACTTCTGTCTTTAATAAATTCTGGAAAATTCTTATTCAAAATTGCTTTACATATTGTCTCTCTCTTCATTCTCTCTATTTTCATCTTCTGGAAATTTTTTAGATGAATGTTGACCTCTTTCTTTTATCCTCCATGTTTCTTAATCTGTTTTCCATTTCTGTGTCTATGTTTACATTGTGGGTAATTTACTTGGATCTACCAGTTCACTAATTCTCTCTTCAGCTATTTCTAATCTGATATTTAGTCTGCTCACTGAGATTTTAATTTCAATGATTATATTTCTCATTTCTCTAAGTTCTATCTGTTTTTTTTTTCCAAGACAGTTCTTTTGATTTCATAGTATCTTGTTCTTTTCTTTATGATGCTAAGCAGATCTGGGGGTATTACTAAGGCATAGCTGGGCCAAGTCTGTCTAATTCAGTATGCCTATTTGCATGGTCATTGTATGTCTCCCTACCAGATGATATGCTCTCTGAGGGCAGAGCCATATCTGTGCTTCAATCAGTTATAGTCAATATTAATTTGATGCTCAGGTTATTTCTTTTGGTGAGGGGAAGCCCCTGCTAACTTTTATGCTTTTGACAGACTCAGTTACTTTTTTTGATAGCTTAATTACTTTCTAGTACAAGAAAGTGTCCCAGGCTCATCTACACTCCCAGCCTGTGACCTGAAATTGGCTATTTTTCTAAAGAGCCCTGGTTCTCCACAGTATCATGGTGAGGAAATAATATTTAGAGACCAAATTTGTGACAGGAGTGCTCTTTACTCTAGATTATCATTAGTTCTAGGCCTTCTCATTGGACATAATAAATACATTTGAATTTTTTAAATCTTTTTTTTTTATGTTATGTTAGTCACCATACAGTACATCATTGTTTTTGATGTAGTGTTCCATGATTCATTGTTTGTGTATAATACCTAGTACTCCATGCAATACATACCCTCCTTAATACCCATCACCAGGCTAACCCATCCTCCCATCTCCTACCCCTCTAAATCCCTCCATCAGTTTGTTTCTTGGAGCCCATAGTCTCTCATGGTTCATCTTCCCCTCCGATTTCCCTCCCTTCATTTTTCCCTTCCTTCTCCTAATGTCCTCCATGCTATTCCTTATGTTCCACAAATAAGTAAAACCATATGATAATTGACTTTCTCTGCTTATTTCACTTAGCATAATCTCCTCCAGTTCCATCCATGTTGATGCAAAAGTTGGGTATTCATTCTTTCTGATGCTGAGTAATATTCCATTGTACATATGGACCACATCTTCTTTCTCCATTCGTCTGTTGAAGGGCATCTCAGCTCTTCCCACAGTTTGAATTTTTAAAGTCATGAGTTTATACTAACATTTCCAATTTAAGTTAATGTTATTGGAGTTTTAGTTAACTCATTTGATTTCTTAATAACTTTATGGATGTATAATTTATATACAATAAAATTAACTCATTTTGGGACACAACTGTGTAAAATCCAACACCCTAAAATATTCCCTATGCCTCTTTACAGTTGATCCCTCCTCCTTCAACCCCCAGCAACTACTGATCTGCTTTCTGTCACTTCAGTTTTGCCTTTTCTAGAATTCCATGTAAGTGGTATCATATGACATATAGTTCTTTGTGCTTTACCTCTTAGCATATTTTTGAGATACATCCATATTTTTGCATATTTTAATATTGCATCCATTTTTGTTGCTGAATTAGTATTATAGCATATGGATATACCACCATCTGTTTATCCATTCACCAGTTGATGGGCATTTGGGTTGTTTTCAACTTTTGGCTGTTATGAATAAAGCTGCTATAAACATTTCAGTACACATCCTTATGTGGACATATGTTTTTACCTCTCTTGAATAAATACCTAAGAGTGGGACTCAGGGAAATATGATACATGTACATTTGACTTTATTAAATACTGCCAAACTGTATCTAAGAAGTAGTTGAACTATTTTTGCATTCCCACCCAGCAATGAAAATTCCTATTATTCCACAAGCTTGCCAATACTTGATGTTATTACTCTTTTTTGCTTTAGTCATTCTAGTGGTTGGATAACAGCATCCATTGCAGTTTTCTTTTGCATTTCCCTGATGACAGTGATATTGAATATCTTTTCATGTACAAGTCCTCTGA
This sequence comes from Callorhinus ursinus, assembly GCF_003265705.2. Classification (NCBI taxonomy): domain Eukaryota; kingdom Metazoa; phylum Chordata; class Mammalia; order Carnivora; family Otariidae; genus Callorhinus; species Callorhinus ursinus. The sequence goes on along the minus strand of NW_027397071.1, from coordinate 61,843,145 downwards.
TTTTATAATTTTCTCTTGCACTGAAAATCTTGGTTGTTGACCACTATTTGTTGGCATTGATGGATTTCTTTCTTTCTAGCTTTTCCATCACTATCAGTTGCTGGCTGGAAATTCAATAATTCATGGGGAGCAGAAAAGTAGGAAACTGAAGGTTTGGGAATCTAGCAGCCAAATGGAGGCCTTGAACCATAAATTTCATGCTTAATGATCTTGGACAAGTCCATTAAACTCCCCAGGCCTCAGTCTCAGATTTTCAAAATGGGGATTGCTATAATCAACAAACAGTAATTATTTTTATTATTATTATTATTATTAGCTATGATTTATTAAGCACTTTCTATGTGCCAAGCTTTATGCCAAGTGTATTATTTATATACTAAGTAAGTGTGTTTATATTATGAAAGTGCTTATAACAGTGCCTAGAATATAATGTCTATATTGTTATTAGTAGTGTATTTTTTTAAATTTATTTTTATTGCAGTATACAAAAATTTTACCACTTTAACTATTTTAAGGAGTATCAAGTTTATTCATTTAAGTGACATTAAGTTCATTAAGTGGATATCAAGTTTAGTGGCATTAAGTACACTCACATTGTTGTGCAAACATCACAACTATTCATCTCCAGAATTTTTTCATCATCCCATACTGAAACTCTGGACCCATTAAACACTAACTCCCTAACTCCTCATTCCTCACCCCCCTCAGCTCTTGGTAACCACTCTTCTACTTTATGTCTCTATGAATTTGGCTATTTTAGGTACCACATATAAGTGGAATCATACAATGTTTATCCTTTTGTATCTGGCTCATTTCACTTAGTATAATGTTTCTAGGGTTCATCCATGTTGTAACATATATCAGAATTTCATTTCTATTTAACACTTCCTTGCTTATTTTCTATCTGGTTGTTCTACCTATTACTGAAAGTGAAGTATTTTATTTCCAGCTATTACTGTAGAACTGTCTGTTTCACTCTTAGGTTGTGTTGATTTTGCTACATATATTTTGAGGATATGTTATTAGGGCATAAATATATTTATCATCAGCATCATCATCATTTAATCCTTGCAGCACACTATGAAGTAAGACCACTATTATTCCTTTATGCAAATGAGGAAAATAGGGCTTAGAGAAATTACATATCCTGACTGAGGTCACACATATCATAATAATATTTTGTAACAGTGCAGTTATCACCCTTGGACATAGCAATTGTACCCACTCCTAAATCTGACTATTGGCAATTAATGGGAAATAATTAAGCATTTAGCTTGCCTCTCCTATTCAAACTGTATGGCAAATGGTATGTAACCAAACAGCCTTGGTTGATGAGGAAAGGTTTTTTTTCTTATAAAAGAATTTTAACTAGAAAATGTTGATGTAATGATGGAACTAGAAGAAACACTTTTTTGCAACCCCTCATGGAGTGATGTTCTAGCTAATGATGAACAATGGATGCAAATCACATTTGACAAAAGCTTGGTGTGTAGAGCTGGAACAAACAACCCTAAAATTTGTATAGAACCAGAAAACACCCCAAATAGCAAAGGAATCATGAAAAAGAAAACCAAAGCTGGAGGCATCACAATTCCAGTCATCAAACTGTATTACAAAGCTATAATCATCAAGACAGTATGGTACTGACACAAAAACAAACACATAGATCAATGGAACAGAATAAAGAACCCAGAAATGGACCCTCAACTCTATGATCCACTAATCTTCAACTAAGCAGGAAAGAATATCCAATGGGGGGAATAAGTCTTTTTAACAAATGGTGTTGGGAAAATTGGACAGCTACATGCAGAAGAATGAAACTGGAACATTTTCTTACACCATACACAAAAAAATAAACTCACGATGGATGAAAGACCTAAACGTGAGACAGGAATCCATCAGAATCCTAGAGGAGGGGCATCTGGGTGGCTCAGTCAGTTGAGCGTCTGCCTTCAAATCGGGTCATGATCTCAGGGTCTTGGGATCAAGCCCCACATTGAGCTCCCTGTTCAGTGGAGAGTCTGCTTGTCCCTCTGCCTCTCCCACTGCTTGTGCTCTCTCTCTCTCTTACTCTCTCTCACATAAAAAAAAAAAATCCTAGAAAAGAAAACAAGCAGCAACCTCTCTGACCTTGGCTACAGCAACTTCTTGATAGACATGTCTCCAAAGGCAAGGGAAACAAAAGTAAAAATGAACTATTGGAACATCATCAGGATAAAAAGCTTTTGCACAGCAAAGGAAACAGTCAACAAAACTAAAAGGCAACCTACAGAATAGGAGAATATATTTGCAAATGTCTAATCAGATAAAGGGTTACTAGTATCCAACATCTATAAAGGATTTACCAAGCTCAACATCTAAAAACAATCCAGTTAAGAAATGAGCAGAAGATATGAACAGACATTTCTCCAAAGAAGACATACAAATTGCCAACAGACACATGAAAAAATGTTCAACATCACTGAGCATCAGGGAAATACAAATCAAAACCACAATGAGATACCACCCCATTCCAGTCAGAATGGCTAAAATTAATAACACAGGAAACAACAGATGTTGGTAAGTGTGTGGAAAAAGGGGAACCCTCATACACTGTTGGTGGGAATGCAAACTGGTACAGCCATTCTGGAAAACAATATGGAAGTTCCTCAAAAAGTTAAAAATAGAGCTACCCCATAACCCAGCAATTGTACCACTAGGTATTTATCCAACAGATACAAACATAGTGATTTGAAGAGGAACATGCACCCCAGTGTTTATAGCAGCAATGTCCATAATAGGCAAATAATAGGCAAATAGAAAGAGCCCAGATGTCCATTGACAGATGAACGGATAAAGAAGATGTGGTATATTTATACAATGGAATATTACTCAGCCATCAAAAAGAATGAAATCTTGCCATTTGCAATGACATGGATGGAACTAGAGGGTATTTGTTAAGCGAAATAAGTTAGTCAGAGAAAGATAAATACCATATGATTTCACTCATATGTGGAATTTGAGGAACAAAGCAGATAAACATAGAGGAAGGGAAGGCAAAATAAAATAAGGTGAAAACAGAGAGGGAGGCAAACCATAAAAGACTCTTCACTGTAGGAAACAAACTGAAGGTTGCTGGAGGGGAGGTGGGTGGGGGAATGGGGTAACTGGGTGATAAGCATTAAAGAGGGCATTTGATTTAGTGAGCACTGTGTGTTATATCAACTTATGAATCACCAAATTCTACCTCTGGGAAAAAAGAAAGCTTGGTGTGTATATTCATTTTCTATTGCTACTGTAACAAATCACTACAAACTTAGTGGCTTAAAACAACATAAATTCATTATCTTATAGTTCTGGAGGTCAGAAATCCAAAATGAATCCAAGGGGCTAAAGCCAGGGATGTCATGCAGGCTGTGTTTCTTATGGAGGCCCCAGGGGAGAATCCAATTCCTAGGTATTCTGGGTTCTAGAGGCTGCCAGCATTCCTTGGCTAATTGTCTTTTTCTCCTTCTTCAAAGCTAGCAGTGTAGCATCTCTAAATTTCTTTCTGACTCTGAACTCCCTTGTGCCTCCTTCTTCAGCTTTAAAGGATCCTTGTGATTACATGGGGCTTCCTGGATAATCCAAGATAACCTCTTTATTTTAAGATAATCTTATTACCCTTAAGTCTATCTGCAACCTTTATTCCCTCTTGCTATGCAATATAACATATTCACGAGTTCTAGAGATTAGGACACAGACATCTTTGGGGGAAGAGTGTTATTCTGCCTACCACAATGGGGAACTAGGTATTTGCCAGGTTTCAAATTCTCAACACACAGATTATATAGAGGTCATATGGGAAAAATGCATCTTAAGAAATGAAGGAGTCAGATTGTCACCACCTGAACCCACTGATCTATTTTAACATCATTATTGGTGGATGGTATGCATTCTTGTGTTGTGTAATATGAAATAAAAAAAAGCATCACCAATGAAAAATTCTTACCAAGAATGTTTTACATGACTTTAAACAAGACTTTGGGTCTAATTTCCAGTTTACCAGGAATACAGGGGATAGAGGAAAAAGTTAAATGACACCATGAAGAAACAAGTAGACAGATTCTGAAGAAAGGTAATTCTAGAGGACAACTGCCTCGGTTTCTTTAGTAAATCACTGTCATTTAAAAAAAATTGAAGATGTTCTAGATTAAATGAAAAGGTTCCCCCAGAAGTGAACTCTGAAATATGGATTTGAGTTTATGTGGGAGTCACTGAAGGACCCATAGGGCAGCAAGGAGGTGATAAAGGAAAGGAAAGGAGCTAATGCAGGGATTTTTGTTATGTCAGTACTGCAATGGGTAACTGACTCTTTGTGAATATTTTTGTGTCTTATTAATGTCATCTAAAATTTCACACCAAGGGGCACCTGCGTGGCTCAGTCAGTTAAGCGTCTGCCTTCGGCTCAGGTGGTGATCCCAGGGTCCTGGGATCGAGCCCCATGTCAGGCTCCCTGCAGTGCAAGGAGTCTGCTTCTCCCTCCCCCTGCTCTTGTGCTCTCGCTTGCTCTCTCTCTCTCTTTCCCTCTCCCTCTCAAATAAATAAAATCTTTAAAAATAAATAAATAAATAAAATTTCACACAAAGAATAAAATATGTCAGAACACAGATCATGTGGAGCAAAGAACAAATTATGAGCTGATGCTTTTATGTCCATGCCTTCTTTTAGGTTGTGCAATATTTCAAAAGTTAACATTAACTCTCAAAATTTGTCCTTACTGTGCACACAGCTTCATTTGCCTAAGATAGTCTGTTTCACTGATATATCTACATTCAGTAGCATTTTTAATAGATGAAATGATATTGAAAGGAATGGATAACTTTTCCTCAAAATTAAAAAAATCACACATAAAAAAAAAAACTTCCAAAAGTGTGAACTCCATAAAGACCCAGAGAAAAATTATATAAGGGACTAATAAGGATTTGGGATCAATATACTTGATTTTTATCTGAGCTACACCATGCTTACCAAACAAAAATATTGTGCCTCAAATTTCACACTTTGTTTTACTGTTTTAAATTTTAGACACAAGTCCCACCCACACACCCTCCCACACCTGTTTACTGTCCAGGCACCAAAAGGTTCCCCTCTTCCACTCAGTGTGTTGTGGCTCTCCTGGTCCCATAATCAGTGCTGGAGTGATACAGTGAGCAAGATTGTGGTTGGAAGGACCCTGGACATCACCTGCTTTGACACTCATTTCACAGCCTCTTCTTCTTGGTCAACATTACTTGGCATAGTTGGCAGGATCCAAAGCACATAACCTTTGTCCTGAGCTTCACTATAGATTCAAGCAAGTTATCTACAAGGGTCTGTTATGCTCGGTCATCTCCCTAGTTGTTTCAGGTCCTGGTGGAAACCAAATGGGAACCAGTGTTTCAGTCAATGGCCCCAGAACAAAACATGGAGGACATGGAAATAGCTTGAGCTTTTCATGCAAGATCTTACAAGTCCATTTTGATCAGCAAGTACAAAATTTACTTTCAAGGATGAAAACTTCTGCTGAGAAAATGCTCATTACCATACAGTTTGTAACTGATATTGTCATTTTTTTTAAATACCCTTTTATACTAGGTATCAGTTGGTAATACACTCTCACTTGAAACTCTCCAAACCGAGATAATTGTATATATTATCTGTGATGTCCAGATGTCAGAATTTCATACCTTAAGTCTATTGAAAAAGAAAAAAAGATGTTTCCCTTTTATACAAAGAAAAGCAAGTTTACCTTGGAGAGATTTGGGTCTTCTTCTTCCTTCAAACTGGGAAGATCTTTCAATAGGCCCTTGGTGGGAACTAAGAGGATACATAGCAACTGTCAGGGCACTGGTGGGGTTGCTCAGCAACTAGTCAGTGAGCTTTACTGGATATAGGCATGGTGTGAGAGCGTGCATGTGGGTGGTTAGTAAGTATGGACTGAGCTGCTGCTGGACCACTCTCCTGGGTGGACACAGGAAGGCAGAGTAAAGGAGCAGGAAAGAAATGAAGAACAAGGCCTCTGGCTTGGGGAGGAAAGGGAATATTGAAGAATCTTCCAGATGCAACTGTAGTGAAGGAGGAATGAGTTAATGTAGGTAAAGCGTGCAATGTGTGTCTTTTTTTTTTTTTTTTAGAACTCTGACACTTGCATTGTGCTGTTTAAATGGGAAATAGCTCCTGAGGAAATACACGCACTCACATGCACTCACACTTACAATCACGTCACGTAGGCTCAAACATAGACACCCTCCAGTTCTCACACACACAAACCACACCACCTAAATGACCTACTTGCTTCCAGGGTTTGTAGAACATGGTCACAGTTCTTACAGGACAGTCAGTTTCTCTCACTACACTCCCAACCCCCATTCCCAGCAGGAACCTGGAGTCAGGGCGACTCTCCAAAGCAGTCAAGGAAGGCCCACCTTCTTCATCAGCTAGATTTTGCCTCAAAAAAGGACTGATTTTAGAACACATATGGTTTTCATTTTCTCTTGCATCCACCTGTGATTAGAGAAAATAAAGCACTATGAGGATCACACCATCCTATACATTGTTTTCTCGATGACTTCAGGAAACCAGATGGGATACAGTTGTTGAGTCAATGCCTCCCCGGAAATTAAAGAAGACACCTATGGAAGAGGCTCGAGCTTTTCATGGCAGGTCTCTCAAGTCCATTCTGATCAGCAAATACAAAATTCTTTTTCAAGGAGAAAGATTTTCTGTTAATGAAAATGCTCATGGGGTGCCTGGGTGGCTCAGTCTGTTGAGTGCCCAACTCTTGGTTTTGGCTCAGGTCGTGATCTCAAGGCTGTGTGATCAAGCCCCATGACAGGCTTGACAGTCATGCTCAGTGGGGAATCTGCTTGAGATTCTCTCTCTTCCTCCTCCCCTCCCCCGCCCATGCTCTCTCTCTCTCTCTCTCTCTCCAAAATAGATGGATAAATCTTAAAAAAAAAAAAAAGGAAAGAAAATGTTTGCTACCGTACATGTAATGGATGCTGTCATTTTTATTACCCTTTTGTATCAGCTGTAATTGGTAATAGACTTTCACTCAACATTCCCCCAGCCAAGGAAACTGTATATACCAGCACTAATGTACATTGTCAGATTTTCCTATCTGCATACAATTGAAAAAGAAAAAAAGCAAGCAACATTTCTACCTCAGAGAAAGGCAAGCTTCCCTTGGGGAGAGATGAGGCCCCTTCTTCTGCCTGTCACTGGGAAGGTCCTCCAACAGGTCCTCCAGGGGAGCTGGGGACACAGAGTAACTATAAGGACATTGGTTGTACTGATCAGGAATTACTCAGGGAAATTTGCTTGATGTGGACATGGGGCTACAACACATGGGTGTGACTGGTTAACAAGCAAGAACTGAGCTTCTGCTGGGCCAACCTCCTTGGTGGATGAAGGAAGGCAAAGGAGTAGAGCAAGAAGGAAATGAGAAACAGAGCCTTTGACTTTTTAGCTAAGGGGACCTAATCAGTGTGAAATAATCAATCTAAAGAAGGGAAAATACTAAATGCATGCCATATTTCAATGATCACGTCTCATGATGGGTCCTGCCCAGTGTAAATTCCCACTTCTTCATGTATTAAAGGACCATTTCAGCTTCTATGTCTTCATATATGCAGTTTCTGTATTCATCATCTAGTCTATTGGATTTAACTTTTTTATTGTGATGAAATATACATAATATTTAAAATATTTAAAGGATAAAATATTTATCCTTCTAATAATTTGTAAATGTATATACACTCAGTGGCAATAATTATGGTCACAATTCTTTGTACCCATTACTATGAATTACACTCAAAACCCACCAGATTGAAAATAACCTCTGTACCCATGAAAAAATAACTCCACCTTCTTCCCTGCCTTTAGCCCTTGATAATCTCTCCTTTCTGTCTCTATGAATTTGCCTATTCTAGATATGTCCTATAAGTGGAATCATACAATATATGGTCTTCTTTGCCTGCCTAATTTCAAGAAGCATATTTTTCAAGTTCTATCCATGTTCTAGGATATTTTAAAATTTAATTCCTTTTTATGTCTGAATAGTATTTCATTGTGTGTATATATCACATTTTATTTATTCACTCATCACTTGATGGCCTTTGGGGGAGTGTCCATCTGTAGTCATTGTGAATAATGCTGCAATGAACACAGGTGTACAGATTTCTGTATGTTACCGTAATGGCAATCCTTGACATTATGCATTTGTCAAAACTCATAGAATGTCAAAGCCCAAAGACTGAGTTTTAGTGTAAATTGTGGACTTTCAATTAATAAAAATTATGGATGTTGTTTCACATAAATAAATAAAATAAATAAATATTAAACACAAATAAAATCTCCAAGAAGTCATGTATAGTGACAGAATTAATTCAAGTTCTGAATCTTCATCTTTACACTCACTATGCTATTATCATTTATTTCAAATCTGCTGCTTAAACATAGGAATAGGGGTGCCTGGATGGCTCAGTCATTAAGCATCTGCCTTCGGCTCAGGTCATGGTCCTGGGGTCCTGGGATTGAGCCCTGCATTGGGCTCCCTGCTCAGCAGGAAGCCTGCTTCTCCCTCTACACTCCCCCTGCTTGTGTTCCCTCTCTTACAATGTCTTTCTCTGTCAAATAAATAAATAAAATCTTTTAAAAAAATAAACATAGGAATAGGTAGTTCCACAGAGGTTGGAGTGATGAACTACATGAAGCTCAAATGATTCCAGACCTTCACAAACTTATCTTGAAACAAATGCATGTAGCTGATTCTGCATATGTGGAGGTTGACTGTATAACCTGATATCTCTAAATTAATTTCCATGTGAATAACAATGCTTATTAAAGGATAATTAAAAGGTGGTCCTTTATTTGGTTCTGGTTCCTGTATAAGATGGAGTAAGCACACTCTACCTGTCTCTTCCATTGTATGCAACAACAACAATCCCACAAAGAACACATGGAGCAGCTATCTGAGAATTCCAAAAAGTAAATAATAGCAGGAGGGTTGGGGAAGGAAACTAGAACTTGAACCATTGGTGAGTTTCCTTGTGTTTTACTTCAATACCTCCCAGCCTGGACTTAAGGACAGCCTGAAACCCAGAAGAGCACACCCAGAACTAATACCATATTTAATGGTGAAAGATGAATCATTTCCCTGTAAGACTAGGACAAGGCAAGGATCTCTAGTCTCACCACTCTCATTCAACATTTAGTACAATTAAAACTATCTCCACTTACAGATGACCTGATTATCTATGTAGAAAATCCCAAGGAATATACAAAAAGCCTCCTATACCTAACAAGTGAGTTTATCAAAGTTGCAAGATACAGTGGCTGCATATAAATATCAAATGTATATCTATTAATAGCAATGAACAACTGGAAACCAAAATTTTAAAACAGCACTTACAATAGTTCCTCCCAAAATGTGGTAGGTAGTAGTAGTAGTTAGGTATAAATCTAACACAACATATTCAGCATCTATGAAAAGTATGAAATGTTGATGAACAAAATGAAAGATCTAAATGGAGAGAGAGACATATCATGTTCATGGGTTGGAATACTCAATATAGTTAAAATTTCAATTCTTCCTTAAAATTGATCTATACATGCAACACGATTCCAATCAAAATCCCAGCTGAAGTTTTTGCATATGTAGACAAACATGTTTTAAAATTTACATGGAGCGCCAAAGGAACTAAAATACTGAATTTTTTAAGAAAAAGAATAAAGTCAGAGGATTCGTGACACCAGAGGATTTTAATATTTACTATAAAGCTACAGTAAGAAAAAATAAAGCTACAATAATGAAGACAGTGTGGTATTAGCAAAGGGATAGATACATAAACCAGTGTAACAAAATAAACTCCACTTTGCAACTACTAGGATGGTTAGAATAAAAAAGATGGATAATAACAAAAGTGGACAAGGATGTGGAGAAATTGGAACCCTATTACACTGTTGGCAGGATTGTAAAATGGTGCAGCTGCTGTGGAAAAGAGTTTGACAGTTCCTCAAAAAGTTAAGCAGATATATAATGTAATCTAGCAATGTCACTTAGATGTATACTCAAAGAAAATGAAAATGTATATTCACACAAAAACTTGTACACATGTGTTCATAGCAACATTTTTCATAATACCCACAAAGTGGAAACAATCCAAATGTCCATCAACAGATGAATGGATAAAGAAAATGTGGTGTATCTATTCAGTGGAATATTATGTAGCAATAAAAAAAGAATGAAGTACTGATCCACGCTACAACATGGGTGACCCTTGAAAATATTATGCTAAGTGAAAGAAGCCAGACACAAAAGACCACATGCTGTATGATTCTGTTTGTATGAATTTTCCAGAACAGACAAATTTATAGAGACAAAAAATAGATTAGTGCCTATGTGGGGTTGGAGAGTTTAGGACAAATGGGTAGTGACTGCTAATGGGTACAGAATTTCTTTTGGAGGTGATGAAAATGTTCTAAAATTGATTATGGTGATAGCTTTGCAACTGTGGGAATACACTAAAAACCTCTGAATTATACAATTTAGATAGGTGAATTGTATGGTATATGAATTATATCTCAATAAAGCTGTTATTTGATAAAAGTTACCCAAATCAGCAAAGAAGAAGTCAAACTTTCACTCTTCACAGATGACATGATACTCTATGTAGAAAATCCAAAAGACTCCACCCCAAAATTGCTAGAACTCATACAGGAATTCAGCAAAGTGGCAGGATATAATCAATGCACAGAAGTCAGTTGTTTTTCTATACACTAACAATGAGGCAGAAGAAAGAGAAATCAAGGAATTGATCCCATTTACAATTTCACCAAAACCCATAAGATGCCTATAAATAAACTTAACCAAAGAGGTAAAGGATCTGTACTCTGAAAACTAGAGAACACTTATGAAAGAAATTGAGGAAGACACAAAGAAATGGAAAAGCATTCCATGCTCATGGATTGGAAGAACAAATATTGTTAAAATGTCTATGCTACCCAAAGCAATCTACACATTCAATGCAATCCTTATCAAAATACCATTAGCATTTTTCACAGAGCTGGAACAAACAATCCTAAAATTTGTATGGAACCAGAAAAGACCCCAAATAGCAAAGTAATGTTGAAAAAGAAAACCAAAGCTGGAAGCATCACAATTCCAAACATCAAGCTGCATTACAAAGCTGTAGTCATCAAAACAGTGTGGTACTGGCACAAAAGCAGACACTTAGACAATGGAATAGAATAGAAAACCCAGAAATGGACCCTCAACTCTATGGTCAACTAATCTTAGACAAAGCAGGAAAGAATATCCAATGAAAAAAAGACAGTTTCTTCAACAAAAGATGTTGGAAACATTGGACAGCCGCATGCAGAAGAATGAAAACTGAACTACTGGGACTTCATCAAGATAAAAAGCTTTTGCACAGCAAAGGAAACAGTCAACAAAACTAAAAGGCAGCCTAGGTAATGGGAGAAGATATTTGCAAATGTCTTATCAGATAAAGGGCTAGTATCCAAAATCTATAAGGAACTCCAGCTTCAATTTGGCTTCAGAGGACTACAGCCCTGACCAACTACTTACTGGAGTACAGTTTCGTGAGAGGCCCTGAGTCAGAACCACACACCCAAGTTGCCCCTGAATTCCTGATCCACAGAAACTACATAATAAATATCTATTTATATTTGAAGGCATGAAAAAATAAGAACTTATCAAACTCAACACCCAAAAAACAAATAATCCACTCAAGAAATGGGCAGAAGACATAAACAGACATTTCTCCAAAGAAGACATAAAAATCACCAACAGACACATGAAAAATTGCTCCACATCACTCGGCATCAGGGAAAAACAAATCAAAACCACAATGAGATACCTCCCCATACCAGTCAGAATGGCTAAAATTAACAGCTCAGGAAACAACAGATGTTGGTAAGTGTGTGGAAAAAGGGGAACCCTCGTACACACTGTTGGTGGGAATGAAAACTGGTACAGCCACTCTGGAAAACAGTATGGAGGTGCCTCAAAAAGTTAAAAATAGAACTATCCTATGACACAGCAATTGCACTACTAGGTATTTATCCAAAGGATACCAACATAGTGATTCGAAGGGGGACATGCACCCCAATGTTTATAGCAGCAATGTCCACAATAACCAACCTATAGAAAGAGCCCAGATGAATGGATAAAGAAGGATAAACTAGAGAGTATTATGTTAAGTGAAATAAGTTAGTCAGAGAAAGATAAAAACCATATGATTTCACTCATATGTGGAATTTAAGAAACAAAACAGATGAACATAAAGGAAGGGAAGGCAAAATAAAATAAGATGAAAACAGGGAGGCAAACCATAAAAGACTCTTCACTGTAGAAAACAAACTGAGGGTTGCTGGAGGGAAGGTGGGTGGGGGAATGGGGTAACTGAGTGATGGGCATTAAGGAGGACACTTGATGTAATGAGCACTGGGGGTTATATGCAACTGATGAGCCACTGGATTCTACCCCTGAAACTAATAATACAGTATATGTTAACTAAATTGAATTATTTTTTTTAAAAGCTGTTACTTGAAAATCCTCAACTGTATGAAAACAAACAACTCAATTTTTCTAAAAGGGCACAATATTTGAACAGACACTTGAGCAAAGCTATACAGATGGAAAACAAATACATGAAAAGATGCTTAAGATCATTAGCCACTAGGGAAATGTAAATCAAAACCACAGTAAGAAGGGCACCTGGCTGGCTCAGTCAGTAGAGCATGTGACTCTTGATCTCAGAGTTGTAAATTCAAGCCCCACATAGGGTGTAGAGATTATTTAAAAAATAAAATCTTAAAAAAAACAAATAAGACACCATAGCACTATTATTAAAAATGACTTAAAAAGAAAGAGCTAGACAACCATGTACACTGATGTGGCAACTCTCATATGTTGCTGCTGAGAATGCAAAATGGCATAGCTCTTTTGGAAAACAGGCAATCTTCTAAAGCTAAACAATTACCATATGACCTGGTAATCATATTCTCTTGTACTTTACCCTGGATAAGTGAAAATTTGTGGTCCCACAAAAGCCTGTTCATGAATGTTTATAGCAGCTCCATTCATAATCACCAAAACCAAAAACAACCCAAATGTCTTTCAACAGTGAATGGATTAACAAACTGTGGTCATCTGAATAGTTTAATATTATGCAGCAATAAATAGGAATGAACTATTGACACCTGCAACAATTTGGATGAATCTCAAAGGCATGCTGAGTTAAAGAAGCCAGTTGCCAAAGGCTACATACTATTGATTCCACTTATGTAACATTCCAGGAAAGAAGAAACTAAAGATAGAGAGCAGGTCACTGTTTAACAGGAGTTAAGTGTCGATTGATTATAAAAGAGCAACACAAGGAAGTTTTCTGGGGTGATAAAGATGTTCTGAATCCTGATTGTGAAGGCAATTAACAAATCTATACGCGTGTTCCCACTTTAAGAAATCAACTACAGAAAAGTCAAGTTTATTGTATATAAACATAAAAAATAATAAAGTAACAATTTGTGATATATATGTATATCTAAATACATTTTACATGTGTCTGCATATCTGCATACACACATGCACGTGTACACAAAATGTAAACTCGACAATCACAGCAAGAATTGTTCAGAAGCTTAACCACCAACAAAAAATTTATGAGGTGAATAACATTTTATCTCTGAGATTGTTTAGAATTGCTGGGCTATGGTGATCATTTAAAAAGCAGACTGGAGGGCACCTGGGTGGCTCAGATGGTTAAGCGTCTGCCTTCAGCTCAGGTCATGATCCCAGGGTCCTGGGATCGAGTCCCACATCAGGCTCCCTGCTCCTCGGGAGGCTGCTTCTCCCTCTGCCTCTCTCTCTCTCTCTGTCTCTCATGAATAAATATATAAAAAAAAATCTTTAAAAAAAAAAAAAAAAAGCAGACTGGAGCACCTGGGTAGTCTGGTCAGTTAAACGTCTGACTCTTGGTTTCAGCTGAGGTCTTGATCTCGGGGTTGTGAGATTGAGCCCGGCATTGGGCACCACAGTCAGCATGGAGTCTGCTTAAGACTCTGTCTCTCTCCCCAACTCTAAAATAAATAAATAAATCTTTTTAAAAAATAAATTTAAAAAATAGGAAGGGGCGGAGCAAGATGGCGGAGGAGTAGGAGACCTGGATTTCGTCTGGTCTCAGAAATTCAACTGAATAGGGATCAAACCATTCTGAATTCCTATGAACTCAACAGGAGATCAAAGAAAAGAATAGCAACAACTCTCTGAACAGAAAAGCGACCACTTACTGGAAGGTAGGACGTGCAGAGAAGTGAATCCGAGGCGATATCGGGAGGATAGACGGCAGGGGAGGGGGCCTCTGTCCGCCGCTTCTGGCAAGCGATAGAGCTGTGGAGCACACAATCGGAACTTTTAAGAAGTCAGCTCCGCTGAGGGACATCGCTCCAGTGGCTAAGCAGGGGGCGGAACCCTCGCAGTACAGTGTGGTCTCAGGACCCTCAGGGTCACAGAAAGACTGGGGGTGCCTAAGTGCGGCAGAGCTCCTGGGTATTGGAGCAGGGAAGCCGGCTGCAGAGACGGAGCCGAGGCGCGGGCTCTAGCTCGGGATTGCCATAAACTGTGGTCCGCAGCCCAGTCAGGCCACTGCTCCTCCAGCAGGGACTCAACAAGCGGCAGATCTGGGGAGACTCCCCTTCCTCCCCCGGGGAGGAGGGGCGCGGGAGCACACCACAGGTATCTGCTAGGTTTGGAGACTCCACACGGGGTCGGGTGCCAGAGATAGATATACTCGGTCACAGGCCGGATGAGCATGGAGTGCGTCCAGAGACTGGGGAGACGGGAGTGACTGCTTTTCTCTGGGGGTGCACTGAGGAGTGGGTCCCCAAGTTCTCAGCTCCTCCGGGCAGAGATTGGGAGGCCACCATTTTCACTCTGATCCTCCAAAGCTGTATCGAGAGCTTGCAGGGAACAAAAGCTCCTGAGAGCAAACCTGAGCAGATTGCTCAGCCCAGACCGACAAGGGCGGGGCAATTCCGCCTCCAGCAAAGACATTTGGGAACCAGGGCAACAGGCCCCTCCCCCAGAAGATCAGCACGAACAGCAAGCCAAGACCAAGTTTACCGATCAAGGAGAACGGGAGAACTCCAGCGCTGGGGGAATACTCCACATAGAATTCCTGTCTTTTTTACCAGGATTCATTAGTTTTTCAAGTTAATTTTTTAACTGTTTTTTTAATTTTTTATTGTTATGTTAATCACCATACATTACATCATTAGTTTTTGATGTAGTGTTCCATGATTCATTGTTTGTGCATAACACCCAGTGCTCCATGCAGAATGTGCCCTCTTTAATACCCATCACCAGGCTAACCCATTCCCCACCCTTTAACTGTTTTTTTTTTAATTTTTCTTTTTCCCTTTTTCAACCAACATCTTATCAATCCCTTTTTTAAAAAAAACATTTTTTATTTTTCATTTTTAGAGTCATATTTTATCCCTTCATAGTAGTTACCCTTATTTTTGGCATATATATATAAGTTGTTCTCTCTTTAAAATTTTGAGATACAGTTTCTTCTAACAGATCAAAATATACCCTAAATCATTAGTGTATGGCTTTGTTCTAGTCTCCTGCCTGATCACATTCTCTCCCTTTTTTTCTTTTTTTTTAAATCTTCTTCTTTCTTTTTTCAAACAACTTCTTATCTTACCAATCCCTTTTATAAAATCTTTTATAATTTTCATCTTTACAGTCATCTTCCATCCCTTCATTGTATCAACTCTTATTTTGTACATATGTAAGTCTTTCTTCCTTTAAAATTTTAGGAGGCACTTTCTTCTAACAGACCAAAATACACCCAAAATCTAGTGTGTGGCACTGATCTATGCACTAGCCTGATCATATTTGATCATATTGTTTTTTTTGTCTTGTTCTGTTTTTGTTTGTTTTTATCTTTTTCTTTTTTTTTCTCTTTCTTTTTTCTTTCTTTCCCTTTCTTTTCCCCTGGTTTCAGGTCTTTTCTGATTTGTATAGAGTATATTTGCTGGGGACGTTGTTACCCTGTTATCATTTTGTTCTCTCATTCATCTATCCTCCTCTGGACAAAATGACAAGACGAAAAAAATCACCTCAGCAAAAAGAACAAGAGGTAGTACCTTCTGCCAGGGACCTACTCAATACGGACATTAGTACAATGTCGGACCTAGAGTTCAGAATCATGACTTTAAAAGATACTAGCTGGGCTTGAAAAAAGCGTGGAAGTTATTAGAGAAACCCTTTCTGGAGAAATAAAAGAACTAAAATCTAACCAAGTCGAAATCAAAAAGGCTATTGATGAGGTGCAATCAAAAATGGGGGCACTAACTGCTAGGATAAATGAGGCAGAAGAGAGAATCAGCGATATAGAAGACCGAATGATGGAAAATAAAGAGGCTGAGAAAAAGAGAGATAAACAACTACAGGATCACGAGGGCAGAATTCGAGAGATGAGCAATACGATAAGACGAAACAACATTAGAATAGTTGGGATCCTAGAAGAAGAAAGAGAGAGAGGGGCAGAAGGTATATTGGAGCAAATTATAGCAGAGAACTTCCCTAATGTGGGGAAGGAAACAGGCATCCAAATCCAGGAGGCACAGAGAACCCCTCTCAAAATCAATAAAAATAGGTCAACACCCCAACATCTAATAGTAAAACTTACGAGTCTCAGAGACAAAGAGAAAATCCTGAAAGCAGCTCGGGAGAAGAGATATGTAACCTACAATGGTAGAAACATTAGATTGGCAACAGACCTATCCACAGAGACCTGGCAGGCCAGAAAGGACTGGAATGATATCTTCAGAGCATTAACGAGAAAAATATGCAGCCAAGAATACTATATCCAGCTAGGCTGTCATTGAAAATGGAGAGATAAAAAGTTTCCAGGACAAACAAAAACTAAAGGAATTTGCAAACACGAAACCAGCCCACCAAGAAATATTGAAAGGGGTCCTCTAAGCAAAGAGAGAGCCTAAAAGCAGCATAGATCAGAAAGGAACACAGACAATATACAGTAACAGTCACCTTACAGGCAATACAATGGCACTAAATTCATATCTTTCAATAGTTACCCTGAATGTAAATGGGCTCAATGCCCCAATCAAAAGACACAGGCCATCAGATTGGATTAAAAAACAAGACCCATCAATATGCTGTCTGCAAGAGACTCATTTTAGACCCAAGGACACCCCCAGATTGAAAGTGAGGGGGTGGAAAACCATTTATCATGCTAATGGACACCAAAAGAAAGCTGGGGTGGCAATCCTTATATCAGACAAATTAGATTTTAAAACAAAGACTGTAATAAGAGATGAAGAAGGACACTACATCCTACTTAAAGGGTCTATCCAACAAGAAGATCTAACAATTGTCAATATCTATGCCCCTAACATGGGAGCAGCCAATTATATAAGGCAATTAATAACAAAAGCAAAGAAACACATTGACAGCAATACAATAATACTGGGGGACTTTAACACCCCCCTGACTGAAATGGACAGATCATCTAAGCAAAAGATCAACAAGGAAATAAAGACTTTAAATGACACACTGGACCAAATGGACTTCACAGACATATTCAGAACATTCCATCCCAAAGCAACGGAATACACATTCTTCTCTAGTGCCCATGGAACACTCTCCAGAATTGATCACATCCTAGGTCACAAATCAGGTCTCAACCAGTACCAAAAGATTGGGATTATTCCCTGCATATTTTCAGACCACAAT
Organism: Callorhinus ursinus; assembly: GCF_003265705.2. NCBI lineage: Eukaryota > Metazoa > Chordata > Mammalia > Carnivora > Otariidae > Callorhinus > Callorhinus ursinus. The sequence continues at coordinate 61,825,357 of NW_027397071.1, read as the reverse complement.
GCTTTGAAACTAGAACTCAATCACAAGAGGAAAGTCGGAAAGAACTCAAATACATGGAGGCTAAAGAGCATCCTACTAAAGAATGAATGGGTCAACCAGGAAATTAAAGAAGAACTAAAAAAATTCATGGAAACCAATGAAAATGAAAACACAACTGTTCAAAATCTTTGGGATACAGCAAAGGCAGTCCTAAGAGGAAAGTATATAGCAATACAAGCCTTTCTCAAGAAACAAGAAAGGTTTCAAATATACAAACTAACCCTACACCTAAAGGAGCTAGAGAAAAAAACAGCAAATAAAGCCTAAACCCAGCAGGAGAAGAGAAATAATAAAGATCAGAGCAGAAATCAATGAAATAGAAACCAAAAGAACAGTAGAACAGATCCACGAAACTAGGAGCTGGTTCTTTGAAAGAATTAACAAGATTGATAAACCCCTGGCCAGACTGATCAAAAAGAAAAGAGAAATGACCCAAATCAACAAAATCATGAATGAAAGAGGAGAGATCACAACCAACACCAAAGAAATACAATTATAAGAACATATTATGAGCAACTCTATGCCAGCAAATTAGATAACCTGGAAGAAATGGGTGCATTCCTAGAGATGTATCAACTACCAAAATTGAACCAGGAAGAAATAGAAAATCTGAACAGACCTATAACCACTAAGGAAATTGAAGCAGTCATCAAAAATCTCCCAAAAAACAAAAGCCCAGGGCCAGATGGCTTCCCAGGGGAATTCTATCAAACATTTAAAGAAGAATTAATACCTATTCTCCTGAAACTGTTCCAAAAAATAGAAATGGAAGGAAAACCTCCAAACTCATTTTATGAGGCCAGCATTACCTTGATCCCAAAACCAGACAAAGATCCCATCAAAAAGGAGAATTACAGACCAATATCCTTGATGAACAGGATGCAAAAATTCTCACCAAAATACTAGCCAATAGGATCCAACAGTACATTAAAAGGATTATTCACCATGACCCAGTGGGATTTATCCCTGGGCTGCAAGGCTGGTTCAACATCCGCAAATCGATCAACGTGATACAATATATTAACAAAAGAAAGAACAAGAATCATATGATCCTCTCAATAGATGCAGAAAAAGCATTTGACAAAGTACAGCATCCTTTCTTGATCAAAACTCTTCAGAGTATAGGGATAGAGGGTACCTACCTCAATATCATAAAAGCCATCTATGAAAAACCTACAGCGAATATCATTCTTAATGGGGAAAAGCTGAGAGCTTTTCCCCTAAGGTCAGGAACGCGGCAGGGCTGTCCACTATCACCACTGTTATTCAACATAGTATTAGAAGTCCTAGCCACAGCAATCAGACAACAAAAAGAAATCAAAGGCATCCAAATCGGCAAAGAGGAAGTCAAACTCTCACTCTTTGCAGATGATATGATACTGTATGTGGAAAACCCAAAAGACTCCACCCCAAAACTGCTAGAACTCATACAGGAATTCAGTAAAGTAGCAGGCTATAAAATCAATGCACAGAAATCAGTGGCATTCCTATACACCAACAACAAGACAGAAGAGAGACAAATCAAGGAGTCGATCCCATTTACAATTGCACCCAAAACCATAAGATACCTAGGAATAAAGCTAACCAAAGAGGCAAAGGATCTGTACTCAGAAAACTATAAAATACTCATGAAAGAAATGGAAGAAGACACAAAGAAATGGAAAAACGTTCCATGCTCATGGATTGGAAGAACAAACATTGTGAAGATGTCAATACTACCTAGAGCAATCTACACATTCAATGCAATCCCCATCCAAATGCCATCCCCTTTTTTCAAAGAAATGGAACAAATAATCCTAAAATTTGTATGGAACCAGAAAAGACCCCGAATAGCCAGAGGAATCTTGAAAAAGTAAAGCAAAGCTGGCGGCATCACAATTCCGGACTTCCAGCTCTATTACAAAGCTGTCATCATCAAGACAGTGTGGTACTGGCACAAAAACAGACAAATAGATCAATGGAACAGAATCGAGAGCCCAGAAATGGACCCTCAACTCTATGGTCCACTCATCTTTGACAAAGCAGGAAAGAATGTCCAATGGAAAAAAGACAGTCTCTTCAACAAATGGTGTTGGGAAAATTGGACAGCCACATGCAGAAGAAAGAAACTGGACCATTTCCTTACACCACACACAAAATAGACTCCAAATGGTTGAAAGACCTAAACGTGAGACAGGAGTCCATCAAAATCCTAAAGGAGAACACCTCTTCGACCTCAGCCGTAGCAACTTCTTCCTAGAAACATCGTCAAAGGCAAGGGAAGCAAGGGCAAAAATGAACTATTGGGTTTTCATCAAGATAAAAAGCTTTTGCACAGCAAAAGAAACAGTCCACAAAACCAAAAGACAACCGACAGAATGGGAGAAAATATTTGCAAATGACATATCAGATAAAGGGCTAGTATCCAAAATCTATAAAGAACTTATCAAACTCAACACCCAAAGAACAAATAATCCAATCAAGAAATGGGCAGAAGACATGAACAGACATTTTTCCAAAGAAGACATCCAAATGGCCAACAAACACATGAAAAAGTGCTCAACCTCGCTCGGCATCAGGGAAATTCAAATCAAAACCTCAATGAGATACCACCTCACACCAGTCCGAATGGCTAAAATGAACAAGTCAGGAAACGACAGATGTTGGCGGGGATGCGGAGAAAGGGGAACCCTCCTACACTGTTGGTGGGAATGCAAGCTGGTGCAACCACTCTGGAAAACAGTATGGAGGTTCCTCAAACAGTTGAAAATAGAGCTACCATACGATCCAGCAATTGCACTACTGGGTATTTACCCCAAAGATACAAATGTCGGGATCCGAAGGGGTACGTGCACCCCAATGTTTATAGCAGCAATGTCCACAATAGCCAAACTGTGGAAAGAGCCAAGATGGCCATCAACAGATGAATGGATAAAGATGATGTGGTATATGTACACAATGGAATATTATGCAGCCATCAAAAGGAATGAGATCTTGCCATTTGCAACGACGGGGCTGGAACTGGAGGGTGTTATGCTGAGTGAAAGAGGAATTCTTAATCTCAGGAAACAAACTGAGGGTTGCTAGAGTGGTGGGGGGTGGGAGGGATGGGGTGGCTGGGTGATAGACATTGGGGAGGGTATGTGCTATGGTGAGCGCTGTGAATTGTGCAAGACTGTTGAATCACAGATCTGTACTTCTGAAACAAATAATGCATATATGTTAAGAAAAAAAAAGAAGAAGATAGCAGGAGGGGAAGAATGAAGGGGAGTAAGTCGGAGGGGGAGACGAACCATGAGAGATGATGGACTCTGAAAAACAAACTGAGGGTTCTAGAGGGGAGAGGGGTGGGGGGATGGGTTAGCCTGGTGATGGGTATTAAAGAGGGCACATTCTGCATGGAGCACTGGGTGTTATACACAAACAATGAATCATGGAACACTACATCAAAAACTAATGATGTATGGTGATTAACATAACAATAAAAAATTAAAAATTAAAATAAATTTAAAAATAAAAAGCAGATGAACTTGTAGTCAGTATTATTATTGTTTTAAATTCTCTACAAACAATTCATCTTCTCATTGTCTCCTCAGAAAAGGATGACTCCCACCACCACTCTCTTCTGTGGTTCTGGACTAAAAGCCCTTAATATAGAGAAAATGATCCCAGAAGTTGGAAATCAGTGGCTGAAATGTCCTAAGGGATATGAATGGGACTCTGACAGTGTCTGCTAGAGGTGACCAAATCCTGGTTTGAACAAATCAGTTGTGTGTGTGTGTGTGTGTGTGTGTGTGTGTGTGTGTGTGTGTGTGTAAATTAGTAAATAAGTAAGTAAAAAGCAAGTTAAGTCCCCAGTGGGGGCAACTGGGTAAATCTTTTTTTAAAGATTTTATTTATTTATTTGATAGAGAGAGAGAGAGACCACAAGTAGGCAGAGCGGCAGGCAGAGGGAGAGGGAGAAGCAGGCTCCTTGCTAAGCAGAGAGCCCGATGAGGGGCTTGATCCCAGGACCCTGGGATCATGACCAGAGCTGACTCTTAACTGACTGAGCCACCCAGAAGCCCCTGCAACTGGGTAAATCTTAATATGTTTTGGGTATTAGGTGATATAAAGGAATTATTTTTAATATTGGTAGTGTATTGGTGATATGGTGGTTTTGTAAGAACATGTCTCATATTTTCGTGATGCATACTGAGGTATTTCACAATGGAAATTCACAAGGTCTATAATTTATTTTAAATTCCTCAAAAAAACCTGGGTGAAACAAACATGGCAAAATGTTAATTATTAAAGTTATGTGATGAATATATAAGAATTTATTTTACTCTAATGTCTACTTTCTTACATGCTTGAAATTTTTCATAATAAATGGTTTTCAAAATTAAAAAAAAATGCATCAGAAAATCCCAGAAATAATGAGTCTTTAGTGCTAGAGACAGTGAACCCTCAATCCAGTAAAATCCCACAGCCCTATCATGTACATCCTGAGATGAATTTGAATCAAAGAAAGCTTGAAGCATCTCAGTATCCCTTGGAAAAGAAAATGGAAAAGCAAGTAACATGCTTTATTAAGCTTCTACCCTAAAATGCTAAAACAAAGACTATTTAGGGCCGAAATGGCCAAACATTCAGCTCTACTGAAAGCTTGGTTTTCCGGCAGGCCTTATTCTCTGCAGAAGCCCTTGCAGAGAGGACATCAATTCCTTCTTTTTTAAATCAATGTGACTTGGGTGTCATTCACTTGGAAATAGTAGTCTTATCACATTCTTGACCTATGGGGCTAGGTCATAGAGGGCCATGTAGCTTTCACTTTGTTTACTGGAACATCTGCTCTTAGAAACTTGAGTCAACATGCAGGAGGTCTGATACCCTTAGGCCACCATGACAGAAGGACTACAGATAGGTGCTCCAATCAGTGGTCCAGCTGAGCCCAACCTTCCAGTCCTCCACACATAAGCACCAGACATGTGACTGAAGCTATCACCCTCCAGAACAACAAATCCACTAGCTGAATACCACCAACTGATCACCATCAACACTCTATGGAGAATAGGCCAACCCAGTCACACCCTGCCCAAATTCCTGACCCACAAAGTCGTAAGATAATAAGATGGTTATTGTTTTAAGTCACTAAATTTGGGGGTCATTTATTATGCAGTAATAGTTAATAGTAACAGTTTTAATGGGGCCTGAAACTTTAAGAGAAAGAAGTCATCTGACCATGCGCACGAAGTGCAAGACCTTGAAAAGAACCTGTACAAGTAACGAGTCTTTAATGTTTTTAAGACTTTATTTTAGATTTACAGAAAAATTAAGAAGACAGTACAGAGAATTCCCATGTATCCTGTACTCAGCTTTGCCTATTATTAACATTTTCCATTAATGTGGTGCATATGTTACAATTAACAAACCAATATCGATACACTCACATTAACTAAAGTCCATTCTTCATTCAGATCTCCATTCCAGTAGTTTTGGGGTGTTTTTGGTTTTTGTTGAGTTTTTTCCTAAGTTTTTATTTTAATCACCCTGTGCTCATCAGGACAAGTGCACTCCTTAATCACCTGTTTCACCCTTCCCCGCAACCACCTTTTCTCTGGTAACTCCCCTTTTGTTACCCTTGCCTCAGTTTGTTCTCTATAGTTAAGAATCTGTTTCTTGGTTTGTCTCTCTCTCTCTTTTTTCCCTTTGTTCATTTGTTTTGCTTCTTAAACTCCATATATGAGTGAAATCATAGGGTATTTGTCTATCTCTGACTGACTTATTTCACTTAGCGTTATACTTTCTAGCTCTGTCCATATTGTTGCAAATGGCAGGATTCCATTTGTTTTTATTCCTGAATAATATTCCATTGTATACATACATATACCACATCTTCTTTATCCATTCATCGATCAATGGTTACTTGGGCTTCTTCCATATCTTAGCTATTGTAAATAATGTTGCTATAAACATAGGCATGCATGTATCCCTTCAAATTAGTGTTTTTGTATTCTTTGGGTAAATACCCAGTAGTGTGATTGTTGGCTGGTAGGGTAGTTCTATTTTTAACTTTTTGAGGAACCCGCATACTGTTTTCCAGAGTGGCTGCACCAGTTTGCATTCCCACCAACAGTGCAAGAGGGTTCGTTTTTTCCCACATCCTCCCCAGTACCTGTTGTTTCTTGTGTTTTTGATTTTAGCCATTCTGACAAGTGTTAGGTGATATCTCATTGTAGTCATGATTTGCATTTCTCAGGTGATGAGTGATATTGAGCATCTTTTCCTATGTCCATTGGCCATCTGGATGTCTTCCTTGGAGAAATGTTGTTCCTGACTTCCACCCATTTTTAAATTGGATTATTTGTTTTTTGGGTATTGACTTATATCAGTTCCCTATATATTTTGGATACTAACTCTTTAATGGATGTGTCATTTGCAAATATCTTCTCCCATTCCATACGTTGTCTTTTAGTTTTCTTGATTGTTTCCTTCGCTGTACAGAAGATTTTTATTTTGATGAAGTCCCAATAGTTTATTTTTGCTTTTGCTACCCTTGCCTCAGGGAAACTCTCTAGAAAACAGTTGCTACACCTGATGTCAGACAAATTACTGCCTGTGCTCTCTTCTAGGATTTTTATGGTTTCATGTCTCACAATTGCATCTTTAATCCATTTTGAATTTATTTTTGTGTATGGTGTAAGAAAGCAGTTCAGTTTCATTATTTTGCATGTTGCTGTCCAGTTTTCCCAACATCATTTGTTGAAGAGACCATCTTTTTACGATTGGGTATTTTTTCCTGCTTTGTCATAAATTAATTGACCATATAATTGTGGGGTTATTTCTGAATTTTCTATTCTGTTCTATTAATCTATGTGTCTTATTTTTGTACCAGTACCATACTGTTTTGATCACTACAGCTTTATAATATAACTTGAAGTCTGGAATTGTGATTCCTCCAGCTTTGCTTCGCTTTTCAAGATTGCTTTGGCTATTCTGGGTCTTTTGTGGTTCCATACAAATTTTAGGATTGTTTGTTCTAGTTCTGTGAAATATCCTGTTGGTAATTTGATAGGGATTGCATTAAATGTGTAGATTGCTTTGGGTAGTATAAGCATTTTAAAAATATTTTTTCTTCCAACTCATGAGCATGGAATGTCTTTCCATTTCTTTGTGTCATCTTCAATTTCTTTCATCAGTATTTTATAGTTATCAGAGTACGGGTCTTTCAGCTCTTTGGTTAGGTTTGTTACTAGGTATCTTATTATTTTTAGTGCAGTTGTAAATCGGAATGTTTTCTTAATTTCTCTTTCTGCTGCTTCATTATTGTTATATAGAAATGCGACAGATTTCTGTAGATTGATTTTGCATCCTGTGACTTTACCGAATTGGTATATCAGTTCTAGCAGTTTTTTGGTGCAGTCTTTCTGATTTTCTATATATAGTATTATGTCATCTGCAATTAGTGAGAGTTTTACCTCTTCCTTACTGATTTGGATATCCTTTATTTCTTTTTGCTATCTGATTGCTGTGGCTAGGACTTCCAGTACTATGTTGAATAGAAGTGACGAGAGTGGACGTCCTTGTCTTGTTCCTGACTTTAGGGGAAAGGCTCTCCCCATTGAAGATGATGTTAGCTCTGGGTTTTTCGTATATGACATTTATTATGTTGAGGTACGTTCCCTCTAAACCTACTTTTTTTTTTTAAGATTTCATTTACTTATTTGAGAGAGAGAGAGAGAGCATAAGTGGAGGGGACGGGGGGAGAAAAGCAGACTCCCTATGGAGCAGGGAGCCCAAGACGGGGCTCCATCCAGGGAGGGACCCCCGCATCAAGTTCTGTACTCAGTGGGGAGTCTACTTAAGGATTCTCTCTCCCCCTTTTCCCCACCTCGCTGTTCTCTCTCTCTCTCTCTAAAATAAATAAATAAATCTTTTTAAAAAATAAATAAAGTAAAATAAAATCTTGGGGCACCTGGGTGACTCATTCAGTTAAGCAGTCTGACTTGATCTCAGCTCAGGTCTTGATCTCAGGGTCATGAGTTCAAGCCCCATGTTGGACTCCACACTGGGTGTGGAGCCTATTTAAAATAAATAAATGCCAAAAATAAAAAAATAAAAATAAAATCTTAAAAACATAAAAATAAAAAAATAAACTCTCCATTCAAGTATGTTACTTATACCTATTTTGCTTAGAACTCCAGCTGTAACCTTGTCCTCTTCTTTCATTTGGGGTAAATTCCTCTCTCTTCTCATTTTGTCTAAGTCTCTGTGCCTGCTTCTCTGTATTAGGAAATCAACTATGTCTCCTCTTCTTGAGGGTAATGGCCTTCTGAAGAAGAGGTCTTAAAGTGCCCTGCAGTGTGCCCTCTGTTCCCCAGGGCCTCCAATGTGTGCAGCATGCACTCTGCTCTTGCGTCCCTGACACATTTTTCTTCAGGCCAATGGTCTGCTGAGGGTCTCTCTGTTGTACACAGTGTTTGGTCCCTGGCCTGGATGTGGTACATTTTCACTAGGTGTACTCTGGTCTGCTTGTGAAATAAGACCCGTTGCCACTACCACCAGAACCAAGGCCTCACAAAACTTCCAGGTCAGGAGATATGGTGTTGGCAAGGGTTTGGGCTGGTTTTCTGGGTGAGGGGGCCTGCCATGCTGAGACTGAAGCAAGTACAGTTGGGAAGGGTGGTTCTTCTGAAGCATGGAGTGTGGGGTTTGGTGTAAGCAAGTTAGGTAGTGAGTGTTGGCACTGCTCTGTATTTATGCTGATGAGCAGAAGAGGGAAATGGTGCCAGCTACCTTCCTTTGTTCCTGGAGGGGTCTTTTCATGAAAACTGCCTCTTTAGGACATGCTCTGAGATGAGCAACTAAACTCCCCACTGTGTATTTCAGGCATTCTTGAGATCACTGTTTCCAAGCTGTATGTCCACAGGCTGTTTGCTCTGCCTTTTCTCCAAAAGCAGCCCTAATGTCCTCCAAGCTTTCCCAGAGCCAAGCACACTGACCTTTAAAACTCCAGGTTTTAAGCCTTTCTGGTTGCAAAAACTCATGAAATTCAGGCCCTGTTGCTTTCCAAGCCAATTGCTATGGGGATTTGTTTTCCCCATGTGCTCCCCTGTGTGCTAGTTTGTCTCTTGCCCTTCTCTGTGACCGTGGCTCCCTCCCCATGACAGTGACCACTATCCCTTTCTCTCCCAAGTTGCATTTCCATCTCTGCAATTCCTACCTTCTTTGGTGTGGCCTCTTCTCTACCTTTAGTTGTGGAGTTTGTTCTACCAGTCCTCAGATCAATTTCTGGGGTATTTAGGATAGTAATCTTGTTGTATTTGTGGGAAGAGGCAAGTCTATGGTCCTCCAACTCCACCACCATCTTCCTCTCTAAGTGACAAGACTTGAACTTTAAGTTCCTTTGGTGTCACTGGGCCTTGGGGCAAGTGAGGATGGTCCTCAAAGTAGAAGAAAAAGGTAGGGCTTTCCAAGCAGAGGGCTTTCCAAGTCCAAAAAGAGGGGCTTTGCCCATATTTGCATGGGCAAAGATGCAGGAAAGTTCATGGTCTGTTAGGTGACTGTGATGAGCTTAGTGGACATGGTGAGGTAGGGATGGACAAGGGGGGAGAGGGCAGAAAGCCACTGAAGCTAAAGCTTCAGGGAGCAGAAAGCAGGGGAAGTTTGAAAGGGACCTGTACAGGTGGGGACCTCTGAAGTTTAAGCTTCATTGGTGTCACAATAAAGGCAGGGACAGGCTTCCCATGGTCCTGCTCCAGGACGATAACCTTCACAGGGTGCAAAATTTTAAGAGAATTATTTTCAGAGGCCAGCCTTCTTGGAATGAACCAAAAAGGTGAGAGGCAGAACTCCAATGTCTGGGGTCTCAACAACCCCCCTCCCCCAGGCCCACGGCCTCCATTAAAGGAGTCCTATGTCCAGTGTGGAGAAAGTGTTGGGCCACTTCATCCCTCCCAAGGCCCTTTCTACCATTTGGTGTCCACACCTAGAAGCCCCATACGTTCCTCAAATTCTATATATTGAACACTGAAATTTTTTCCTCACCTTCCAATCTTGTCCCTTCTCTAAGGGCCCACAACTCTGTCACCTGCAAAGGGTCAAGCAGCCCAGACACCTGGAAATTATCCATGAGCCCTCCTACTGGTTTACTCCCCACCAGCATCCATTGGATCAAGAGTGGAGGGTCTGGCTCCCAATAGTTCTTGAAGTCAACCTTTTCTCTCCCTGTCCCTGCCCCCACTGGTCATTTTTGGGTGCTACCATCTTACATGACTCTTCCTTAAATGGGTCTGGCCTTCCCCTAACAATGTATCCAGTCCAAATGCAAATTTCACCAGGCATGCTGTCACTGGCCCCCAGTACCCTCACTCTGAAACCTAGGCCCCTTACCCTGGAGCTTGAGGTTCCCCTTGATCTGACCTCTGACTTCTGTCCAACATCACCACCTGTCCCCACCTCCTCCTTCTCCACCTGCTCTTCCCTCACCAATTTCCTGCCATGGGTCACTAATGCTGCCCTTCACCAATGTCCTCAGGACTTAGCTGCAGCCTCACCTTCCCTCAGAAGCATCTCCAGAATCCACACTCTCCCATCTGATGATCCTTCACTGTGGCCTGTTGCTCAGGCAGGGCACCTCCCATCTCCCATAACCTGTGACAATTTAGAGGATTTATAAGGGGAATTTGCTACAGTCACTCAATCCCTCTGAACTGTGTACCCCTCTATGAAATGGGACAATACCCACACCAAAGTATCTGAGATTATAATGAATGCGCCTGGTCAGTTAGGCACTGAGCTAAAAGATTTTTAAACATTCTCTCAATTAATCCTCACAGCATCCAGACCGATAGTCACTATCAACCCCATTTCATTGAGGAGGAAGCTGAGGTGAAGTGTCCCAACTCACCTTTCCCTGGTCAGACCTCCCTGAGCCCCGGGGCACTGATCAGTGCATCCACCTTGCCTGTTTAGTTGCTTCTGTCCACACCCCCACACACTGTGAGGTTTTAAAGGGTAGAGATGGTGCCTGTCTTGCACACTTGTGTATCCCAAGCTCCTAGAACAGGGTTTGGCATACAGTAAGTACTTAGTAAACATTTGCTAACTGAAGTAATTGTGTATGAATAAACTCAGCCAGAAACAGAGCCTGGATCCAAACTCTTGGCCCTTTTTCACCCACTGAGCAGGATCCGTATGAAATGGGCTGTGTACAGGACCTGGTACACAGTAGGTACTCAGTAATTTGTAGCTGCTGCTGTTGTTATGAAGAAAGAGGAGGAGGAAAGTAAGTTTAATGACTACAGTAGCCCTAGCTCCCCCATGGTGATCAGGCCCAGGTCTTCCCAGTATCCAGGCCAAGCACAGCTCCAGCAAACTTAGGGGAAAGTTTGGGAATAAATATGGACTGTAGAGGTCAGGAGGAAACTCTCATCCCACTTTCTCCTCCCCACAAAGAAGAGGTGAGGCTGCTGCTGCCTCCCATGACTGGGATCCCAGTGATCCTCCCAGTGGAACTCAGCAGAGCTCAGGCCCCAGCCTCCTCCCACCTGCTGCAGAGGCGCCTACTGGCCCAGCCCCACTCCCACCACTGCCACCTAACAAACTGGCTTGAGCGTCCTGGGTTCTGAGTCTGACTCCGCAGAACCTGAACGTACAACCCTGGGCCGGTCACTGTCAGATTCTGAGCCTCAGTCTTCCTGACTGCTCTGTAGGCAAGTGGGGTCAGGGGCATGGATGGGTGCAGCCCTTCACCAGGTGTCAAGGTTGTGACTGACAGCCCTGGGGTTCCATCCCCAGGTCTGGGCCACCAAGACTCACAGGGCCGGGGATGAGAGGAACCTGGGAACCCCACTATTCCACTCTCTCAAAGTTTCACCGCTCACGAATCATTCTGAGCTCAACCAAAGCGGCTGGCAGCCTGGAGCTGAGCAAAGTGCTTCCCCTCTCTGAGCCACAGTACATGGGGGGGGGTCTGCAGAGCCCCCACCTTCAACCAGGAGAGACCGTTCCAGGAGAGGAGGAGGTTCACCCCGACAGGGCAGAGGAAAAGAGGTCCAGAGTCCCCGGATTGGTTGGATGGGTCTATAAACCACTCTGGACCTCAGTTTCCTCCTTTGTAAAATGGACCCATTAATAAACAACTCACCGGATTATTCCGGGTTTGCTGTGAGGATGAACTAAAACACTAATCTTGAAATCTCTGAAGCTCCAGATGTTCTCAAGAGTGGATAATGCGGGCCCCTAAGCCAAGCCCTGGGGTCTGGCTGGAGCACCAGCAGGAAACAAGGAGCTCCGGGAGACTCAGTATAGGTCCCTCCTGAAACCAAGAGACCCACAGCGATCTTAGATTCACCTTGAATGGGGATGAAGGCAGAGGCCAGAAAGGCGGTGGCTGGAACCTGGACTAAGAGAGGACCCGAGCTTCCAAAAACCTGGAGTTGGAGGAGGTCGTAGGAGGCTTGAGGGAGCAGATGAAGGGCAAGAAAGTTCACACTTCTAAAAGCTCCCGCGCTTCTCGAGCCTTCCTCTTTTTCTCCAGTAACTCTTCCCTCTTCTTTCTCCTCTCTCTCTTCTTTTCTTCCTACCTTCATTCCCTTTTTCACCCCTTCTGTTGCCCCCCATCTTTCTTCTCTCGCTCCATCTTCCCCCACCTCCATCTCGTTGTCACCCTCGCACTTTGTAACCAAACAGCCAAACCCCTTTCCAATTAAAGTGGAATTAGGCAACTCAATCAAATTAGTTCCCTATTAAAGCCCTTCTTTATTAAACCGTTTTCTTGTCCTGCTATTAAGTTTCACCGCCTGGCGGAACTCGAGCCGGCCCCAGAAGTTTACCTTGGGATGTCGCCGGGCCCAGACTAGGGGAGGGAGCACCCTGTTTCCCGGAGAGGGGGAGTCACCCTGCAGGGAGCGGAGCAGGCCCCGGGAGGTTGGAGGAGGGGATCGACGGGGGAGCCACTATTGTGCTCAGCCCGGCGAGAGAAGGGAAGGTAACTAGGGTGCCGAGCGAGGTCTGGCTGGAAGGCGCGTCCTCACCGCCACTTTCGGATCACCCTGTCTCTTGGCGAGGGCAGTGCCCCACCACCCCCACCACCCCAAAATAACTCCCAGGTCACCAGCCTTCGTGGGAGAACCGTCGCAGCTCTCCCTCCCCAGCCGCCGCCTCTGTCACCTGGGTTCCAAACCTCATTGAGAAGGGAAGCGGGCGTTGCGCGACCCCGGCTGTGTCCAAATCTGAGGCCCCGGAGAGAACCGAAATCCGGCATCCAGCCTCTCGGGACTCCGTAAGAGGCTCTGCCCGAAATCCAGGGATCCTGAGCACTGGCAAGGCGACCCGTCGCGCCTGCGCGCCCAAAACCGGAGTGGGAAGGACGCAGGGTCCCAGAGGCGCAGGGGCACCGCTCCTCGCGGGGCTCTGAGCCGCGCACCACTCCCGTCGGCTGGGCCTTTCCCGGCGCCACAGAAAGTTTTCCGGCTCCGCACCCCCCGAGGGTCGGACATCAGCCGGACTGAAGTCTAGCTGGCACCGCGGGCCCGAACGCGAATTCAAGACCTTTTCAATCCGGCCTACAGAGGAGCAGGACGGGATCCGGTGCTGTTTTCTTAGAAAATAACATTTATTTCTAGCTCATGTCTATGCAAAGGAAAGCACAAAGTGAGCCATTCTCTGCAGCAGCGTTTCCCGCTGCCGTCCCTTCGGGCCAGGCGTTTGGCGAGTCCCGGGAGGCGAGGATGGGCTCTCGGGAGGGCGGTTCTGGCTCAGTCACTCGTCGCTCTGTTCCTGCTTCAGTGCGCACCTTGACCGCATCTTAGGGAGAGATCGGCCGCAGGCAAGAGGGGCGGGTGGGCAGGATTTGTCTCGAGTTTACAATATATTTAATCTATAAAACCTGATAAGTACAATGCGCGCATAGTCTACTTTTTTCCATTTTGTCCTTTTTTTGCTTGTTTTTGAATATTTTTCACGTTAATACCGAGGTCACCTACAGATTACAATTAATAACTTAGAATTCCATTTTATAACATTATACACTGGCTTGTATATATATATGTATAGATTATATATAGATTTATACATATATAAAAACTCACACTGCACCAAGGAAACCCATGCTTATTGGCATAAGCAACAAAGAGAGCGACAAATACCGCAACGAGGAAAGTGCACCTTAGAACTTGTTTCCTTTTTTTTTTTTACAATTGATATCGATATATATATGTGTGTCCCAAAGACTCGACTCAGTGTCAAGAGATTTATACATCCTAAATTTATATTTGTTAGATCGAATATTTTTTTTAAATTTTTTAATAAGGAGAGGGAGACACAGAAGACAGACTCTCGGACTATCCTGCCATCCACTGGAGAGCGGGCGGGTGGAATGAGCACAGGAAAAGGAGAGGCAGGAGCGTGTGCGGCGGCCGCAGCCTCTGATTCTCAAGAATTCCCGGCCTTTTGAAGGGCTGGAGGAGTCTTGAGGAGGTGGCCAGAGGATGAGGATCAGGCCCACGCACACTCTCTGAGAACACCTGCATCTGTAGTTGCTCCCCCTTCGCTCAGCTCTCCGCCCACCTTCCAAAACAAAACCTAAAATCACCTTCGAGCGAGAACACCCCAGCTGAGGCGCCGAGAGCGCACCGGGCAAAGAGGGAGTGGCGGCCCGCGGGATCAAGGCTGGGGTCCCCGTTTGGGGGCGGCCCGACTTCCGGGCCCCTGGCCCTACTGCTTCTCAGGGGCGCCATTGACCATAGGCCCGTACAGGCCGCCGCCGTAGGTGGGCTCCTTGTGCACCGCAGCGGCGGCGGCCGAGCGGTCGCGCATGAGGTCGCTGAAGGCGTAGTCCATGGGCGGGCGGAAGCCGAGTGTGGGCACCAGGCCGGCGGTCGAGTAGGGAGCCATGAAGGCCAGGCCACGGCTGTGCGCCGCTGCCGCGGAATAGGCCAGGCGCAGGGGGCTGAGGCCGAGCGGCGCACCCAGCGGGTAGGCGCCTGCGTCGGCGCCGAAGTGACTGGCGTTGGGCTGCAGTGGTGAGAATGCCGAGCGGCTGCTCAGCGAGCCCAGCGCCCCAGGCGCCATGGCGCCGGCCAGCAAAGGTCTGTGGTGCGGAGGAGCGGCGGGGCCGGCCTGCAGCGGCGCGGGCAGCCCGGGCCCCCCGGCGGCGGCGGCGTCGACGCGGCCCGGCCACGCGTCGTCCGCAGCTGCTACACCCACTGCGGCCTTATCAGGGGGCACGGTGGGACCGAGGCCGGCCGCCAAGCCCCCGCGGTGGTGGTTCAGGACCTGCTCGATGGCCTGCACCACGTCGCCGCCGCAACCCTGCAACACCAGCTCCAGGACGCCTCGCCGGTGGCCCGGGAAGACGCGCGTCAAGATGTCCAGCGGCGTCCGCTGCCGTGGACCCGGGCCCCCGCCCAGGCCTGGAGCGGGAGCGGCCTCTGCCTCTTCTTTGTCGGCCTCGGAACCGGATTCAGAGCCCAAAGGGCTGGCGGAGCCCGGGCTGTCCTCCTCCCCACCGCCTCCCGGGCCTGCACTGCCCGGGCAGCTCCCACCTGCCTCCTTGGAGGCCCGGGCCAGGGGCGACCCCGAGAAGGACTCGCCGTCGCCGTTCTCCGAGCCCGAGCCCGGCCGCACCTCCGGAGAAGATGTCCCAGGCCCCGAGTCCGCGCCGTCGGGTGATAAGGGCTTCCCCGGTGGCGGCTGCGGGCTGCCGGGGCGGCCGGTCTGAAGCAGCGTCTTGGGGAACAGGTCAAACTTCTGTAACTTGGCCTCTAGGAGGGGAGAAAAGGGGATGTGAGGCGTGATTAGGGGCGGGGAGGTGACGGCACCCTCAGCACATCAGCCCTTTGGACCGCAGTTTCCTGAACCTGACGACCCTCATTCACTGGGCTCCGGCACCCCCTCCTTTTTCCTCCAGCATTCCTTACTCTCTCTCTGAGCCCCTACAGTTCTGTCTCACTTCCCCTACTCCCCAGGGTGCACTCTTTCTGTACCAGAACCCCAACTACCTGTGTCCTGGAAATTCAATGTCCAGTTCCCCTCTTCCACATCTGTGCCCCAACACCTCCACCCTTATCCTCCTTCCTAGCCGGCCCCTGACCCGGCGAAGTGGCCTGGCCCAGAGTTCAAGCAGGAGACAATATAACTTCCACCTATACCACCTACTGTATAGAGGACCCCACTCCACATCCATCATTCCAAGAGCGAACCCTGCCCTGGGCGCCCTCTGGCCCTGGGGAACATAGCTTGTTAGGGAAGACACCTTGGATATCTAAGAGATCCCAAACCTTTCTGCAGGCAAAAACAGACCCCTATTTCTAATCAACCCTTTCCAAAATTAAAACTTAAGAAGTTCTTTACTCCCAAGATGAGGGCTGAGAGGGCCCGCAAGGGCCCCAGCCTTAATTTCTTTCCTCCCTAGAAAAAGGCGAGAAATTCTTGAAGAGGAGGGTGGGGCCAGACGGGGAGTAGGGGGGTTAGAAGAGTGGGGATCGAGGGAAGCGAGAGAGTGCCTACTCTTGAGAAAACGGGGACAAGTGGGGAAAGAAGCTAGAAAGAAGGAGCAGGCGCAGCGTGCGGTTGTCCGGGGAAGCATTAGGAACCGGAGAAAAGGAATCACACGGGGAAAAGGAAAGAGGTGTCCCTGACACCCAGAGAAATTGGTGCGGTGCGGGGGAGGAGGACTGGGAGAGGGCGGGATTTCTGAAGAGAGTTGGGAAGGCGCAAAGGGAACCACGGCAAGTGGAGAAGAGCAGAACCAAGGTTAAAGGTTTCACGCTGGGGAGACCGAGCCAAGTGAGCAGGGAAGGTGGGACCCGGCCGCGTTTGGGTAGAGATAACGATTCCAGCGTCTACATTTGGGCCCGTGGTGAGAGAAAGGGCAAATTCTTCAGAAAGGGGAGAAAGAGTTTATGTGTTTGTGCCCCAGATCAGGGCCTGGGTGCGCCGCGAACTCTTAGCAGTAGGGCGTTTGGAAGAGGGGATTCCATTCTTTCAGTACCAAGACAAGTCCCTGGGCCGCGTGCCCCCAGGCCCGGTCCCCGCTCCCTTTCCTCCCGGCCGGGCCGCGCGCTCACCTGAGCTCCCCGCGCCCGCTGCGCCGCCTCCGGTCCCCGCGGGCGCTCCCGCTCCCGGCCCCCCGCCGTCGGCGGCGCACACGGAGCCGAAGACCTCGTAGGCAGGTCGCGGCGGGATAATGCCGTTGGCGGCGGCGAGCGCCAGGCCCTCGGCAGTGCCGTAGAGCAGCTGTAGCTCGCGCGCCTCGTTCTCCTCCTGCGCCTGTTGCCGGCGCAGCGCCACCTGCGCCGCCATGACGCGCTGGCGCTCGGCGATGAGCGTGCACTTGGCGCACAGGCAGTCCTTCCAGCGGCAGTAGCGTTTGTGGCCCTTGAGCGCCGACACCACGCCGTGGTTGCGGCAGCGCGCGCACTTGGGGGTCCGCGGGTACTTCTCCGCCGCCCGCAACAACAGCGGCGGCGCTCTTAGCAAGCCACCCGCCACGCTCACCGGTAGCGACGCGGCCGCCGCCGCCGCCGCTGCCACCGACGCCACAGACGCCACGGGCGGCCCTGTCGCCGTTGCCGCCGCCGTCGCTGCGCCGGGCACGCTAGGCAGCTCGGAGCGCAGCTCCATGGCGAGACCTGGCGTAGAAGACCGTGGGAAGAAGGAAGAGACTTGCGGTGAGGAGCGCACGGTGTGCTAAGCTACAGCGTACCCTCGAGGAGATCAGGCTTAGGGAGGGAATTTTTCGGCCGCGGAAGTTTGGCTAGTGGTTGCCAAATTGCTGGAAGGAGGTACCTTCGGATTCCCCCTTGTAAAGCCGAGCTCCCCCACCCTATTCCCACCAGAGCTCTTCTTCTTATATCTGATTTATGCGCTGGGTCTAAGATTTCGTTTGAATCGGTGGTTCCGCTGGAAAAAAAATAAAAAGACATATAAAGTTTGAAAAGTCACTGGTTCAGGTGTATATAAAGAGGGATTGGAAAGGAAAACATTATCCCCCCAAAGTTTAGCTTAATTGGGGCGAGACGGGTAGAGAGAAATGTCTGTTTGATGGGACTTGGGTTAGAGAGAAAATTTTAACCCAACAGTCAGACTAGATACCAAGAGCAAAACAAAACAAAACAAAAATCGAGGCGAAATGCTCAGTTTTGTGGAAAGATGAAAAGGAGAGAGCTATCAAAGCACACGGGGTATAGAGTTCAGCTGGCTGGGTCTGAAGTTTTTATGCTGGTGGGAGCAGGAGAGTTAGAAAAATCAGGGACAGAAAAGAATAGCTCTAGGAATAGAGTGAAGGCTAGATAACAAAACAAACATCTCAGGAGCAAAGTTAGGCCGTGGGGCCCCAGGGACCTGTGGAAATGTGGGGGCTACAAGTTTCATGGTGCCGGGCCTCCAGAGAATGGGAGAGAAAAATGAGTGTGAGGAGTTTAGTAGGCGTGGGGAGAGTTAAAGAGAAAATTAAGCCCAAGAAACTTTGGTTAGGCAAACACAGCCAGAAGGTTAGCTTGAGGAGTGAGGAAAACAACAAAAAACAGCTGATATGGATGTCTGGGTCCCAGGGTTCACGTGGGGGAGAGAGGTGTGCATGAGAAAAAAATAAAAAACAAAACAAAAAACCCTGCAGGCAAAGATTGTGGGTGGGGGTGGAGTAAAGCCTGTGGCACGATTTTTAGCCCTGTAATCTGGAAGAGTAGTCGGGAAGGAAAAGGTATCTTGCGAAAAGTTAGGTATTCCTGGAGGGAGATCCTTTCCCTGACCGTCTCCCACTGCTGTCTCTTCCCCTCCGGCTTTAGGGACAGACAGAATCGTCAGACACGCCCTCCCCATCCTGGGATCCCCCGCGGGACCCTACTTGGGTGCAGGTTCTCGAGTTCTGGTCTCGGAATTGGGTTCCTGGGACTTGGACGGCCCAGGAGACAGCACCGAGGCAGGGGAGTCGCCTCTGGAACTGGCTATGGAGTCTCACCTGCGCTGCGGCCCCAAAAGGCCCAAGCAGGCCCAGCCCTGAGCTTCGGCCCCGGGCTCCTCTGGGTCCCCGGGTTCCCGCCAGAGCCCGGGACCGAGTCCTGGGGTCTCCACTCCAGTATCCTAGATCCCTTCCCTATTTGAGCTGCCTCTTCCCTCAGTCCCCTGCGGCCGCGAAGTCCCTAGGGCCGCCGTGGCCCGGGCCTCGTCAACAGGGCCCGCAGGCCAGGCCGCCTCCCCTGCCCTCCCTGCGTCCCTCAACTACCTGCCTTGGGCTCGGGATCCTCCTCCTCCGCTGGCGCTTCACGCACCTCCCAGCTCCGCTCGCGTTGCTGACGCTCTTGGCCTCTTCCCCCTGCCCCCTGGTCCCTTATCTGACCACGTCACCCTCCTTCAGTCACCATGTCCGAACTTCCGGACCCCCTCAGAACGCTGCGCAGTCCAACCCTTCCGTCGGAAATCCGAGCCAGGGGACCGGTTAGGGACCGGCTGGCTGGAGCCCGCGACCCGGCCCTCGCCGCGCGGCGTCCCCTCGCGGAGCGCGCGGGACGCTGCGCACAGCCGCGCCCCAGTTGCCCGGCGCTGCCAGACTCTCAATGAGCCGCTCGCCGGCTCTATTGTTGCTCCTTAGGGCTCCATTAGACAGAATTGGACAACAATGTGGCGCCTGCCATTGGCCAGGGGAAGCAGACAGCGCTCTGATTGGCCGGGCCCGCGCCCGGGGAGCCCCGCATTCTACAGTGTCCGAAAGATTCGAAACTCCAAAAGCTCCACTGAGTGCCTCCGGGAGGGGAGGGGCGCGCAGGGAAGGAGTGGAGAAAAGTAGGCTAGGAGGAGCGTTGAAAATACCGTGACAAGTAGTTTCCGTGCGCCCAAGAGCGTGTGAATTGCGCCTAATTACCGTGTCCGGTGCGCCTCTACGTAGCTGTGTGTAACCCCACGGCGTCTGGGACGCGGGCTTGGCTGCGCCGCTCTCACTGGCTAGGGGCGCTTGGCAAGGCCGAGTTTCCCAAGTGGCCCTGGTGGCCGGGGGCGGGATAGGGGCAGGTGACAATTCAATTACCGCGGTCGGGGTGGGGGTGGAACGGGGACTCGGGGGTGGGGAAGGGAGAGGGCATATGGCATAAATGCCAAGAGGATTTTTCCTGACTCTTTCCGGCTCTGTTGCGGTGTGCTCCCAAGTCCGGTGCGTTTGGGTTAGTTGAGGGCTGTTTTGTTTTTTCCTTCTGCCGCCTTTAGAACACAGGTCCTTCATTTTAAAATTCCCGAAATGATAGCCATCAAGAAGGGTAAGTGTGGTTTATGAGGATTTTTGTTTTTAAAGAGGATCCCGGAGAGAACTGAGATTGCGCTTCCTGTCGGAGCCCTCCGAGGCCCTTGCGCTGCACATCTTTCCTCTCCCCACCCCCTAATTCCGTCCCTTTGCCCCCTCTTGCTCTTTCCTCTCCTCACTTTTGCAGCACCTAGTTTTCTTTTACGTGGTGGTGGGATTCTTTTTGTCAGTGTTATTTCGAATTAACAAAAAGTTTAATTTTCTTTTTAAACGAAAGTAAAACGTGACCTCTCTGTCTCCCCAGATCCTCTTGCACACAGGACTCGCATCTGTCTGTCGGTCCTTCCGGACCTGAGACAAGGTCGCCACCGACCCCCAGGAGTAGTTTTAACTTTCACCTTCCTCTCCCCTACTGACGTCACGGCCCTGAGGAACAGTTCGATCTGCAGAGGAGGTAACAGGTTTTGGATTTTGTTTCCCTTTTGAATGGCAACATCTGGAATTAATGCTGCAGTCCTCGGGCAGGGTCGCCTTGGGTTTCTCTGTGATTCTCTGTGCCCTTTCTTTCTGTCTTTTCCTCGTTCCAATGTGCCCTCACTCTCATTTTTATTCTCCACTTCTCTCTTTCCTTCAGAGTAAAGAAAATTTGTTTAATTAATGGGAAAAATGAGTTTTCCAAAACGCTGTTCTCCCTCTACTCCCAACCATGCGTTTCCGTGATGTTCTTTAGAACTTTCAGGGCCACGGGGTTCTGGCCCACGTCGCCTGGGGCGCGGGGGTACTGGGCATGCAGACTCTGCCCAGGGGCATCGGGACGCAGCCCCTTCCCCCTGGCACAACTCGTGGGCTGCGCCCCGGCAGCCCAGCCTCTGAACCTGGGGGCTGGCGACTGGAGGAGGAAGGCGCCGAGACAAGCGGGGCCCCACCTCAGAGCGCGGAGCCTTGCGCGGTTCCTCCAGGATGCTGTCCAGGAGGACCAGGCTGAGGGAGGGAGGGGAAGAGAGGAGAGGGTGGTGTGCGGAAGAGCCGGGTAAAGAGCTTGCAGAAAGCTGACCAGGCTGGCGACCGAGCACCCTCCGACCCTGAGTGGAGTCAGTGATGGTAACATAAACCAGGCCCTCCGCTCTTAGAAAATTCCACTCGCTGGAGCCTGAGAAGAATTTGGGAGAGAGCAAGGGGTCAGCTCTGCCGGTCTCCCGCGTGAAGTGAGGTAAGGGAGTGAGTCTGAGATAATACGTCCTGCAGGAGTATAAGACCCAGACCCCACCTTACAACACCTTGAAGTTATAAGGTTAAGGAAATCTCTCAGTTAACTGCACCCTGGCAGGAGGATGTGTGGGAGAGAGGGAGGGCTGCGGCTGGATCCCACACCGCCCTGGGCGCCTTCCCCCAGAGCTACATTGGACCAGGGTTTCCAGAAATTGTCTTAAACCCCAAACAAATTGAACGATAGGAATATGCCTAGGTTTTAGAGGGCGGTGGCCCAGGCACTCCTCTTCTCATTTGAGGCGAGGCCACTGTGGGATTCCAGGACTTCAACGGAGTGAACCAGGGGGCAGACAAGGGTTCAGCCACAAGGACTTGAGAACCCCAAGCTCTCCCATTAGTGTGTGAGGAACCTCCAGGACACATCCTGAAGCCTAGCCCAATCAGAGGAAACCTGCCCACTCCTAGAGCAGGCTCCTCTTTCCTTGCATTCACAGCTCAACAGGTCCTGGACCTACATACAACCTTTCTTCTGGGGCACCGGAGGTTGGGAGGTTGGGGTGCTCATGTGAGTGAATGTGTCATGGATAGAGGGAGGCGAGTAACCATCCTGGGTGGAGGTCACTGCACGCATACCTCCACAGGCCACTCTGGGGTTAGTTCTGATTTGGACTGAGGTCCCCAAGGAGGGGCAGACCAGAGCAGGGTGGCTCCACAGCTGCAAGCAGTAGAGAAAACATGCCCAGATTGAGGCAGCAGGGTCTACCTCCTACACCTCCTGCACCAGAGTGTGGCTTCACACCTGGACCCACACCCCGCATGTGAGACCTCATTCTGCAAAAATCTTGGGTACGTGGTCACACCTGCATGCAGTGACCACCCACAGGGTGCACATACCTCTGACGCTGTCTTCCATCCAAGAGGACCCCATCAGAAAGTCTGATTGAATTCACAGGGCTCTCATCATCATGCCCCTCATCCTAGGATTTCCAGTTAGTACTTGGCCTCACACTCAGACGTCCACAGACTCCCTGGTCAGTGACTGAACACCTAGACAGGAGCATATGCTCACACAAGTGTGCCTTCGCTTGTCCCTGGACCCAACCCTATTCCAGGGCCCTGAAGTTGGACCCTAGGCAGACAAACCCAGACCACCGGGACAAATGAGGTGGCTGAGAGCAGAAAGCTCATCCTCACAGGATCACACACATACACACTCCCTCCCGCATCTCCTCTTAGCTCAGAATCATTTGCTGTGCGGACGCCTGAGGGTACCGGATGAGCTCTCCCAACCATGAAAACCCACCTCCACCCGTGTTCGCTGCCGGCCCCAACCCCCGCCAGGGCAAGGATGGGGTCCAAAGAGATGGCCCGGTGGAGACCCAGGGTGAGGCTGGAGTTGGGGGCTGAGGGTGCGGAGGGGGTTGGAGGTGAAGCACGGTGGCGCTGAGTAGGAACATTGCCGGGGGCGCTGATGGGGGACCCGAGAGGCATTGACTTTTGCGCTGTTTGCCCGCGGCCTCGGAGCAAGCAGACGCCATCTGTTTGCCGGCTGCGGCGCGTCCCGTTTAATTACCCTCCCGGCAGCCTAATAGAGATGATATTAAACTAAATCTTTCTGACATTAAAAGTAATTATCCCCAAACCAGTGGCTCCGGGACGGAATCGCCCCTCCCGTCCCCAGCCCTCCCCTGGCCGCTCCAGATTCCGTTAGTTTGGCTGAAACTCTTTACCCGGAATGGGGCGCGAAGAAAAGGGGGAAGGTGCCTTTGGGAGAAGGAGTCTACGCAGACCGACCCATAACGCTGTTTCCCGCACAACCACAGACGCACGAACACGCATGTGGATACACTCACATCTGTACACACACAGACAGACCACGACAACATTTTCCTCCGGATCAACTCTCGAGGCACGTTAGACTCAGCCGCGTGCACCCCTGGGTGGACAGAGAAGCGCAGCCTGGTTTGCTGTCCCCGCCCCCGAGCCCGCTAAAATGGCCCTTTGACGGGGTCAAAGCCACAGATACTGCCTAGACCAGGGCCAGGGACCCAGGCACAGTTCTGCAGCCAGAAAGAACCTCTGCCATCCTAGCGCTTGACTTCTCGGCGCTCTTCCTGCGAGGGGCCCTGCGCCTCGCGCTTTCCCTGCAGGGTCTTAAGTCGCGCCACATACTGCGAGGCAAGTCCTACTATTCCACTTGACAGGTGAGAAAACAGACTCAGAGAGGTGAGGTGACTGGTCCCCCATCTCACAAGCAGTAAAGGACAGAGGAGAATTCGAAACTAGGGGTGCCAGGGGAGACCCCTACCCAAGGCCCAAGTTGTGCACGGTTCCACGCGCGGCCTCCGGCTGGGCGCAGCGGACAGCTGGCCCTTCTCCTCACCCTCACCCTCTGGGGCCCGCGGGACCTGCTGGTGCTCAGTCTCTCCTCGGGCCTTTGACTCCCCAGGGGCGAAGTGGGACAGGGAGCCACCTGAAGGCGGGGGAGCGAGGGCACCGGAGCTGAGAGCCCGGCGGGAGCCCCCAACGCGGAGCCCCTGAGCCGGGCGCAGCGCTCCTTTGATCGAGCCCGGGAGTCTGCAGGGCGCGTGCGGGAGCGGCGACCGCTCAATGTCGCCAGGCTTCCTGTCTCCACAACCTTCTGGTTGGGTGCATCTGAGCCCGGAACCAACGCGCTGAGAGTAATGTTCATTGCCCAACTATTTGCTTCTATTTTTGAGCGCCTAATGCGTACCACTACCCTGCTAAATGCTTGGTGTGTGCTCCGTTGCCTGGTACCCAGTCCTTGGGGAGGTGTGATGTTCCACGTTTTTTAGAGACAAGTCCTCCGAGGTTCAGCGAGGCGACGTAACTTACCCGAGGTCACAGTGCTGCTGAGCTTCGAGTAAGATGGGAACCTAGATCCCACTCCCACCGAGGTATTTTTCCTTCTCATCTTCAGTTCCAGTCGGGTAGGATCAGTTCGATACCATTCAATTGATAGATCATTCACCGAAACGCGAGAGAAGGGGTCTTTCATTAATTTCACTCATGTTGAGCACCTAGTAAGTGCCAGACCCTGAGGCCCGAAGATTAATCAACTGTGATGGCCCCTTAAATTGCTCGTTGACCAACCAGGGTCACAGTCACCCACCAGTGACTTCACAGTGAGAAACAGGGTTGAGGTGGGAGTGGGGAAAGGAGGGTCAAAGGAGACTTCCTGAAGAAAGGGATCCCTGAGGTGAGACGTTAAGTTTCCCAATTGGAAACATTATTGCTTGTTCTGATAAAACATTATAAAACATTTTAGACAGCTCAGCAAAGTATATTTGAAATTTTTTTCTGTGTACATACCTTTACAAAAATATGCTTTTTGTTACTTGCATTTTTACATAAAACCCGATAAACATTTTTTATATTAATCAATATATCTACATAAACTTTAAAAATTGCTTAATATTTCCATGTATAGATGTACCTTTAGCCAGTTTTCCATTGAGAGGTATTTTGCTTGTTTCCAGTTTTTGCTACAATAAACATTACTACAATGAACATTCTTTGTGAATTTGCCTAATTATTTCCTTAGGATAAATTCCTAGAAATAAGATTGATTGGTCAGAGGCTTTTTTTTTTTTTTTAAGGCTTTTGATAGCTACTTGTCAAATAGCCCTCAGGAAAGGTTGTGCGAACGAGCACACTGACAGTAGTGCATCTTGCTGATCTTTTTATTCTTTGCCAGTTCAGGCAGGAAAAAAAGAAACTTTTGTCATTGTAATGTGCATTTCCTTAGTTATTCCTTAGTTTCTTCTTTATGTGTTAGTCACTCATTTTTTTTAAATCTGTGTATATTCTTTGTTTTTTTCTCTCATAAAGTTTCTCCTTTCCTTAATTTGTAATAGCTGTTTATATATTAAAGACAGTAGCATCCTCTTATCTGTAACATATGGTGCATTTCTCCTTTTTTTGGTTTCACCCAGTTTTGTTGTTATACTGCAGTTTTAAACAATTTTATGTAACCAAATCTGTCATTTTTTCTTTATAGATTCGATTTACAGTATCATACCTACCAAGGGTTTTTTAAATCCAACTTTCTGAGAGCATTCATCTATATTCTCATTATTCACATTTAAATCTTTAGTTCATTTGAAATTAATTTTGGTGGAAGGTGTGAAGGAAGTTTGTAACTTAATTTTTCCCCAAATGATTAGCCAGTTATCACGGCAGTACTTAATGATCCACCCTTCCCCCCACTGACCATATGCTATATACTAAATTTTCAGATGGTGTTAGGTCATTTCAACACTTTCTCTTCTAAGGAGTGATTTACTTTTGCACCAGCTTCACTCAAAAATTAATGTAGTTTTGTAATGTCTGGGAGGGCAAGCATCTTTCTGATTCCTGATTCTTCTTTTTCAAAATTCTTTTGGCTATTCTGGAAAGAGTCTTCTAAAAAAATATTTTAGAATTTTTAAAGCTGGTTCCAAAGGGAAAGTAAAAATTTAAAACCCTTTGGAAATTTTATTTAACTGCCTTTAGAAATTATTTTGAGGGCAATTATATATCTTCACAATATGGGATATTTCCATCTAGGACACAGTGTGACTTTCATTTATGACTTTTATGTCCCTTTGTAAATTTTGTCATTTTGTTCCTATAGTTGTTTCTTAAGCATAATCTTTGGTATTTTGTGTCTATTGTGAACAGAATCTTTTCATCCGTCTTTTCCCAATGTCTAACTGGTTATAAGAAAGTTACTGATCGTAGTATATTTATTTTGAGACTGGCCTCCTTTCTGACCCATTTTAAATGAGTTCTCACAGTCTCCCGGAGCTGAGTTTGGAAGGATCTGGAACTGACTAGGCTGAGGAAGAAAGGGAGGGGCGATTCTGCACATAGGAAACGGGGCAAAGGCCCAAGTGATTTGCAGGCTCTCCTAGGGCTTTGAGGACAATGTGCACCCAGGACAACGTGCACCCGCAAGGTGGTCTTCTTTGGACCTTCCTTCTCATGGTCTCCACCTCGCAAGAGGGCCTTTGGAAACAGCGATTCCAGGAATCAGCCCCCGGGGCGACGTGCCACCCAGACTCAGAGCCTTCGCAGCGCTGTGTGACCATGGATGAGTCGTCTCCCCGCTGGAATCAGATTGCTTGGAGGACAGCGGCAGCCAGGCCACCACATGTGGGGAGAGGAGAATGTGAAGATGAAGGGCATCAGGGCGAGGCTCTTGGGCTGGATCAGACTCTGCTTGAGTGCAGTGCCTACCCGTTCTTGAAGTGTGCATCGGGGGTCCCCAGCTCCATACTCCCAGCCTATAAACCTCAGGTCACCGACCAAAATGAAGATAAAAAGGGGAGATGGGGCTAGGAGGGAGAGACCTAATCCATCCGCTCAGGCCACACACACACACACACACACACACACACACACACACACACACTCACCCTTTGGAGTCTTTGGCGTCTTTCCCTCAAAGAGTTCTACTCTGACTTACACCCTCCCCTACACACACCTTCTACTCCCTCTCCCCCCCATTTCCTGCTGGGACTGTGCAGTCTCCTTCCAGGCTGTGTATGGTGGGTGAGTTCCAAGCTGCTTGACTGGCTCAGGGCCGGATACTGGTTGGGCAGGAGCCCAACATGTTAACTCTCTTTCCTGGCCTGTCCCGTGTCAGGGTGGGGAAGCTGGCTGACAAATGGGCTTTTCTTTTTTTTTTTTTTTTAACCCCAATGGGTGGTTCAGACTCCAGGCTTGCAGTGGCACAGATGCACAGATGCCTCCTCCAGGTGCCCAGGCCCAGGCCCAGGCCAGACAGTTACCTGGAACACTTCTGCTCACCATTTAGAACCCAGCACTCAGGATGCTCTACTGTTTCTTGTCAGAGGCACACTAGGCAGATGTCAACACTGCAAGCTCTCTAAGTGCCTCTGCATTTTGCCCTCTCTGAAGCCACACAGACACCCATCTTCATGCCCAATTCATATGAGAGGAACTGAGGCATGGAAAGGAAGTGACTTTCCCAGGGTCATACAGCTAGGTGGGAGAGGGATGAGAACTATTCTTCGCATCTGTAGAAGAGACTGGTTGGAGATTAGCAGGTGGAGTTGAGGCCACATTCCTTACCCCTAGTTCTCAGAACCGACCCCTAGGGATAGGTGTAGGAGGATGAAGGCAGCCCTGCCTTTGGTGTTAGGAGCCTCTTTTCTTGGGGACTCCCTTCTGAGCATGTACAACCCCACTTTGCCCGTCAGGACTGTGCTTTCACTGCTGGTCAGGAGTCTCCCACCATCCTTCATGTATCCTTAGCATCCTTGGTCACAGGGCCTGGCTGAGCAGGGGTGTCAGTATGAAAACTGACCTGGGGTGGAGTCCTGCATTTGTCACATTCCCTCCTATGTAAGATGGAAGTAAAAAGAATGCTTTCATGGGGTCATTGTGAGGATTCAGTAACACAATTCGCGGAAAATCCTTCTCAGTGTCTGATGTGTAGTAAACACTCAAGGTATATTGGATATTTTTATTTGTTAGCCAGTTTCTGAATGAATGAATTCTTCTCTTTGCCTTACTACAGAGTGGAAAACGTTCCCTTCTCAGTATCCTTTTGCCTCCTTTAGAAAAAGGACTGGGGAGCTGGGAGCTGATGACAGGAGGTGACTTGAACCATAATCTGAAAGCTCCCTCCAGAATCAGAATTCTGATGGATTGTGGTGGTTCAGAGACCTTCTGGCAGGCCTGGGGTGCTCAAGGTCCCAGAGGGACTGTGGGCCATCTCCCTCCCTAGGTCAACTCGCTCACTCCCACCACCCTTTCCAGGGGCTCCATTAATCAGAACACGTTTGCTATAAAGCATAAAGTGAAACTGTGCCAGTAAGAAAGGAGCATTACAGCCCAGAGCCCATCCCCAGCTTCTGGAAACAACCCCACCTGTCTCTTCTCAGGGCCTCCACTATTTTGTGTACACCATAGCCCTGCTGGTTCCTTGTGGGACTCCGCAAAGGCAGGGGCTGGGTTCTTTGCCCCCATGGCACAGTACCACTTTTATACCAGAGAACATAGTCTTTCCCTTTGTGTCCATGACCTCCCATAGCATGTAAAAAACTCATAAAATGCGCCATTTTTTTGTTTTTTGTTTTTTTTTTAATATCAAGAACCTGAGGCATGTAGGTGATACTGCACAAGCTAGTTCTTCAATGATGCTTGGTGTGGTTGAAGTCATGCCAGAATGGAGCCTTGCTCAAGTCATTTCGCTGCCCTGGGTCTCAGCTGCTCCATCTGTAGAATGAGGAGAGGTAGACCTGCTATATTTGGAAATGCTCTGAAATGAGAAAAGGACCATGCAGACCCAGGTAGGAAAATGATGATATGTATGTGGGATGCACCATCCAGCTGGGACCTTGGCACTCTCCTCTGGAAATATAGCAAAATTCCTGGCCTCCAAACCTGATTTCCTTTACATGTGTTTCCACTAGACTCCCCCAAACAGAGAGGTTTCAGGAAGACTCTCCTTGTTGTCAACTCTTCAGAAAAACACTATGCCAGTGTTACCAGTGTGTGCCCAAGTAAGGCAGATAACATTTGTAGGGGCCTGGAGACCTCTGCCCAGAGAGGCAGTCTTCATTTTGATCCTGTAGGATGCCTACGTTTTCTAACTCTCACATCTCAGATTGTCAGGCTTGGGTAGTGCCATTTATTACAGAATGGACTCTGGCCACAGCCACCAGGTGGGGTTCATCTCTCCCAGAAGTCTATCCAACTGCCCAAACTGGGGGCCTTCTCTGGGTTCCCATGGCTCCTGGAACTTCTCTAGTGTTGACTACACTGTCCTGGAATTGGTGGCCCCATCCCAGCCTGGAGATTCTGGGACAAGGGTAGAGGCTGAGAATCCAGTGTTTAACAAAAAGCCTAAATGATGAATAGATGAGTCAAAACTGACGCTATCTCCATAAGGCCAAGGGCACTTAAACAGAACTTCAAGTAAATGCAGGTCTAATGGGCGCGTGGGTGGCTCAGTCGGTTGAGCGTCTACCTTCTGCTCAGGTCACCATCCCAGAGTCCTGGGATGGGTCCTGAGTCAGGCTCCCTGCTCAGCGGGGAGTCTGTTTCTCTCTTTTCCTTCTGACCCTCCCCCCTGCTCATGCTCTGCCTCTAGCGCGTGTGTGTGCGCGCGCGCTCTCTCAAATAAATAAAATCCTAAAAAAATGAAATAAATGCAGGTCTAATGAAAATGCATGATGGAAAAAAAAGATTTGCTTTGGAGATAGACAGGATATGTTATATAGGAGTTATGAGACTTTGGGCAAATGATTTAACCTCTCTAAGCCTCAGTTTATCAATGTATGAAACAGGATAGTATGTTCCATCTCATAGGGTAGTTTTGTAGTTCATTCATTCATATAACATTTACTGTCTGTGCCCTGTGGCAGGCCCAGGGGCCAGACCTGTCATGGTCCACAGAGGGAAACTTCTGAGCAAATATCACAATAATAGGATAAGTGCTCTCCTAGGGGCAAACACAGGGATTAGAAGAGGCCCCTAACCTGGCCCCTGGGGATTCCATGAGGCTTTCTGGAGGAGAGGTAGTGGAGTGAAGTGTAATAGCCTGAGCTTTGGAGCCAAAACACCTGCGTTTGAATCCTGGCTCCTTGGTTTACTAGCTGTGTGACCTTGGGCAAATTACCTAATCTCTTGTGCCTCAGTTTGCTCACCAATGAAGTGGGGATATTAATAGCTCCTACTTCACAGGGTTGTTGTGAGGAGTGAAGTACTTAGTGCCTGGCATTCAATAAACATGATATAAATGTTCAGTATTTATCAAGCACTATATACAGTGCCAGGTCTGTGTGGAAGGATAAAACAACAGATCAGATTGACATAGACCTTACCCTCGTGGAGTTTATACCTTAGGCAAAATCTGAGCTGAGTCTCGAAGCACAAATTGCCTCCTATCTAAGGACAGTTTGAGAAGAGCAGAGGGCAGAGGAAGGAATTCAGGGCTGCTGA
Organism: Callorhinus ursinus; assembly: GCF_003265705.2. Taxonomy (NCBI): domain Eukaryota; kingdom Metazoa; phylum Chordata; class Mammalia; order Carnivora; family Otariidae; genus Callorhinus; species Callorhinus ursinus. The sequence continues at coordinate 61,794,936 of NW_027397071.1, read as the reverse complement.
CATTTCATAGGCAAGCAGAGCAGGAAAACACAGAGGAGACACAGGGGGATCTTTCAGAGGAGTGGAAGAAAACTAGGGGCGTGCAGTATCCTAGAAAGTGTGTGGGGATTTTTATTCTACTCTCACCTGTGGCTTAGAAGTTACAGCTACTAAAGCAGCTCAGGGCCAGGGCCGGGGATGGGGCTCATCGATAAGGGGAAACAGAGCAGGCGTGAGCTTGGGGCTCAGATCCAGAGTGGATTCTCAGCTCCTCTCTACTAGCTGTGTGTCTCTGGACAGTGACATCATTTCTCTGAGCCTCAGTTCCCCTAACTGTAATATGAGGATATTAGTAGTAGCGACCTGGCGGAATACTTCTGAGAATGGCGAGGGGGCGACACTGTGCAGGGCTTACCAGGGTACTCAACAGGAATTCCTTTACCCTTTGTCTCTGCTGAGAAGAGAGTTGGTTTTGTTCCAGCTCCAATTAACTAGCTGCTTCAGTAACCACTGGGTGCATGACTGCTACGTGCTGACCCTGGGCTGGCTTGAAATAAACAGGTGATTATGACCTGGTCTCTGTCCTCACAATGTTCCCCGATGAGCAAGGTGTTGGAGATGGAAGTCACCACCTGCACACAGACATCATTTCTTTGTTGAAACTGAGTTAACGACGTCAAAATTTCCTGTGTGCTTACTATGTACTAGTCATTTTGCTAGGCCTTGAGGGTAAGAAGTGACTTAGACTCTTTGGAGGGCTCACAGTTTGGGGTGGGGGCAGGAAGAACATACTAGTTCAGAGTTACAATTCAGAGTGGTCCAGCGCTACGTACGGAAAGGGCAGCACAGGGCGAAGATTCTCGCCTAACTTGGAGGGTGTGGGAGGGTGTAGCAATGGTCAGGGAAACCATTTTGGAGGACATGAAGTCTAAACTGAAACTGAAGAATAGAGAGGTGGCAGGAGTCTGGTGGTGACAGAGGGGATAGTGTCCAAGGCCAGAGGTGATACAAAGCTGATGCTTTCAGAAGACAGCAGGTGACTCTGGATGTGTGTTGAGGGCATGGCTGGAGGTAGATGGAAAGGGAAGTAGGGGCCAGATGACAGGAGTTTTAAATGCAAGCTGAGTTTGGATTTTATTTGGAGGGCAATGGTAAGCCTCTGAGGGTATGAAGGAATGGGTGTGGCATAGTGAGGCAGGGGTTTTAGAAAGCTCTTTCTGGCAGCTTCGTGGAGACTGGTCTCGAAGAGAGAGACTGGAGAAAGGGAGATCAATTAGGATGTGGTTTTATAATCCAGGTGAGAGACAACAAAGGTCTGAGGGAAGAAATGCCCATGGGATAATGGGTGAAGGAGCAAGGAATGGACTTTGGAGATGTCCCAAGAGGTAGAAGCTGCAGGATCCTTCTTAAAGTGTTGCATGTACTTAAAAATAAAAGGCATTGCTTAAAACCTGGGCCCTGACACCCTGGGGAATGATTCATTTTGGAGACCTGAATTCTCTATGGAAATGGGGCTTTACCCATTTTTGTATCCATCAACAGTTAAAAAACATTATTGTGATTATTGGAAATGCTTTGGTAAAAGGTCATACTTCTCCTGAAGGTGGTACTGCATTGACATAAACAGCAGGAGCTTTAGAGTCAAAGATCTGGGTCTCAAACTCTATTCTGCTCTTTATTAGCTGTGGAGCTCGGGCAAGTCACACTTCACCTCTTTGAGCCTATTGCTTCAAAATGGGGTCAAGATCATCCATTCGACAGGGTTGTTGTGGGGTTATACGAGGTCATGTATGTAATGCTCTGAGCACAGTACTGGGCACATCCTAAGTGCTCAGCAAGTTAGGTCTCTTCTTCCCTCCTTCCCATGATGCCCCAGGCTTAGCCTCTGGACACCAGTAACGGTGACACTTTGTGCAAGGCTCTTTAACCTTCCCTGGAGGGCCCCAGAGCAGTATTCTTGGACTTCTTGCATCTGCTTTTCACATTTCCTGTGTCCTCCCCCATAAACTGTCACTTGTCATTATTATCACCCACTCTCCTTTCCTTTTGTAATCCTGTGTGAGTTTGTAGACCAGATAATGGCTAACTGCTTTACCTGTTTACTAATTGTGAAATGTTAGTTCATTTAATCTTCACAACCTTATCAACCAAGTACTGTAATTATTTCCATTTTATAGCCCGAACGCAGAGGCACAAGAAGGTGAACTGACCTCCTGAGGGCACGCTACCAGGAAGTGCAGAAGCAGCTTGGACCCAGGCAACATGGCTCCAGAGACCACGCTCTCGGCCACACGTTATATCACCTCTCAAAACTGAGAACCACAACTAACAGTGTGCAAACTAAGAGTTAACAGAATGAAGACTGGAGAGCAAGTCTCTTTTATTGGTATTTCCTTTCAGACCACACTTTCAAAATACAGCAGGGAGGAGCTGTAAGGCCAGGGCACTTGTTAGGGGTCATCTTCCAAAGCAGATTATTTGAGATGAGAGAGAAGCACTGAATGCAGAGGGAGGTTCAAGGCAAGGAAGTCCAACTGTTGTATCTCCAACCCCCTCCTTTGGGGGTTGCAGCTTTCATTTAGATAAAAATGTGGCTTGATGAAAAGAATGGGCATATTCAACTTCCCAAATAGTCTGATGGTGTTTGCATGATGTAAATGGTGGTTCTGAATTTTCTGGCATCAATACTGCCCACTGAAAATCTGATGAATACAGATTTTCCCTTCCAGAAAATTACATTTAACTTCTTATACACAACTGTGGGGGATGCCAAGATCCATTCTTGGACATGAAATTTAGAGATTCTTTATAGAAGAGCTGTGAACCTGAAAGTCAGAGCCTAGGGCTCGAGTCCGGACTCTGGTCCTGACATTCTGTGTGACTTAGGCAAGCACTGCCCTTTGAGCCCGCACTGCAGTGCGCTGAGATGATGAGTGTAGAGGGTGTGGGAAACTGCAAAATGCTACCTGAATGTTATCAGGACACTGAGGCTCAGAGAGGTTACTCACCTTAAGGTCAAAGCTATAAAGTGGCAGAACCAAGGTTCAAACTGGAAGACACTAAGGTCTGTGTGTGTGTGTCTGTGTAGGTGAGAGAGAGAGAAGAGAAACGAGAGAGAGAAAAAAAGAGGAAGGAGAGGGAACGAGAAATGAGAGCAAAAGAAAGGAGAGATCTCCCTCCAATAATTTTTAAAAAGATCAAATGAGAGAATGCAGGTGAAAGGGTCACCCAGATTGTGAAGTGTGACGTGTATGTGATTACTCCTGCACTGAATTTAGGACTCCACGTCCCATCCATCTGGGGACCCGGCACTGGGTGGATGGGGAGCTGGGAGAAATGGCGGCAGCGTGTTCATCAGTGACGCTGCTCATGGAGACAATGAAGACCCGCTCTCCTATCCAAATGAACAACTTCTGTGATTTTGGGGAAATCTGTGAGTTCTGCAACATCTTTAAAACCCATCCCTTTGACCAGTATACTCAGGTCAGTATGTGTAGCTCTGGGATAGCAGTTTTAATGCAAATGAAACTTATTTTATGTTTCTAATGTCACCAAATAAAACTTATAAAAGCCTAAATCCTATTCTCCTACATTAGAAAAAGAAAGATTTTATTTTATTTTAAACATCATAGAAGAACATCTTTTATAATGTTCTCATCCAATTCAGACTTTGGATGCTTACAATTCAGAGATGAACACCCGTGTGTCCCATAAAGCTATGGTACCAGACCATGGCAACGTTTCGAACCAGAAACCTCTCCAAACTACACCTTCTCAAAGTCTGTGGGAAATTGTCAATACTTCCTTAATCCTGCAAACTAATGCTCCAAACATACAACTGATAATCCAAGGAACACAGAGGAATGAGCTGGAATGGAAGTGAGGATGACGGGGAGTCCTGGAACTTCACTGTAAACAGCTGGGCAGAAGAACACGGAGCCCATGTTCTGATTGACTCACTGCATCTGGCAGCTGGGATGTAAAGCCCAAGGAAGTTTAAGGGCAGGAGGAAGAATTGCCAAAGGACATTGCTATTTCTGTGATAGCAGAAGTTACTTAATAACTTCTCCTCTTGTGATAGCAAGTTACTTGATGTTTTTCTTGGAACCTAACTTTATGGAAGTCCCTTTAATGTTGTGCTTGTAAGAAAAAGCCCAAAACTGCTTTGGCCTCTGGTTCTGGAGCTCAGTAGACCAGAATGATGTGAGTGAACAGTGACAATTAGCTGAGGCCTTTCCCAGCAATGGGAGCCTACAGGATAGGATTTCATGAGACTGAACTAGGAGAATCTCTCAAGACAGGGTTGAAAAAGGGTGTGTAAACTTCATACATGTTCAAGAAGCATTTAATAACTTTTATGAAATTGGTTTCAGAGTAAAGTCCCTATCACTGGAATACAGAAGTGAAGCTGACAGGGCAGAACAATATGATGAAGTTAAACCCAAATTAGATGGAACAGGTTAACATGAAAGTAAATTCAGAGTCCTGTCTCTCCAACTCCCACCCATACTCTTGCTGCTGTTCCTGAGTATGGCCTGGGTTCAAGGCTATAGCTTCTGCATGGCAGCTAGGGTCTACCTGGACAAAGAAGAACTGGTGCCCTAGTGCATCTGTAGCATTGGAAATGACTGTCTTCGGGGCCACCAGGTTAGGAAGGTAGGTGTGGACCAAAAAAAAAAAAAGGTGGGAGTAGAGCTGAACTCCCCCCATAGTGGGTCTCTTTTCCTTTCAGTCTCCCTGGGAGACCTCTGGAGCAGAGAAGGCCTGACCCTAAGCAGATGTAGGAACAAATCTCTTACGAGAGAATGTTCAGGGAGGTCCCTGGTTGGAACACCAGAGAAAAGACACAGGAGGAATTTTCCTGGCCAATATCCACTTCCTCGCAGCCGTATCTTAGGCTTCAGTTAGAGTCTTCTGAGAACCCCTTGAATCGGGCCCGGGGAAAAACCCAGCACTTAGACTGTACTTTGGACAAATACAAAATGTCAAAATCCGAATCCCAAACCCTGGGATAGAGACCACAGGTGACATAAAAACAGATATGGAGGAACATTCCAAGACTAAAAAGAAATCATTGGCTGTGAAGGCATCAACAGTGCTTCCATGAACTAAACTTCAAACCCCAAATCCACAGATTAACAAAAATCCATATTTACTAAATCATTCCCAAATTATTATATGTAGGTTCAGGCAACACATGTCTTCTAAGCTAAGCTCCCAAGTTTGCTCTCTTAAATATATGAGGTCAGAATTTTCAGCCATGAAATCTCTTTCATTTGAAATGCAAATCTAATATCTAATACTGAAACGTTAAAAGAATGAAATAGTGGAGCAAGGTTTTACAATGGGGCTCAGAGTCCATGGGGTGACTGATCAGATTTTGGTGATAGACAAGGTGCTTAAAATACCAAGTAACAAGGTCCCAACACATGATGGAGCAGAGGGAGAGAAAAGCAGGAAGAGAATTGTGTTCGGTGTACACTGATGGACCAGCTATCTGGGAGCTGGTATCTATGAGGTTCGAACTGCCCAAATGCAAACCTAACAGCAGCTTCTTGAGTCTGGGCCAGATACCAAAGTCCTGGTACTGGTCCTCTTCACACTATCTCAACATTCACATAATGCACTTCAACAGTTTTCCACGCTGCACTGGAAGAGCAGATACCTCCTAGATGGAACCTGGAGACCCAAGGCAGCCACAGTAAATAAGTATCTTGCATATACATCAAATGCAGTCCTCAAACACAACCTTACATCTTAGTAAAGAAGTCAGAAAGTACCAACAAAAATGATATGCTTTTTTTCCTACAACGTTTAATCTCCATGCTGAGAAGTCCCATTTGACTTTTTTCCCCATGCCTTTTAAAATTAGGTGACAAAGTAGAAATCCAGTTGTGAAAATAAAAAGGCAGAGGTGTATGAGCCCTGGCTCAATGAGACGTATCAAATACATAGCATCCTGGCGTCCCAGGGCAGACAGAACTGTCCTAGACAGTGTGGGGAAATGGCGGGCACTGGAGAGGTAAAAATTCTACTTCGTGGTCACTCACACTTGAACAGTGCATTAGTCATTGAATAAGGGCGAGGTGAAAGGGATAAAGGAGGGCTGCAGAGTTGTAATTCTCTGTGAGGGTTGGGAACATATACTCGTGGATGGGAAATTTTAAGTAGCTATGTTTATTATTACTTTTTTCCAGCAATCTTGCAAGAGGCAGAAGTGTGACATTGAGTTGAGTGAGACGAGCGTGTAGGTGGGTTGGCGAGGAGCCCTTCTCTTGACGGAGGCCTCTGGCTTGTCAAGGAATGGCTGGTTCCACTGCTGGGCCATGTTTACTCTTTTGCTTCAAGGAAAAGGGTTTCTTGAGGGAACAACTTCACCTCCAATAGTGATTTATTTGGGTCCAGCTGGGTTACCTAAAAAGGAAGAAAACACATTTAAAAGATTGGAACAATCTCCTCATGGCGTTCAGGTCCTCCCTGTGCACACTGGCTCTCAGCCTGCTATGCAGCGGCCTCACCATTTCCAAATCTGTCATCTTATTAGATGCTCACAATAAACCTGGGACGTATGTGGTGCGATTTCCATCTTAGAACCGAGGACACCAGGGCTCAGAGAGGTCACAGCTCATAGGTTAGTGAAGAACTAGCATGTGACCACAGGCAGGCACAGCTTCAGGAGCCTGGACCTCTTCCTGGGCAGGTGGGAAGTCCGTGCCTCCTGCACAGCACGGCTTGGCCCACAGAACGGGAGCCTCTTAGGAAAGGGTACTGGCTAAACAACTGATGGGCATTCTTGGGGACCTCTGCTTCGTTAACTCCTGACAGCATGGGGGCACTTTTCTGCTTGGTAGGAAAAGAGCTAAGTCCTCGGGGCTGACCTTCTAGCTAAACCTTCCTGTAGTAAACTGGACAATGCCTACTCTACCATGCCCAAAGATGAATATCCTCCCCTGAGGAAGAGTCTCCCTAGGAAGGCATATCACAATCTCCTTGTTGGTGAAGCAGGAGGATATTTAGTTTGAAAAAATAGTCAATGCCATAGTAAGACTTTCTATTTTAGAAATAAAAAAAATCATTATTTAATAGTATGAACGATAGAGAGTAAAGCTAGACAAAATCTTGGCTCAGTTGGGAAATGCTAGTCATATAGGAATCCTAAAGTAGATTTATGACTCCTAGGCCAGGGGCAGGGATGGAGGATTTATGAATCTGAGAATGAGAGAAAGAAACAGTTTTCCTATTTATCAGAAGGGAGTATGAATTTTAAAAAGTTGAGAAATACTAGTTTAGTGGAAGTGACAATGGGCTTTGGAACCAGAAAGATTCCGGTTTAAGGGGCACACCTGGGTGGCTCAGTCGGTTAAGCGTCTGCCTTCGGCCCAGGTCATGGTCCCGGAGTCCTGGAATCGAGCTCTGTGTTGGGCTCCCTGCTCAGTGGGGAGTCTGCTTCTCCCTCTGCCCCTCCCCCTGCTCATGCTCTCTCTCTCCCCCCTACCCCCGCTGTCCCTCTCAAATAAAATAAAATCTTAAAAAAAAAAAAGATTCCGGTTTAAATCATAGCTGTGTTGGCTATTAGCTTTCTGGCTTTGGAGTTAATATCAACCACGCAGGACTGATGTGAGGATTAAATGAGAAAAAAATATACAATTAGCAGTGTCCAGCACAGAGCAGGTGTTCAATGATGGCTACTGTGTATGTGAATAACTAAAGATGGACAGACACACAGATAAATGGACAGGTCTGAGTGTGTGTGATGAGAGGCTGGGTAGTCTGCTACGTGAGATACAGGGACTCTGGGCCTGTGGTCCGCAGAGAATACACCATCTGAGGCTGGCAATCTTGTCCTCTGCTCAACTGAAGCCACACCTAATGAGATGGCTCCACTGTCTTCTCCTAGTCAAGGGAGATGAGGGCCTTGGGAGCCTAGTGTCACAAGCAGGCTGGAGAGCTGAAGGAGGAACACTATCTTCATCTTCGACTGTATCCAGATGGAAACATGGTAGGCCCAGGGGGGTCATTAAGGAGACACATCAACCTCCAGAATCCTCTCTGCCTATACGGAACCCAGAGCAAAGCGGCTCTACTGGTATCTCTTGGGTTCTGGGCAGATGGGCAGGCAAAGCAGTAGGGAGGGCCCAGCCTGCTGTCTGTCTTCCAATGCACTGGGGGGCAAGCTGCTGGCAAATGTTTACCCACTTCCCCAATTAACGTACAATATTGCGCTGTCTCTTGTCAACAGAGACTCCGCTTCAGACTCGTTGGTATTTTCTAACCAGCTGCTTCCGCTATTGTTCTTAATTAACATGCCAGAGCTCTTCCGGCATCTTGTGCTTTGTTATTTGTGGTTTGTAAATATGATGTTTGTTGGGAGAAAACATAATCATAATAGTGCCAGAGCCTATGCACACCAGCAGAAACGCTATGAAGCAAAACGGGCAGGGAGGCTGGAGCCTCGGGCCCAAACTGCACCCTGCCTAAGCTGTCAACATCCAGGGTTAGAGGTTCAGAAAACTGTGTCCCAGGAAAGTTAAGTGATTTTCTCTGTCACTTTGGGTGAGACAGCTGGGACTTGAAAAGGAGGAAACTAGTTTTTTGAACACCTATTGCATGCCAGGGACTTCATGTTATTTCATTTAATTCCTGTTAACAACCATGCAAGGTAGGTAGAGATGGCAAAATTGAGGCTTAAAGTGGCTGCCACTTGTTTAAGGCCACGTGGTTAGTAGGGGTCTGTCTATACAATATAATGGTTAAAAAGACTGAAGCAAACTTAGATTCAAATCCCTGTTCTCACTTTACTACCTATAGACCTCGAAGTTCGATAACCACAGAGACTAGGTCTCTCCATCTCTAAGATGAGGATAATCAGTTTCTCCTTCATAGGTTGGTGTGATGGTTAAATGGAGTGTTGGTAAAGCTTCTGGTACAGTGCTCAAGCCAGTACATGCTCAGTGAGTGGTAGCCATTACTGGCTGGAATGTTGCCTTGGAGAGGGGTCCTGGTCTCACTTCAAAGCTGGAGCTCTTTTCCTGAAGGCTCCTGGAGCGCAGGTCTGCACCGGGCTGCCTTTCTTATTTCTGCCCTGCTGCCCTGCTTGGCTAATGGCTCAATAACTAGAGACCCCCTTGGATAGTTTCAGTGAGGCCATGCTGAGCTACTTCACAGCAAACATGGCTGCTTGGGGGCTGTTCCTTCTGGTACCCCATCAGAAGCAATTGTTTTCTTCTTTGGAGGTCATTTTAGACAGAAATTTCAGAATGAACAAGGACAACCTCTGCTTCCATTCTTTTTTTGCCCGCATGGACAAAAAGGCTGTAGGGGAACCTAGGGGGATGAGGTTCTCCCCTGCAAGATAGGTGGCCATGCTGTGGAACCATCATGCTGTGCTCTGGGTCCCGTTCAAGAGGGAACTGAGAAGTGGTGGTGGTGGCTGCCGCTATAGGGAAAGGAGTAGCTGAAGGACTGCCAAGTAGATCAGACACGTTACGTGCAGCACCAGTGGGCAGGGCTGGGACCAGTGACATCACAGGGACACAGAATTCAGCTGGCCAGAAAGGACTCTTGAAGCTGCTCGTGTGCAGCTGTGCTACTTTCTTCTTCCTCCTTCTGTTCTGTTTTCTTCTTGTTCTTCCTAACCATCATCATAGCAGCAACTATCATTTATTGAGTACCTACCATGTAGCTTGAATCATGCTAAGTACTTTATATATATAGTACTCTAACTAGTCTTCAAAAAAGCCAAATGAAGTAGGTATTGTTACTGCCATTTTATAGTTGAAGATACCATGGGTTATCATATCAAGGTGCAGATAGAATAAGATTTCACACTCAAGTCTGTCTGACTCCAAAGCTCACGCTAAACAGAATGCTTCTGGCTAACATGTCAGCAGGCTGCCTTGTGGCAGTGGAGGAGGGAGGGGTGGGGACAGTGAGTACATTCTCTCTTGCCACTAGAAGCATTCAAATAAGGGCATATTTGAGAAGATCATGAAGATAAAGTAATGGCTAACATATAGTCAGCATTTATTTTGTACCAGGCATATTCCAAGCACTTTATATTTATAAAATAATTTAATTTGTATAATAACCTTCTGAGGTAGATACAATTATTATTCCCATTTTACAGATGAGAGAACTGACCCATGGAACACATTAAGTAACTTGCCCAAGGTCTCAAAGCTATTCAGGACAGAGCCAGGATGTGAATCTGGTTTTGGAATCCATTATGTTGAACTGCTAGAATATTCAGTCAGGGGTGTGGCTAAGAGTAGGCTCCACCCAGAGAAAAAAGTCGGATGAGATGACCCTGAGGTTGTTTCTAACCAAGCTTCCAAGATAAAAGATCTTCCACTTTAAGAATGGCAAAAGATCAAGGGTCAGGAAAAAAAAAAACCCTGAAATGTTTATAAAATACGAATACAAAAACCCAATCTTAGCTTGTGTTCTGCCATTTACCTGGGACTTTACTGAATTATTGACTCTCTAAATCAACAGAGAAACCTATCCTTTGGGACTCCTTGGGAGAGGAGGAGCATTCTCAGTTAAGAGGTCTGGCCTGACTTTGTCTCTGTTAGAAAAGGAAGGTCAATCACCTTGACATTTTATTCATTATACTTAGGGAACCTGAATGATATATTTTCTTATTAAATTAATACCTTAGCTATTTGGTTTTGTGAAACTTGTTTATGTTAGCAAAAATGGGACATATAGAACTATTCTTTCCGAGATCAATTGTCTTAGCAGTTGGAACTTTCATATACATCTTATTTCTATTACTTCCTTGGGCTTCAGTTCCTTTTTTAAAAAAGTCTAATATTGCTGCTGAGAAAAATGTGAATCAGTGTGACAGAATCTCATCCTATGTCATACCAAATAGAGCCCCAGAATGTTAGGGTGAGAAAGTTCCTTAAATGCCAAAAGTCCAACCCCTTCATTTCACAAGTTGCCCTCCTGAGGCTCACAGAGGTCAAGTGACTTGGCCCAGGTCACACAATTAAGAGGCAGATGTAGTACTCTACCCCAGAGTTTCTGACTTCCATTTTGGGGTTCTTTCTAGAAAGCACACTATTCTGCCTCTCACTTAAAAAAAAATACCTGAGCATAAATATACTACTACTACTAGGCTGGGGGCTACCTGAGAGCAAGAGCTGAGTGATACTAAAAATAATAGTAGCAGCAATATATGCATAGTACTTTATAGTTTGTACAAACATTAACTCACAGTCATATAGCATAGATATTATTATCAGTCCTTGTTATTTTACTTAATTTTGCTGAAGTAATGCTTTTATTTTGAAGTTGAATAAACGTTAAGTTCGAATCTAATATTTTCACATTTAGGAAAAAATGCTAGGTTCAACAAATGGTGCTGGAACAACTCAACACTGACATGCAAAAAAAAAAAAAAAGGATCTAGATGCAGAACTTACATCCTTTCCAAAAATAACTCAAAATGGAGTACAGACTTAAAAGTAAAACACAAAACTATAAAATTCCTAGAAGATAACATAGGACAAAACCTAGATGACCTTGGGAATGGCTTTGATTTTTTAGATATAACACCAAAAGCACAATCCACAAAAGAAATAATTGATAAAGCTGGACTTCATTAAAATTAAAAACTTCTGCAAAACACACTGTCAAAAGAATGAGAAGACAAGCCATAGACAGGGGAAAAATATTTGCAAAAGACATATCTGATAAACAATGATTATCCAAAATATACAAAGAATTCTTAAAACTCAACAATAAGAAAATGAACAATCCAATTAAAAAATGGGCCAAAGATCTTAAAGATACCTTATCAAAGAAGAGCTACTTCAGATGGCAAATGAATATATGAAAAGATGCTCCACCACATCATATGCTATCAGAGAAACACAAATTAAATAACAATGAGGTACCACTACACGCCTATTAGAATGGCCAACATCTAGAACGCTGAAAACACCAAATGCTGGTTGAGGATGTGGAGCAACAGGAACTCTCATTCACTGCTGGTAGGAAGGCAAAACGGCACAGTACTGTGGAAGACAGGTGGTTTCTTACAAAACTAACCCTATTCTTACTATATAATCCAGTAATCATACTCCTTGGTATTAACCCAAAGGAGCTGAAAACTTATGTCCACACAAAAATCTGCACACAGATGTTTACAGCACCTTTATTCATAACTGCCCAAAACTTGAAAGTATCCAAGATGTTTTTCAGTAGGTAAACAGATAAATAAACTGTGGTGCATCCACACAATGGAATATTATTCAACACTAAAAAAATGAGCTATTAAGCTATGAAAAGACATGAAGGAATCTTAAATACTAAATGAAAGAAGTCAATCTGAAAAGGCTACATATTGTATGATTCCAACTATATGACATTCTGGAAAAGAAAACTATGGAGATAGTAAAAAGATCACTAGTTCCAGGGGTTGGAGTGGGGAGAGGGATGAGTAGGCAAAGCGCAGAGGATTTTTAGGGCAGTAAAAATACTTTGTGTGATACTGTAATGAGAGTTATGTGTCATTATCCATTTGTCCAAACCAATAGAATGTAAGAGTAAACCCTAATGTAAACTATAAACTGAGTGATAATGATGTGTCAATGTAGGTTCATCAGTTGTAACAAATGTACGACTCTGGTGAGGGATGTTGACAACAGGGAATGTTGTTAATGGGGGAGGCTACACATGAAAGGGAATATATGGGAACTCTCTGTACTTTCTGCTCAATTTTGCTGTGAGCCTAAAGCTGCTCAAAAAATATAAAGTCTTTAAAAAACATGCTAGGTTGCATTTTTTTTTTTAACATTCCCAAGGTATTTTAACAGCTTATGAAGGAAATGCACTGCAGTAGTACTTGGAAATCATGCATTTGGAATTAGCCACACTCTGTAGATTAGGAAATGAGACCTAGAGATTGTGTTTGCCTATGATAGCATAAACGTTAGAGGCAGAACAAGAACCCAAGCCTTCTGACTAGTTTCCTAATGCTTTTCATTATAACTCCCCCATCTCCTTCAAGGGGCTTAATTGTGTTCTTTCTCACTCCATGAGTTACAGCCTTCAGGTTCAGTGTGTGGAATTGGGAGGCAATAGACCACCGGTGGTTTCTCAAATGTATTCTTGCTTTTAGAGTAAAATTTGCATTTCAGAAAATTCCATCATCTCCAAGGGGAGAAAAGCTCTATTCTCATATTTTCTGTAGTACTTGGCTGCTCCTCTCTGGGCGACCAACACCACCACTTTCTAGACTGTGCTGTGTGATGGAAGCACTGCGAGCAGATGGAGTCTTGCACAGTCTGACCCCCCCAGGAGCAGCCCTTTGCTACACTGGTGGAAAATTTACAATCCTTTTGTAGTTCACACAGAGAGCAAACACTAGAATCTCATCCATACCCCTTCTTCCTCCTTTTCTCTTCCACAGATGTGAAAGACAATTAGATCCCATCATCTACAACAGACAGACCATGCAGCCTCTACAAGCACTCTCACCTTTCAGCTCTCAGCAAGCTCCCCCTCCTCTATATTCCTTTGTACCGATGGCTAAGGCTGTATATTATCTAATGCTGTCAGGATGTACAGGGCCAGAATGTACAGGTTCTAGTTCTGGCTCTAGTGGTGCAACTTTGGATAAGTCACTTTTCTTCTCTACACTTTAATTTTTGCATTTTTTAAAATGCGGGGGTTAATCATTCAATGGTGTCAATTGGACTGCTGTTGGGCTTTGGAAATAGAAACACTTGGGTTCAAATTCAAGCTCTTGGCCATGTCAGTAAGATGCTTAGAGCTCCAGCTTCCTTCTCTACTGGGTGAAAGGTTGTTGTAGGGATTAAAGTAGCCATCATGGAGTCTCACACATGGCAGCTATTATGATTCAATGTCTTATTTATGTCTTAGTAGATGTCATTTGTATGGTGTGAGATCTCCAATGACCTAGGGAGAGAGCCTTGGGTTGGATTCCATTGCTAAAACTTCCTAACTCTCTGATGACCATGGATAAGTTACTTAATTTTCTGGTTCATTGTTTATTTATAATATTGAGACATTTTTACCATCCAGAGTTGCTGTGAAGATTTAATAAGATGAAGCTTATAACCATGAAGAATTTCATACTCATGCTTCCACACGGAGGGGACTCTGGGACTCTGGGATGCTCTCCCCATCTCTCACACGGGGTGAGATGAAGACCTATCTGTTTGGTGAGTGTGGGTGAAGAATCTAAGCTCAGCCCCTTCCTTTCCCTTTTCTGGAGCCAAATCTACTTCTCCAGTTGTAGACCAAGGACTTCGTGGGCAAGTCTGTCAATTTAGGGGCAAGGAATATATCAGTAAGCCCCCTGGCTGCAGATCCCAAACCACAATCTCTGATCAACTTTCTCAGTAACAAACATGATATTTGTATTCCCCCTGAGTCAAATGTCTTTCAGTTGGTCTTATGTCTTTTAATTCATCTTGAACAAGTTAAGTGAAGGGGTATTATTTAAATGACACTTAAAACCCCAAATACCCCTATAGCACTAAACAAGTGCTTAACAATTATGATTTGATGTAACTTGATGTAAGGCTCACAGATCTTTTTTTTCTCAAAGTCTATTCAGCCTTGATTAGAAGATGAGTCACCCAGTCAGGGCATTAATCAATTCTAAATACATTTCCCACCCATAAAGCCACAACAAAGCTTGTTCTTAAAAACATACTTCTTTAAATAAGTTATCTGAATACAAAATGAATGTGCTCACAAACTTCCTTTAGAGAATGTGTACATAACAATGATTATTGTTTTATAGCTCTCACACTACCTTCATATATTTTATCTAAACCCCAGAGCTATTCTAAGAGATTGGACTAATTTATTCTCATTTTAATAGATGAGAACACCAAAGCTCAAACAAGGACATTACTTATGGTCATACAACTAGAAATTGGTGGAGCTCACATTTGAACCCACATCTTCTCAGTTCAAATCCTGAGCTCTTTCTACCCTAGGAGGCAGCACAAAGGTGTTGCTTATGTAAATTCCCAAATTATACTGAAGCTGAACATATATATATCGATATATATCTGCTTTTGCTTCTGTTCAAAATTAGCATTTACTTTGAGCATGGGAGAACTAATCTTTTTTTTTTTTAAAGATTTATTTATTTTAGAGAGGGAGAGAGAGAGCAGGGTGGAGGGGCAAAGGGAGGGAGAGAGAGAGAGAAAATCTCAAGCGGACTCCCTGTTGAGTCCGCCAAGTGGGGAACCCATGACCCTGAGATCATGACCTGATCAAGGGGTAGATGCCTAACCGACTGAGCCACCCAGGCGCCCCACAACTAATCTTTTTGGTATGCTAGGAGTAATCCATTCTGTTAATTGCTGAATTTAAAAATGCGTATTAAATACCACAAGTTTAAAAAATAATCATTAATGTCATCACTACCAAAAAAGTTACCATTTATTTGGCATTTTATAAGTGCCATATGCAATACCAGTTGTTCTATATATTATCTAATTAAATTGTCGTAACAATCCTATGAGATAAGTACTCCTGTTATTCCCACTTTATAGATGAATTCTATTCTCTGAGGTCAAAAGTGGTTAAGGGATTTGCCCAGGATTACACAAGCAGAAAAGATAAGGCTAGAATTTACACCCAGGTTTGTGAACTTCCAGACTACATCTAATGCATTCCTCTTCGTTGCCTCTTAACCTCTGATCCTACTTCTAAAAGGAGAACAGTTAATGCTCCCTTGAGCATAAAAAAAAGCATGCACTCTGCAGATGTATCATAGCTCATGGCCCTGGTGTGTTATGAGCTTTGTTGTTCCCCACAGGAACACAGGCTACCTTTTGTTACTGTCAACTTGGTCCTAATAGCTAACTGTCCATATTCTTTAAATACCTCTTGATGAGCTGGGAATCCCTGAAGAGGTCACTTACACCCACAAAGTATCAGAGAGAGAACTTAAGAACTGATCTGCTGGTCATATGCTGGTCAGGGTGTGAAAAGGCTTTGGTAACTATAAAGTCTTCTGCAAACATAAGGGATTATTCATCATCATCATCATCATCATCATCATCATCATCATCATCATCACCAAGCACAGCAATGCCAGTTTTAGCTCCTAGCAACATCTCCTCGTGGTAATGCAACCCCAAAAGGAACTTTCAATCTGGAAGGGTCCCACTATGTGACTACGCTATAGCTTATTTCCATCCCAGCTTCCTGTGTAGTTGCTGGACCAATATGTCTCCTTGGATCACAGGAAAGAAGCAGCACTTGGGCAAGAGTTTCCAGAAAACAATGACAGATGCTCCTCTTTTCATTACTAAACTGTGGCAGAGTAACTGATGTGCTACAGAGTGAGGCTGGGTGGGCTTCTGCAGTTGCGAAGAATACAGTCCTACAAGACATTTTCTTTCCTTGACTGTTTTTTTTTTAGATGGGAAGGGAGAATGAAAGAAAAGTTAAAGGAAGACCAAAGGGAGAGAAGACTCAAGTGGCAAAGGGATAAAAATTATATCTTGTAGGTTGCCATATCTGTTCTTTGTTTTATCACATTATAGTAATGGTGGCAGTTGACCATTTTCTGGGAGCTTACTGGGTGCTAATTCTTCTAAGTGGTTCACAAGCACTACACAACCCTGTGAGGGAGGTGCTATTACCTCCACTTTAAAAATGAGAAATAGAAGCTCAGAGAGATTAAGTAACCTGCCTAAGACTGCACAGGCAGGAAGTGGCAGAACAAGGACCTAAAACTGGGTCTGGCTCCAAAAGTCTGTTTTTTTTTTTTTTTTTTTTTAAAGATTTTATTTATTTGACAGAGAGAGAGAACTCAAGAGAGGGAACACAAGCAAGGGGAGTGGAAGAGGGAGAAGCAGGCTTCCCGCGGAGCAGGTAGCCCCATGCGGGGTTTCGATCCCATGGGATCGTGACCTGAGCTGAAGGCAGGTGCTTAACGACTGAGCCACCCAGGCACCCCAAAAGTCTGTGTTCTTCATCACCATACCAGGTAATATTAGTATTGTAGTCATACACTATTCTAAGTCTCTTGCTTGGAAAGACCATCCCCTTCATATAACTGAAGCACATATCTCCCCCAAACAGAGTGTATTACTATGTCAGGCATTTGGACAAATGTCTAGCTCAATTATCACAAACCTGTGATTGTTAGAACTGGAGGGGATTTTAATTATTTATTTATTTTTTTGAATTTTTATTTATTTGAGAGAGAGAGAAAAAAAAACAAGCACACAGAGGGAGAAGCAGACTCCCTGCTAAGTGGGGAGCCCGACGTGGGGCTCAATCCCAGGATCCTGAGATCATGACCTGAGCCGCAGGCAGACGCTTAACTGAGTGAGCCACCCAGGTGCCCCTGGAGGGGATTTTTAGAGGTTATCTCTGTAACAGATAGGGACAGAGAAGTCCAGTGAGGGAGAAGAACTTACCCTAGATTACTTAACATTCACAGCAGATGTGGGACCAAATCTAGATTCATTCTCAGCCTGTGCCTTTAGACAGGCTTTTTAATGAGGACACCAACTCTAAAGTGTTACTAATGTCAAAATGATCTCAAACTTGGCATACTGTCAGGGAGACCCTGAAGGCCAAATGAAAGATGTGGCCCTCTCCTTGCACTGGTATCCTTGATAGTGGCTTTGGTCACTACACTATTAAACAACAGTGTTGAGGGGGAAAGCTCAGAGAGAACAGAGAGGCTTCTATCAAGATGAGTAGCGTGAGGGTGGAAAGGAAAGCCTCTTTAGTCTAGAAACAGAAGATCCAAGTGTGCAGAGTGAATGTAAAAAGCAGAAAAAAAGTAAAAGAATAGCATAAAAAAATGAGAACATGCATGTGTCTTCATTCTGGGAAGACAGTTCCCAAGATTAGTCCCTCTTGGGCTCTGGAAGACATGATTTCAAGTACATAAAAGGAAGTCCTACTTTACAGAATGGTTTGCAAGCTCACTGTCCCTGAAAGCATAATAAATGGAGGTACAGGCAAATTCATGAATGAGGATTCTATGGTGTGGCAAGAGAAATCTATGCAGATTAGCCCCAGTGGTGTGCCAGGATGCCAGCTTCCTCATCCCTTAGGGCAACTAGGATCCTCAGGGCTGGGTTGCCTCTAACCCTGAGCAGCTTAGTGTGGTTACTCCAATGAGGCACACAAACATTTTCAATGTGTGCAGTGACTTGCAAAAGGCTGGAAGCATTGGTCTGGGGCACATGCCTCACTTTCAGGAGCTGATATCATGGAAGGCAGAGAGGTCCTTGTATAAACAGTTCCTAAGATGCCTCTGATAAAAGACTGGCCTATAATGCTACCACTGTGTTTGGAGAGAAACCTGTTAACTGGTCAAGTTCAGAACTGTTACCTCAGCATAAAAACCTTCTGAAAAACCCTAATTACTGTTTTCCTGACAGTTTCACCACTAGGCCTTTAAGTGCTAATTAGAGAGGCAGTAAGAAAAAGCACTGGTGGGTTTTGAATTCTAGTTCTGCATGTATGCTCTTAAGTAAGTCATTTAACCTCCAGAAGACCCAAATTTTTCATCTGCAAGCTGGTGACAACATCATCCACCACCTAACAGGTTCTAATGGACCATTTCCCTCTTTCCCTCTGGGTCTCTCTTTCACACTGTCACTTGAGAGAGTTGAACAAAATGTCTGATCCTGCCTCTCTCCTACTTAAAATTCTTACATGATTCCTTTCTACAACAGGATAATCCCCTTTTGCTTTGGCCTCATTTTCCCAATTTGTAAATGGATGGTGTTTCTGGCAAGGCTTATAGCACAACCATAATGAAAGACATAGCTGGAAAGACAGTTTGGAGATAGATCATGAAGGGCTTGAATGTCTTATTAGGTTTAGTTTGAACTTTTGAAAAAAATTTTCTCCCTGGCTTCAGAGGGATCTGAAGTGGCATGCTCGGCGTGCTCTTCAGGCAGAGTGGCTAGGGGGAAAGTGAGCATTTTGAATGCATTTTAGTACTCAAGCAGGGCCACATGAGCTGGTGTGTGCGTAACTCTGCACGCAAACGCCGCTCAAGAGATGGAGCTTTGAACAGAAGTTAAAAGAGTTGAGTCCCTAACGACATACAAAAGACTTGCCGGTGTGATTTATTCTGATGTATTTACTTATCCAATTACCAAAACAGCAGGAGATCATTAAATTTTCTAGTTACCAGATGCAGCACGTTCAATATCTTAAATGTTACCAAGGCTCTCTCTGAGCTATTTTGATATTACATTTCATCTGCCCAAAAGCTTATGAAACTGGAAGGCAAGAATCATGAACAGAACAGGTGTTTTCTTTGAAGGTTGGTCCAGCAGGCGCCTGTACAAAACCAAACTTATACCAGAAATTCTCAGACTCTTCTGGACTTAAGGAAAAGTACCATGATGAGAAATAATTATTTAGGAGAGAAGATGCTAAGGAAGTGGTACTTGAAGGTGGCTGGGGATATGTATTTTACCTAGCCAGACTTTCTTCATGCTCATTTCCTGTCAGTTCAGTCCTTATGTCCACAGAAGTTCAGGGCTCAGTGTAGAGGAGGAGAGAAGGGAACAAGCACCCTTTGAGAGACTCCAAACCTGGCCCCTAACTCTAGCATACAGCTTCTAACTATCTGTGTGATCTTGGGCAAGTCACTTTTCCTCCTCTGAGTTTCCTTCTGTTAAATAAGGATGTTGTAATTAAAAACAAACAAACAAACAAATAAATAAGGATGTTGTATCCGATGTACCCTTAAATACCTGCTAGGAGCATCTACACAGCTTGTCTTCCACTGCGCTTTACACGAATGTCTCCTGGATAAGACTGAGAAACTTAAAGGAACTGTGTGTTTCCTCTATTTCCAGCTTCCAGAAAAGAACCTAGTGCATTATATGCTTTCAATAAATGCTTGTTGAATAAATAATCAAACCAGAGATGTACATCATGGAACATTGAAAAATACAGAGCAAGCCTCTATTAACAACATTTGTAAAGTTAGGCGGCAAAATAGATGTTCTATTTTCTTTTGAAAAAATACATCAAATAAGTGATATCTGGGGCTAAATGTTTTGAAAGGGTGGTGGTGGCTTAGCCCCAACACTCTTTCTCTAAATACTATCCCCTCACAGACCTTATGCTCTAGCCAATTAGAGCAGTTTGTTATTCCCCAAATATGTCTGATACTTCTCTCTGAACCGTTGCTTATGTTGTTTCCTCTACTGGACTGTCCCTCCTCCCCAGTTCCATCTGTTGAAACTTCTATATCCTTCAAGGCTCATCTCAAATGCTACTTCATCTACAAAACCAGGCCTAAGTGACAGAGCCTAAATTAATCCCATTCCTTGGTTCCTTGTAACAGAGTTAATCATAAGTGGCATCTTCTCCCATTCACTGGGCCATGGGCTCCTGGAACACAGAGGCCATATATGTTTATTGTGGTCTCTCCCTCAAGTGCCTATTCTACACATGCCCTGCATGTGGTCAGTCCACATCTGATGCACTAATCCCTCTAGGGTGGTTGCCAACGTCTGTTGGCAGACTTAAGATCAGTGTCTGAACTGAAATGTAGACACTGGCAAGTTGACCTTTTCCTTTGCTAAACCAGCACTGCTGTACTGTACTTGTACTTGACCAGGCAAGGCTACCCATTTCTGGAGGATCTAGCTCAAAGGATCAGCTACAGTCTCACGCTGAGTTATTTGTCTGTTGTGCTTCTCAGGTTTGTCTATGAGTCTGTCTCTCCAGTTAGGTTAAATTCTGAGGGCACAAAATGAGGTTTCACTGGCTATCTGTCCTCAAAGCCTAGTGTGTATTGCTGTAAACAGTGTGAATTCAACAAATGTTTGTTGAAAGACTGACCTACTGAATGACTGAATGGGGGTTCCCCACTCCTCCCAGGAGTGTCCACCAATCCAAAGAAAGGGAGTCAAGAAGAGCTGTACTCCCAGGCCCCTTCGCCCTAGTCTCATTCCAACAGCAGGCAGAGCTTGTCAATAATACCATTAACAGGTCACCCTAGTGGTCCCCTGGCTCTGGACTCTGGCCCTTGCCTCAGTCAGTCCTGCTGCACAGAGACTGACAGTAAGTTTGCATCAGTTGTCCTTTCAGAAGGGACAGATTTTTCCCTGTCTATTTAAACTGCTGTTGGAATTGGCTAATTAGAAGGATTTAAAAAATCTTAATACTCTAAACAGAGAAAACTGGTTCTGAATTATTAAGGAACATTTTCAATGCATCTGAATAACCTTAAGTGACTCAGCTGCCACCTGATCCTAAGCTCTGGCTCAGATAAATAAATGTGAAATACTGTCAAAGCCCCAGCTTATAGGAGCCTCCAGCTACAGTAAATAAAAGCTTAAGTCCCCATAAACTGCCTGGGACAGAGAGATTCTCATATAAAAGGAGAGAAGACAATCTTAAATAAAGCCAGTACGACCAGAAAGCCAATGGTTTCACTCTAGTTTTCAGAATAGTGCTGTCAACAGGGCAGGTATTATCTACATGCAGGTCATTTAATCATAGAGTCACATAGTGTCAGAGCTGAAAGAAGATTAAGAAAGCACTTATTTTAATCTCTTCATATTTCAGATGAAGAAAATAAGACCCAGAGAAGTATGTACCTTGCTTGAAATCACACAACAAATGGCTGAAAGAACTGAGATTCTGCCCCGGATGCCTGGCTCCCAGGTTAGTTCCCTTCCTAGTCTATCACATTCTTCTGAGAATGTCCTGCTGGAGATGTCAAAATGAGAGGCTAGCAACTGGCTGTTAACAAAAACACCTGAAAATTTTAACCAGATGGGTGACTTCTAGAGCTTAAATTCCAGAGATACCATGGTTCCCCCCAAAGACTTTGGAGTTCTCTTCCATGACTGCGCAGGGGGAGGGGGCAGGGAGAAACGTGGAGGTAGGGGGAGAGACACAGAGGGAAACCAGGAATAAGTGAGGGTGAATGTCACTATACTGTAGTCCTTCTCTTGCCTCTGCTCAAGCCACGAGGATACCATGAGCTTCTGCCTGGTGAGATGGAAAATACAAAAGCAAAAACCAAATAAAAACAGTGGATGCATGAATGAGTAGGAATACTTCATTTCTTTTCATTTATTTACTAAACAAATATCTCCTGAGTGTTTACTACAATGTTGGAATCTGCGCTAGGCACTGGGACACAACAGTGAACAGGCACTATCTCTGTCCCCAAGCAATGGAGAACCTGGGACAGGATGCAGACAAGAAATCAGCCCACTGCAATTCAAACCAGTAAAGGGCTATGAGAGGGAAGAGGTTCTGCGGGGGGCACGGGGGAGGTAAGCACCTCAGTCCCAGGGTGCCAATTAGCTCCTTATTTCTCCTCCTTCCTTGACTCATTCTAATATGCACAACTGTTTCCTACAATCGAATTAACAATTTTTCTGACTTATACACATAATAATTCAGTATTAGTTGCCCACTATGTGCCAAGCACAGTACTAGGGAATACTCAAATAAATTAGACACAAGCCCAAATAATTTGATGTGCATAATTTTTTTTGTTTGTTTGTTTAAAAAACATATCTTACCTTCATTTTGTGACTATGTAAACTTGGGCCAAGCATTTCTGCTTTTGGTATCTTTTGGTTTTCCTAGGCCTCGATCAAGTTTCTTTTCTTCTCTGTATCTTGGTTGTTTCATCTATAAAATAGGGGTCTTTTCTAGTTCACAAAGTCTAAAATACATGCAAGAGGAAAGCCTGTTTACAACAGAGCTCTTACGTTAAAGCCAACTAGAGGAAGGAAAGTGAAATAAATTTGGAAGTGTCAAAGGGATCTTCAGCTTTGGGATTCAGCCACAGACATTAAACCTGTAGCTTTGAGGTCCTGCTGCTAGGTAAAGATCGGGGTGTGGTCAGGGTGCAGCGGGCTGGGGCTGGGGCTGCAGTGAGGCCCAGGGGAGGATTTGGCATGTTGATGCAAGTGCTAATGCACTCTGGAACTCCAGCCCTGGCTTTGAAAATTACAAGGAGTGTCTAGAAAAGGTTAATCTGCACATATACACGTTTGCAGTTGTTTGTATTTACAATGGGTTTATTATACAGACTTTAAGTGAGTAAAGCATGTCTGCAGAAGCACCTGGAATACTGAGCACAGAACTAATGATTTTTATTTATGGCCCGACGGAGTCAGACTGGATTGTATGTAAAGCCTTCAAAAGTTTATTTGATTTCTGATATAGCTATTTTGAATGGTATAGTGCTTTATAAACCCCTTATAAAATTACTTCTGGGGCAAAGTAAGTAATTTTGTAAAGGTTTAAATACATCAACATACCTGTATGTAATCAGTAACAGTCACGCCATTTTATGTTTGCATGGTATGGGGAAAGGACCTGAGTTTTGGGAATTAAATACTGGTATTGACATTTATTGTGCAAGCCTGAAAAATTTAAGCTCCCTAAGCTTCCATGTCCTTACCTGTAAAGTGGGAATAATATCTATCTTTCAGAGAACTAATATACTTGATTATACACAAAATGGCACAAAAATAAATGTTTTTTATTCATTGTCATCACTCCCTACCACTCCCAAGTCCTTTGTAGAGTAGAAAGGGCAAAAGCAGATTTTGTGAAGGCTCTGAATTCTATTCAGCTTCCATGAAATGGCTTAATTCCCTCAAACATATTTTTAAAACACCTTTGTGTATTTCTTCAATCTGGTCAGGAACATAAATGATGCGTTTTCTTATAAAAACCTTTCCTCTTCTTCCTGCCATCAACTTCATCATAACAGCTTAGATATACTGAGCATTTACTACATGCTGGTGCTTTATAAGTATCAGTTCATTTCATTTTTACAACAGCGCTATGAAGTAGGTGCTATCATCCTTATCTCATATGTGAGGAAACTGAGCTCTACACAGGTTAAGTAATTTGCCCAAGATCAAGGAGTTAGGAAATGGCAGAGTTGAGATTCAGTCTGGGATTCCAGAATCCAATCTCTTAACCACTACCCTATACTGTCTGTCACTATGTCCTTCAAATGCACTCCAGTCACTGCCAGGGGCATTTTCTGGTGTTGAGCTAGTCTCAGGGTTTAAATCTCTATCCTCTGTTAGAAAGCACTACCTAGACTTTCTCCTGGTACCCTAGACTCAACAAATCTGTCTCAAGTGAAATGCTTCCTTATCTGTCTTCCTTGATTTCTGTACATGGTAAATACCATCTCGTCATTCAGGCTGGGAACGTCTAAATTACCTCCTTCTCCACCCCCACCCCCCACCGGACACAGTTTGACAATCACCAAATCTCACTGATTCTCCCTTTTTCCTGATTCTGCTGCCTTTTCTTCATTCCTACTGATGCCATCTTAGTTCGGATTTCCACAGCCTATTGTCTTGTCTACTGTAATAGTCCTATCTGGTCTCCTTTTTCCAGGCTCTCCTTACTCTAATCCTTCTTGATAAAAATAATCCACAAATTTTAGACGATAAGGAAAAGGCAAAAATATGAAATCAAAAGACCTAAGTGGAGCCATTCCTCTGCAACTTATTAGCTATGTCAATTTGTGTTAGCCACTTGGCAGCTATAAGCCTAAATTTCTCGTCTTTATTACAAGGGTTAACACCTATCTTAACTAGTTCAAATTTCCACTAGACTTACTTTGTGAGGGCAAGACCTCTGTCTAGCCTATTCACTACCATATCCCCAATTTCTCATGCATAAGAGGTGCTCGAATAATATTTGCTAGATTAATATATAGAAGACTCTTCAGTATTTTTTCATCTCCTATTTCAATTCCTTCTGTGTCTAACTTCATATCTTAAATTCCATCACAGAAAACTGCAATTCCCCAACATATGCTGGCTTATATTCCTATGGTTTTTGTTCATACTTCTGCTTGGCAAATGTCCATTTATTTTTTTTTAACTTTTTATTTTGAAAAACCTATAAACCAGAATGTTCAAAAATAGTAGAGTCCCTTGTATCCTTCACCCAGCTTCACTCAATAGTACCATCTTATTTAACTATAGTATAATAAAAAACCAGGAAACTGACACTGGTATCATACTATTCATTACACTATAGGCCTCCTTCACATTTTATCAGTTCTTACGTCTATTCATTTGAGTGTGTGTATGTGAATGGTTATATGCAATTTTATCTCATGTGCAGATTTGTGTAACCACCACTACAATTAAGATACAGAATAAAGCTATGAAATTTATAGTCACACCCATCCCCTACAATCACACCATCTATCCTTATTCCCCGGCAACCACTAACTTATTTTCCATCCTTATATTTCTGTCAATGCAAGAATGTTATATAAATGGAATTCATCCAGTATGTGCAACCTTTTGAGATTGCCTTTTTCCACTCAGCATGCCTTCGAGACCCATCCAAGTTGTTTCATATATCAGAGTTCACTCCATTTTATTGCTATTCTTTTCTTTACTTAAATTCAGTTGCTATTCCTTTTTAAAAATACTTTGTCCAAATCCTGTTTCTTCTGTGAAGCTTTACTGATCTCCAAATAGAATTAAAGCCTCTACTATTCCTTGGGTTCCCATTATAGCCAGCATGGACTATCACAACACTTTTGACCTTTGAATATCTTTATTTGTTTGTTCATCTGTAAGGGCTTTTGGTCACATTTTGTATCTTTAGTGCCTAGCAAGTACCTGGTAAAACTAGGTATGTATTAAATGTTCATTAAATTAATAAATGTAGACTAACTTATAAGTTACAGGGAGAAGTATTTTTGAAAATGGCAAAATGCTATGCAAGGGTTTCTAAAAGGCTACACAGCTCATATTATAGTAAGACCATATTGGTCTTCATGACTCCAGATTCTAATATTTACAAATTCATCTACTCGTTTACCTTCATTTGTAACTCCAAAATCCATACTTGCAGTACTTTCATGGTCATGTGAGAACATGTGCAGAGTGGTGAAAAATTGAGTTGCCTGATACCCATGTTCCCAAATGCGGTTGAACCAGGCAATACTCTGCTTTATTATTTTAGCTCTCACAGTATAAACAAATGTCCTTCCTCTGGTAGATTTAGTGTCATGCTTTTTGCATTTTTGTTTTTGGGTAATTTTGCTGTTTGAAATGGCCCCGAGGCATACTCCTGAAGTGCTGTGTGGTGTTCCCAAGTTTAAGAAGGCTGTGAAATGCCTTATGGAGAAAATGTGTGTGCTAGATAAACTTCATTCAGGCATGAGTTATAGTATTGCTGGCCATGAGCTCAATGTTAATGAAACATTATACATTAAATAAAGTATCTTCAAAAACAGAAACACACATAAAACAAAGTTATGTATTGACTGGTTGATGAAAACTTGTAACCAGAGGCTCATAGGAACTTAACTCTGTACTTCTCTTAGGAGCAATATTAAGTATTTGCTAACTCAGTGTTTGCAGCAACTTTATACAACATAACTACTAGGAAAAATGAAAACTGACTGTACTTCTTCAGTTCTAAAACCAATAGCTCCCGATAGCCTACAGAATGAAGTAAGAATACAGTAATTTTTTAACCTCAGGTATACTGCTTACCACAATCTGTACCACTGACACATACCTTTTTGTTCGGCCAAAACAGTGTATTCTTCTTCATGTTGTACCTCACTTGGCAGGATGTGTTGTCCCGTGCCTGCTAGGGTGATTTCCTGCCTTATGTCCCCCACCAGACTTGGCCTTGTAGACCAGACCGTGTCATAATCATCATCACACCCACCATAGTGTGCCATCCCTACATCCTTCTATCCATCCTATATCCACTCACATCTTGGTGGGTCCTTACTCTGTGGTAGGCCTGTGCAAGGCCAGTGTCAGAAACTGAAGGTGCAAAGGCAAATAAGACGCAGTATAGCTACTGCCCTAAATGAGCTTACAGACAGCAGACCCTAGAGGACCCTGACATAAATGAGGTAAAAATCTCCAGGAGGAAATAAGCCTGTCTCTCACCCTAGGAAAAATGCCATAGACTAATTCAGGAATGTTTCCAGCTATGAAAGAAATCTGCTGGTTTGGTAAAACAGAAGGCAGATATTAAACTCTAGATATTTCGAGTGGAACACCACTCTCAAACTATTGTTATCACGGTTTGATATCCTACTTGAAAGCTGGAGGTTTCAAAAAAGTTAAAATTGGACAAAGATTCTTTGTCTTCTTGAAACCAAAACATGAATGAAAAAATAAGGTGGCGAGAGAAATAATCACCATTACCATCATACCAGTTACTATCATTATATTCATGCTCTGTGGCAAATGCTATATGTATTAAACATCTTACGTTCATTTTTTCATTTAATGCTCACAACAGCCCTTTGAAGTAGGTGTGGTTATTCCCATTTTTACCAAGAGATTAAGTAACCTAAGATCGCTCAATGAGGAGCTGATCCAGAATTCAAGGCCAGGTCCATTTGACTCCATAGCCTGTATATGCTCTTGTTTCAGGCTACAATGCCTCTGAAATGTGACTGAAAAGAAGAGGTAGTATTAAATAAATCATCTTTACAGTGTTGATTTATATTTGCTTATAAAACAAGCAAGGGGAAATAAATACCAACAATCCCACCTTTATTTTAAGTAGCCAGTTTGAAGAAAGTATTCTTCCTCTGCAGTGAGGGAAAGTGGCTGAAGCCTGAAGGACCACTGCAGATTTGGGGGCAAATTCATATTGAATATTTGGCTCCCTAGAACATCTCCAAATGACTGCACTTTCCTCAGGTTCTCTTGAATATCCCCTTGGAAAATATAGCTGGTATTTTGTTAATACTGGTGACTTGAGCTGGTGCTTGTTAGTACAGCTGACCCCTGAACAACACGATTTGAACTGAGCGGGTCCACTTATATGCAGATTTCTTTTGATAAATATGGTATGGTACTGTCAATGTATTTTCTCCTTAATAAGATTTTCTTTACTTTATCTTACTTTCTTGCAAGAATACAGTATATAATACATATAACATATAAAATATGTGTTAATCGACAGTTGATGTTAAATTGGTAAGGCTTCCAGTCACCAGTAGGCTATTAGTACATAAGTTTTCAGGGAGTCATACGTGGATTTCTGACTGCATAGAGGGTTGGCACCCCTCACCCTCATACAGTTCAAGGATCAACTGTATTCTTCTGAGGCTATTTTTACCCTTCACTAAAGGACTAAGTTCTGTTACAAATGAAAGTAAAAAGTCAAATGCTTAGAAGTTTCCCAGTTTACAGAGTTCCACCCATATATCCAGTAGTAAACCCCAGAAATGAATTTGAGATGTATCTTAAAAAATAAAATTATAAAAAAATAATAAAATTATATGTGCAGAGAGGGTTAACATAGCAGACCTGACAGCTATTCTTTTGAAAGGCTTGCTTACAAGGTTGGCCCTTGGCTGGCATTTGGGAATTTGGGTTTGGAGAGGCTTCCCGTCATTCCCAGAACTGGTAAGAGTGGCTCACTATGCCTAAACTGTTTGGGCAAACAACGTAACTTATACTGAACACTTGCTTTCCTTCTGGGATTCTGGAATTTTGGGATATGTCACTGCAGAGGGTACATACGTGATCTGTCTCCAACTAAAAACCCTGGGTACTCAGTTCCTAATAAGCTTCCTTGCTTGGCAACATTTCACATGTGTTATCTCAAATCATTGCTGGGGGAATTAAATGTGTCTCATGTGACTCTACCGGGAGAGGACATTTGGAAGCTTGTGCCTGGTTTCTGCTGGACTTTTTGCCCCATATGCCTTTTCTCTTTGCTAATTTGGCTTTGTATCCTTTTGCTGTAATAAATCATAGCCATGAGTATGACTATATGCTCAGTCCTACGAGTTCTGCTAAAGAATCAATCATTAAACCTTGGAGTGGTTATGGTGTCAGTTGGTGTCAGAAATGGGATTAAAAAGCCTGACCTGACTCATTGAAATATAGTGAAAGCATTGTTTGAGAAAGGAAAGTTTGAAGGGATAGGGAAGAGTCAACCTTTGGTACCTGAGTAGATATGAAGTCATTCATACATGGCATGAAACAGCTGCTATGGGTTGTGAGAGGTAAAAGTTACCTATGGAATTTTAAAATGACAGATCCAATCCAGGAGAGTTGGCTTCATGGCTCCCTAATTGCTTTTGGCTGCACTAACTAAAGTGAGGGGACAAAGTGCAGCCTTGTGATGCCTTTAGTTTTTGTTCTCTCAGGTGGCAAGAGAAAAGGATCACAAAATTTCTAAAGGTGAGCTCTGGATAGGCAAAAAAAAAAAAATGCTAAAAGTTTGCATTGTTCTCTCCTTTGAGTGGGGGAGGAAAAAGAGTTAAATTAGTTCCCAGGGCTGGAGCACAATTTTAGATAAACCAGAGGGGTAAAAAAGGGAGAAAAATACTCCAGCCATTTCTTCAGCTTAGCTGTTGTCACCTCTGTTGCTGAAATAGCCAAGTATTGCTCCCTTCCCATCTTCCCTTGCATTCCAGCAGGGATCTTCCCCAACAGCTTTAATATTAACCCTATAAATGCTAAAAGTATTGCTAGGTGTTTGAGTAAATGTGCAATGAGAAAGGGGGGATTTAAAAAAATAATGGTCTTCTGGCTATTGTATCTAGATATATGGTAAAAATGGATATAAAGAATTATATGCTTTTAATTTCATAAATGCTAGAGGAATCATCCTGACTAAAGAAAGCTGAAAAATTGTGTTAGTAGAACACTACTTCCTTGATTCTGCCACTGGTGAGTGGGTTAAAATTTAAACTGAGTACTGGAAATAGAATATGTCTCCAGAACTAATGATTTTTGCTTACTGAAGTCTCTAGAAAAAGGGAGATAACATGGGAAAGAGATGCAATCTCCAGATAGAGACACACCTTGGGAGTTTTAAAAACAGTTTTTGGTTTGCTAATGAGCTCCTATAAAATCAGATCTCTGATCTTTAGAGGCTGATGATTTCCCTGTGTGGTGTGCATATTTCTGAGTAGGTAAATTTGGACAATACCCAAAGGGCTTAGGAAAGCCTCACTTGTTACTTGAACTCAGAACACTGCTGCCTGGTCCTGTGGCATCGTGGCTTTGCTGCTGCTGAAGAAAAGTTGCTGGCTTCTTTTGGAATCCTAAATCCACAGATGCTAATTGTCTAGACCTGACTCTAAACAAAAACCTGACACTGTCTGTTGTGAGCTGTTTCAGCAACAGAATGTGCTGTGCTGAACTGAAAGCAAGCATAAGCTCAATGAACATGACTTTGACCCTGGAACTGTTATAAATTTAGGACACCTCTCTGTGGGGCCTGAAACTCTGAAAACATCATTAGTGAGTTTTGATACAATACATGAGTATTGTCCGTACTATCTGAGTCACATACAAATGCCTCTAGGAAAGGATTTGTTTTTTTGGTAGGACCATCTAAAATCAAGCTGCTGGGGCACCTGGGTGGCTCAGTCATTAAGTGTCTGCCTTTGGCTCCGGTCATGATCCCAGGGTCCTGGGATGGAGCCCTGCATCAGGCTCCCTCCTTGGTGGGAAGCCTGCTTCTCCCTCTCCCACTCCCTCTGCTTGTGTTCCTTCTCTTGCTTTGTCTCTCTCTGTCCAATAAATAAATAAAAAATAAAATAAAATAAAAAATAAAATCAAGCTGCTGATTGGCTTATATTAGGTATAGAGACTGACTGCATTCCTAATTTGTGATTCCTGCCAAAAGCTACAAGTTGGGATAGGGCACAGTGGGACCCCTCTGCCCATTCCTGACAGACTGGACTCCCGACTTCCTTTGAGAGATGTCTCACTGCTGTTGACTTGTGTTCAACTTCCCAGCTTAGTTGCAGTTTGTAACAAAAGACTAATAAACTCTACTTTTCTCACCTTTCTCCTGGTATACACACCTCAGAAAGACAATCTGGTTATTAAATGCTGCTGTTCCCAAAAAGGGATTGATCTTTTTTAGGCTGCTCACCAGCAAAACGAACAGGATGAAAGGGGTGGGAGGTTATGTAAACTCATTTTGAAAATTTTTTACTTCAGGATTTTGACCTGACCAATTCCTAAATATGATGTATCTTTCTGGTGAAGTTGTGTAAAAATGATTTTCTATAAAAATCTTTTGTCCCTTTTGCAAATACAATCCTTCCAGAGAAAAGGTCTAGATGAGAGTAGGGGATGATTAAAAAAAAAAAAGTAAAATTATGATTGCTAAATGAAATATACTGATTTTGTAACAAAGGAGAAAAAAACAAAAACAAAACCCTGGCATGGGGTGGGGGAGGAGGAAAGCATTAAAATCTTTGCTTTTCTAAATTGTTCCTGGAAATTTTCCTCTCTTCCTGAAGGAAAACTCCCCATGCTAGCTTTCTAAGCTTCTGCAAGTAATTTGAATTCAAACTGACTGCTCAGTCTATAATCACACATGACAGTGTGACTAAGAGACAGAAGGCAGTTGTCCCAGCACCTTCACTTCCACAAAGAACACCTCCAGATGTTATATACACTCACGAGGCAGATGACCTGGTACCCTGGACAAGCAAATCTATTTGAGATTGCTTGCCTTAGGCAGTCCCTCTGAAACCAAGCGCTGAACTAAACTGTTTGGACTGACTGAGAATCTATGGGTGGGAAGTACCGCACTGGGCCTAATGCATGTCCTGCTTGCGGTGCTCTAGCAATTAATTGTAAATTTTGTTTCCAGGTACCATGTATGCCTTCTGGGATTGTACTTCTTGTGTGTATCCTGATATGACACTGCCTGAGCCACAAAAATTTCAAATAAAACTTTCACATTAGAGATCCACCCTCTTTTGGAAAGCTCAGACCCAATTCATCTTGAAACTAAGCAGGAAATTGTACCAACACATTTCACTGCAAACCTCTTTGGTATTCAGTCCTATTTCCATGCAATCTCAACTAAGAGTACTCTGCTTTGTGGCAAGAGTAACATGGAGGAAGGAGGAGAGAATCTGCTCCCTTAAAGGAAAATATGCTGAAAGCGAGATGGTGTGGTTTCATCCTACACATAGAGATTTGCCCAGGGGCATGTCCAGCTGGTGAGCTATGTTATTTCTTCCAAGCACAAGGTCTACATATTTTACTTTATTTTTTTAAGATTTATTTATTGATTGATTTGTTGGAGAGAGAGGGGGACAGAGAGAGAGCACAAGCAGGGGAAGCAGCAGGCAGAGGGAGAAGCAGGCTTCCCACTGAGCAAGGACCCCGATGTGAGACTCAATCCCAGGACCCCGGGATCATGGCCCGAGCCAAAAGCAGACACTTAACCTAATGAGCCACCCAGGCGTCCCAAGGTCTACACATTTTAAAGCATCACATGTCCTGAGCATCAACCATGTGTCGTGTCCTTGCCCTCAAATCACCTCTCTTAATTCTACAACCACCTCATACATAGCTATTATTATCTGCCTTGTACAGAAAAAGGAACAAGTTTAGAGAGGTTATGTGCCTTGCCCAACGTCCACCTGGTAACAGGTTCTTTTTATCACTGTGCTATCTTTCTGTTGACTGCCAATACTCAGAACACATTTTTCCTATACTAGGGAGACTGCAATAAATAGTGGACGCCCTTCCAGGGAAGAGTCTGTTATAACACAACTGACAAAACGCAGGTCACCCTCATATTAGGAATGAGAAATGTGTGTCAAAACTTATTTTTTAAAGGTTAGAGATGGGGCAAAAGCAGTGACTTGCTGGAAATGGATAAAAGGAACTCCGCATTACCAAATCAAGCAGCATGGGCCTCTGCCGTTTACCAAGTGTCTTCATTATCACTTTTAATCTTATCATCACAATATATTAGTGAGGACACATGACATTATCCACACTTGAAAGATGAAGTAACTAAAATATAGCAGAGAAATAATATACTCAATGTAACTCAGCAAATAGATGGAAGTGCCAGCATTAGAACCAAGATCTCTCTGACTCCAAGTACAGACACGATAGGAGAAACTATGGAACCATTTATCAAAATACTTATTCCAGGTATTAGTAGACTATGTATAAGCATTTATCTAATCTTCCCCTGCTTGGCTGCATTTTTATCAATCTCATTTTGAGTACTGCAACATCCCTTGACTATTCTTCTGGCTTCAGTCTTTCTTCATGTCAATTTATCTTTCTAGGCTGCCAGTGAGATATAATGGAAAGAATCAGCACCTTCATATTTAATTTCCACTTCCTGGCTATGTGATCTTGGACAAAACACTTAACTTTCAAGCTTCAGTTCCTGTATCTGTAACATGGGAATAAGATTTGCCTGATATAATAGATTTTGGACATGTGTTTGAAATCTGCTTCTTTGTGCCTTTCATTTTTTCAACTATAAGGTAAAGATAATACCAATTTCATAAGTTGGTTGTAAGGATTCAATTAGATGATGCCTTTGAAGTGCATAGTAAAACTGCCTAGTCCACAGTGGGAACTCAAAAAATGGTAGATAGCATAAGTGTTGTCAGTTAGAAAGGTGGGAGCTGAAAGGAGGGAAGGAAGACTTATTTTACATGGGTTGGTCAAAAAGGCCTCAATGAAAAGGCAACATTTGAGCAGAGACTTGAAGGAAGGACATGAGCAATGCAGATTTCTAGAGGAAGAAAGTGCACATGCAAGGCCCTGAAGTTAGAAAATGTTTTGTTGTATTTCACAAATAGCAAAGGTGTCAAGGGAACTGGAAAAGATTGAGTGGAGTCAGAGAAATGCCAGGGAGTCACATTAGGGAGGCCTTTTAAAAGCTTGGAACTCCCATCACAGGGTTTTGAGAAGTGATTTGCTTTATATATATATTTTAAAGTCTCTGTTTTTTAGAAAAGGAGACTGAAGGGGTAGGGGAGTTGCATGGGTGGAGGCCAAGCAGCCAGTTAATACCACTGCAATAATCTGGACAAGAGATTATAGTGGCTTGGCCTAGGGTTAGTTGTGGAGGCAGAGAGAAGTAGATTTAGGATATATTTTGAAGGTAAAACCAACAGAATTTGCTTATGAGTTGGATGGAGAAATGAAAGACGAGTCAAGGATGACTCCAAGGTTTCTGGTCTGAAAGAAAAAAAAAAAGGAATGAAGTTGTCATTTAATGAGTTGAGGAAGACTATACGAGGAGCAGGTTTAGGGGAGGGTAGGAATCAAGAGTTTAGTTTTGACTATGTTTATTTATTTTTTTTAAGATTTTATTTATTTATTTGATAGAGGGGGAGAGAGTGAGTGAGCACACAAGCAGGGGGAGTGGCAGAGGGAGAGGGAGAAGCAGGCTCCCCATTGAGGAGGGAGCTCAATCCTAGGTCCCTGGGATCATGACCTGAGCCGAAGGCAGACACTCAGGAGCCCCTAGTTTTGACTATGTTTAATTTGAAATGCCAATTACTCATAAGGTGGAGGTGCTGAATAGCCAGTTGTGTGTACAAATATCCAGAGTTCAGGGGAGAGCCTGGGCTGAAGATAAACACTTTTGGAGTTTTAACTGTATATATGACATATAAAGCCACAAGACTGAATGAGATCACCTAGATAATGAGGGTAGTAAGGGAAAAGATCAAAGGACTGACATTTCTTGAGTACCTACAATGTGCCAGGCAATATGAATTTATAAAATATGAAATAATGTATGGGTAATCTTACTTTGATGATAACCATGATGACCATGTCATTACCTTGCTCAACAAATTTATATGAAATAAAGCCAAGCTCCCTTGCCTGGTAGTCTAGATTTTATACAGTTCCCATTCCTAGAATTTTACTATACAAGTCCCATTTTTCAACTAATCTAGACCCACCATCTAGCCATGCCTTGTGCTTTCTAACATTAGCTTCTTTCTTCAAGCTGTCCTGGCTGCTGGAGAATGTTGTCCCCTTATAAGTCCAACAAAAATTCAATCTATCTCAAAGTTCTGTTCATCTGCTACCTTCTGGACAAAGCCTTTCCTGATCACCCAGGTCAGCAGGGATCTTGGCAACTTTGAGTTCTATTGCCCTTTTTGTCTGACTACTCTTAGAACCTATTGCATGAACTGCATTATGAGGATTATTTTTGTATGAGAAGCCAGGGTATTCTCAAAGGCAAGGACCATGCCTTATACTTTGGCACTTAGCACATGCCTCGAAAAATAAAAAATTTGTTGGTTAGCCTGGTGATGGGTATTAAAGAGGGCACATACTGAATGGAGCACTGGGTGTTATACGCAAACAACGAATCATGCAACACTACATCAAAAACTAATAATGTACTGTATGGTGATTAACATAATAAAAAAAAGTTTGTTGGTAAACAAAGTGTGAAATACAACTAAGTGTATACTTTACCTACATCTGGCTGTGACTCTATAAAAGGAATTACAAAGACAATATGAAGAAATCAGAGAAGATGAAATCTTTGCAGATGTATAAAACTGAGCTTCATTTACAAATTTAAAGTATTTTTCTAGATGATAAACTACCTCACTAATTTATTCCTTCCTTGGAATAAATCAGGAGACATGATGGCATAGGGATTAGGAGCACAGACCCAGAGTCACAAACTTACGTTTGTATCTGGTTCTGATATTTACTGTGACATTGGGCAAGTTACTTAACCTCTTTTGTGCCCATCTCAGTGAGGACAGGATATTTAGCTTCAGAATAGTTTTTGTTTGTTTTCTTTTATTTAAATTCAATTTAGTTAATATATACTATACTATTAGTTAAAGGGGTAGAACTTAGTGATTCATCAGTTGCATATAACACCCAGTGCTCATTCCATCAAGTGCCCTCCTTAATGCCCATCACCCAGTTACTCCATTCCCCCACCCACCTCCCCTCCAGCAACCCTCAGTTTGTTTCCTAGAGTTAAGACTCTCTTATAGTTTGCCTCACTCTATTTTCATCTTGTTTTATTTTTCCTTCCCTTTCCCTGTGTTTTCAGGATTAAATGAGATAATGCATATAGGGCACTGAGAATAGTGCCTAGTATAGTAAACCCTCAATAAATACTATTATTAAAAAATTTTTATTCTGAACGTTTGGTTATTGGATAGTCATCATGATCATCATCATTTTTCTTATTTAGACAGTATCTCACAGTTTACAAAACACTTTTATATACATTGCCTTATTTGAGCCATGCTATGGTCCTGGGAGAGACAGAATTTATTGCTTCCAATTTATAGAGAAGAAAACTGAGATTTAGAGAGGGGGTGTGCCTTGTTCAAGGTTGCCCAGCTACCCTTTTTGATTCCCAGTCCAAAGTTCCTTCCTCTATATCACTGCCTTTCCTCTATTCCATCTCCTCAATCATTTAAGAGACACTTAAAAACTTTTCAGATTGATTTAGTGTATAAGGGATTGTTAAAGCATAGGATGCTTCATTTCATTACTAGAACTTATAATTTAGAAAATTATGCATTTCTTAAACAAAACAAATAACCTGAAGAAATATAAATCACTCTTGCTAGAAGGAGTATTTTTTCCCCTTTAATTAGAGGGCTATTATACCAGATTAGAGTTTCCTGTAAGACCTATTTAAGAAGTAGCTATATTATTCTTTTAAATCTTTTGTTACCCAGTTTCTTTTGTTGTAAATATTATGTAAACAGTTTACCAGATGACTTCAACCTATAAACACAAGTGTCCTGTGGTCAAAATACTCCAGGAACATCTTTCCCTGTAAACATCACTTTTGAAAATAAAGCAACTGGGCGCCTGGGTGGCTCCGATGGTTAAGCATCCGCCTTTGGCTCAGGTCATGATCCCAGGGTCCTGGGATCAAGTCCCGCATCGGGCTCCCTGCTCCTTGGGAGCCTGCTTCTCCCTCTGCCTCTCTCTCTCTCTCTCTCTCTGTCTCTCATGAATAAATAAATAAAAAGTTAAAAAAAAAAAAAAGAAAAGAAAGCAACTAAGAGGCTTGGGCTCTAGTCCTCCATGGTCATCAACTGCATGTATGCTCTCAAGCAAGCCATGTCACCCCAGGCCCTCATTTTCTCCATCTGTTGACTCACACTAATACTGCCTGCCTTGCTACCTCCCCAAGCTGACAAGAAAAGGACTGCGATAACTCTGTGAATGCATTTTGCACCTGAGTATGATCTCTTGGTTTCTTTCAGTCAAGCAGGTTTTTGTGGCTTAATGGCGAGATGGATGTGGTGGGGAAGTAATGGGAGGGAGGGAGAAGAACTGAGCAGGAAGAGGAGATGGTATGAGATTGTGTATCCTTGTTAAAAGAGTTTGGACTGCTGGCCTTTAGAACCACTGATGGCTTTTAAGCAGGAAGGAGATAAGATATCATCAAATCCATGTTTCAGAAAAATAACTCAGGAATCAGTAGGGAGGATGGGTGGGAGGTGGGGTAGACAAGACTGAAGTCAAGGGGAAGGAAACGATAGGTTTAATCCAGCTATGAAGATTTGAGCAGTGGGGACAGTGGGAAAGGAGAGGAAAAGAACAAATTTGAGAGAAGTTTAGAGGTAGACTGATACTGTGACCAACTAGATATTAGTTGTGTTCCATCCACAATCATTGTTCTTGTTCTCTAAATCTTGATCATTTAGGGATATTGGAAAACCTCAAATAATTAGATGTGGTGATATTAAAATACCTGGAGGGAATGGAGCAAGCTCAGCAGTGGTAACTTTAACATGTATTGCACTGATTAGATGCTTCATCTTGAAAACAAAGCTTTTAAGATACAGGTAGTTCAATGGCATTAAAGTTTTTCCTTCTGATTCTTTTCTTTCTTTTTTTATCAGTCTAATATAAATTTAAAATCAATCCACTGTAATATTAGAGGCATTAACATATGAAAGTAATTGAAATACAGAATATTTAAAAAAATTGGTGCTTGGAGCTGCAATTTATTGCATTTATTACGTGGTCTCTAATGTTGATCTCCTAGTTTTATTGTCCTATTGCTCTAATTTTAAAGTGGAGCTCTGTAATCTATTAGCAGTTTTAAAAGGAGCCAGTGATCTTAAAAAGCAATGGCCATAACAAAACTTGGGTTTTAATGTTGGTTCTGCTATTTATCATGTGACATAAGTAAAGTGTATCATTTTATCATGCTTTGATTCTTCCATCTGTAAAATGACAGCATTGGCCTCAGTATCTCTGAGATTCCTTTCAAATATATCAATGATTCCAATGACACATTATTTTGTCTGGTTTAGAACATTTGGGTATTTTTTAGCATAAATATCCATCATTGCTCTAAAGAAAGAATTCATTGCTACCATGCTTTCTTTAGCTATAAGCCTTTCCCACCTTTTCTGCCTCTCTCCACTTAAGATAATTATAGCAGATACTGTTCACTATGTGGTAGGGACATAGTTTACATTCACTTATTTAATTCTTACAACTCTCTGAGCTAGATGTTATGATTTTTCTTTCAAAGAAAGAAAGGTGAAGAGATAAACGTTCAGCATGGCCAAGTAAGTTGCCCAATGTCATACAGCAGGTATCTGATAGAGTTGGATTCAGAGATAGGTCTAACTACAACCAAAACTTTTATTTTTAACTATGCTATTCTGTTTCTACTCACCCAACATCTCTTTGTGCAAGGCTCAGGTCAAATTCATTTCCTTTATAATGCCTTCCCTTACCACTGCAGGCTGAAATTACCTATCCTTCCAACTATGGGTATAATTTATAATGCAATTTGTTTTAAATGTGTTTTCACTAGAATGTGAACACTTCAAGGTCAGTAACAATATCTTTTATTTCTGTATCATTAGCGTCTGGTATGGAGGTTGGCAGAGTGGCTGCTCAGTAAATGTTTTGCCATATGGAAGAACAAATATATGAATGAAGTACAAATTGAACTACTTATATTTCCTTATGGTGGCAAATTGGATATCCTTGTGTTATTGATAAAGTCAAACATCATCCAACAGTAGTTTGTGGATACAGACTCTAAGTTCTACAAGGGTAAGAATTATGTCACTTTTCTCAGCACGGTGTTCCCAGTGCTGAGCTTAGTGCTTAATGTAATAAAGGTGGATGGGTGACAGAGGAAGGAATCCACATACTCTAAATTTGTAAGGCTTTCCCCCCAGTTAATTTAAACAAACATTTACTGAGGGCCTTTCACTCTGTGAAAAACCCTGCTAGAAGCTTGTTTATACAATTCCTTTAAACATAGAGGGAGAAAGCAAAAAATGATAAGCTATTGTTATGGAGGGGGAAAAAACTAGAAAGCAGGAGAAAACTAGGAATACATTAGTTACTTTTAGAATATAAAGTGTCTGATACTGTATTTTGGGATGCATGCATGTTTGTCTGCTTGGGGGGGTTCACATCTGTAGATCTGGAGGAAGAAATGTTCTTGGGGGAAGAATGAGGGCTGTGGGATTACATAAGTGACAAGGCACCCAGGGCACTCACTAGTCCTGAAGCTAATCTGCCATTACCATCCTCCTTCCCCAGCACCCCCAGTCGTGTTATAAACAGAAGACCACACTTTCCAGTTGCAGGTGGA
Source organism: Callorhinus ursinus (assembly GCF_003265705.2). Classification (NCBI taxonomy): domain Eukaryota; kingdom Metazoa; phylum Chordata; class Mammalia; order Carnivora; family Otariidae; genus Callorhinus; species Callorhinus ursinus. Next base: position 61,755,585 of record NW_027397071.1, on the reverse strand, counting down.
GCTTCTCTGAGTGATATGGATAGGAGTAGACAAAAGAAGGAAAACAGAGGAGGCAGGAAGGGGAAAGAGTTGTTGGGGGATAAAAAGATAAGGAGGAGGGAAGAGAATAAAAAGGATAAAATGGGACTGGAAAGAAGGGGAGGGGTGGGAAAGAAGGAGAGAAAAGGGAAAAGGAAGGTTGGGGGATACTGACAACCTCACACTGAGTGGCACTGGGCCAGTGCCCAGAAGTCCAAAGGGGAACCGGGAAGCTGGCAGGGGCCCCTTACTCTGACTCCGAGGCAGGGGAAGTAGGGGTTAGGATCGTTCCTCAACTTTAGGACTCAACTACCTCAATACCAGCTACCTCTCAATGCCCAAGTAAGCAAATGGGCCACTGATGCTCACATGGCTCTAACACATCCATGAGGTAGAGCTTAATGGCCAAAGCTCTGGTAGTGAATACTACTTCTCTTGGTAACTGCTACTAGCAAAACAGACAGCAAAACAACAACAACAACAACAATAATAGCAACAGCAAAAATCAAGTCACTCAATGTTCCCAGTACTTTGACAATCAGCTTTTCTGAGGAAGGCCCGTGTCTGCTGCTATTTTGGTTGTCCCACGGTGCTCGGTTCAGTGGTATACCCACCAGACATTTGGTAAATAGTTGGACAGCTGGGAAATCTTAACATGAAGTATTGTTTTGATTGGGGGTGGGGGTGCAGAAGAACGTTTACCAGGTCCTATGGTGAGAAATCAGTCTCTGCTTTGTGGAGAAAAGGCTGAAGACAAAATAAGAGTTAAGCTTACGTTATTTGTTATTAAAGAGGCAAAGTCTTAAGATGTGCTTTTTAACAGTCTTTAGTTTGGTTGTAATTTAAGATGACTTTTACAAATTAGATCCTAATCCTTGCAGACACAGATGGCTGTTAACAGAATAGCCTTGCAAAAACACTAGTCATTTGACTTGAAAGAGCATTCAGACAAGGATGAAGGGCCATTAACTCTCATCCTACCCGTGGCTCTAGGAGGTCTAAGGAGTCCTGGGTGGGCTTTCTGGGTTTAGATGTGGGTCTGGAATCTGGGTGGGCCTAGGGCTTCTGTTCTCATTTGGAACAGCTTCTCTAGGTCACTCTGGAATCAGAGATTTAGGTCAGACTGGAGATCATTACCATTTGACAACAGTAACTAAATACTTATGTGTGAGGTACCATGCTGGGAACTTCAGGGGAGGTAGATATGAACATGATATGGACAGCCTTTGTAAAAAATTACAGAACAACAGAACAAGTGCTATGAGAGAGGAATGTACAAACTGCAATGGGTACATAGGTGAGGAGTTTGGGAGAAGGGGAGGGCTTCTGAGAGGGGATGACATTTGAGCTGGGCATTAAAAGATGAGGTCAAACAGGCCAGGAAAAGTGGGGAGGGTGGATATTCAAGGAAGAGAGAACACAGTTCAAGAGCACAGAGGCATGAGAGTCTTTTGTGTCTTCCATGAATAGTGAGCAATCTCTTATCTCCTGGTGAGAGAAACACGTAATGAGAGGCAGAACTTAAAGTGGGAAAGGTAGGTATGGACTAGACTGTGAAGAGTTTTTGAAAAACATTCTAAGGGGTCTGTCCTCATCCTAGGGCTATAAGGAGCTTTTAATGAGTTTTTATTTATTTTTATTTTTTAAAATATTTTAATTTGACAGAGAGAGAGAGACAGCGAGAGAGGAAATACAAAGCAGGGGGAGTGGGAGAGGGAGAAGCAGCCTTCCCGTCAAGCAGGGAGCCCGATGCAGGGCTCGATCCCAGGACCCTGGGATCACAACCTGAGCCAAAGGCAGACACTTAATGACTGAGCCACCCAGGCACCCCTATTAATGAGTTTTTAAACAACAAAGGGAATGATGAGAATAGGGCTTTAGAAAAACCACTCTGTGCAGATAATATCAGGTTGACCAACGACCATAAAATGGACCTGTGATGGATATTGGGAAGCTCTTGATTCCTCCTAGAGAAGCAAGCCACTGGTTAGACTTTTCCTCTGGGAAACTGGGACAAACTTGATCTAAACTGCTTTGGGGGGTGCCTGGGTGGCTCAGTCATTGAGCGTCTGCCTTCGGCTCAGGTCATGATCGCCGGGTCCTGAGATCGAGCCTTGCATCAGGCTCCCTGCTCAGCGGGAAGCCTGCTTCTCCCTCTCCCATTCCCCCTGTTTGTGTTCCCTCTCTCACTGTGTCTCTCTGTCAAATAAATAAATAAAATCTTTAAAAAAATAAAATAAAATAAACTGGCCTTGGGATAGGGTTTGAGGTAGAAATGGGATCAGGTGTGAAAGGGACACTGGGAGAAGATACTGTTAACCGGATTGAATAGTGTTCTTCAGCAGTGTAAAGGGTGAATGAGATTTAAATCAAGAGTACATTTTCTTGGGGCTCCTGTGTGGCTCAGTCGTTAAGCGTCTGCCTTTGGCTCAGGTCATGATCTCAGGGTCCTGGATCAAGCCCCATATCGGGCCCCCTGCTCTGTGGGAGGCCTGCTTCTCCCTCTCCCACCCCCCCTCCTTGTGTTCCCTCTCTTGCTGTGTCTCTGTCAAATAAATAAATAAAATCTCAAAAAAAATAAACAAAAACACTTCTTAAAAAAAAATACATTTTCTCTAAGACTAGGTGATTGATGCTCCATTTAGGGCAAATCCACAGTTAACACAGTCTGCACTGAAAAGGCTGAGTGCTGGATCAGTAGAACTTGAAGTGGGTAGGTAGCAGGCCCAAGAACTTTCTGCATTTCACTTCACAGTTCCCTTACTTGCAACAACAACTTTGTATAGTCTACATTTCCTCCTTGTGGGAAGAGGTCACTAATACTGACCATAAAATCCAGCTTCTTTAGAGATTGTTCCCCCCCACCCTACTTCCAGTAATCAGGTTTAAAAATTAATTTGAAAGAAAATAAAGTTTAATTTTAAACACCAGCAAAGTCCTTAGATTCTATCTCTTCTAGTACTTTCATTTTCAAATGAAAGGCCCAGAAGGGGAATGCCTTAAAACCAAGGGTTGGGGATCTTAGAAGTTCTCATCACAAGGGAAAAAAAATTTATAAATATGTATGGTGATGGATATTAGCTAGACTTATTGTGGTGATCATTTCACAATGTTCACAAATACTGAATTATTATGTTGTACACTTGAAACTAATATAGTTATATGTTAATTATACTTAAATACAACAAACAAAAAAACAAGAATTGGAAGAGACTAAGTTAGCTCCTAAGTTTTATAAGTTCTTTAAGAGAGATGTTCATCATTGAACAGTAAGTAGGAGAACCAGGCTGATCTTGAACCCCTTGCTAGTGGCTCTTTCCTAAGTGTTTATACATTTAGAGTTTAACTTCAGTGTCAGAGTTAAAGTAGTTTCTTACCTGGCTATGCAGTACACAGAGCACGTACACACATGTGTTCCCTGAACATGTTTGTGTGTGTTATATATGAACAAAGAGGAAGAGTTTGGAGCAGTAGGTGGGGCTAGTAAGAGAGGAGCCAATGGCTAGCACCTAGGGTCCATTCTAGTTTCCTTGGCTTAGACATTAAGTAGTAGGATCCTCATCCCACCTAGCATTTTGTGGCTGAGTGGTAGGGCTAAACATATACCACTGGCTTCTGTCTCTACTCTACAAATCTGACAGCCACTGTGAGGGACTAAGATGAACCTTAATCAAATTCTTGGTTTTGTGTTTTAGATGGAAGTCTAAGTTACTAGATCTCATAATTACTAGATCAATTAAATGGAATCACAGACTATTAAGATTTACTGTGTATCTTAGAGATAAGCTAGTCTAAGCCCCATCCCATTTAAAGTAGGAACACCGGGAATGAATCCTTCTCCATATAAGTCTAGTATTGCTGAAAAGGAATCATTTAGTAGTGTTGGTTATCTCCAATGTCAGGAAAACCACTACTTCATGATACAACATATTCATTCCCTCCTTAGAAAATACTTTCTTATATTGGGCCAAAATTGCCTTCTGTAACTTTCACATCATTGGTCCCAGTTCTGTCCTTGGAGCCTCACAAAGTAAGATGCCTCTTTTTCATGGCAGGCCTTCAAGTAGCTGAAGACAACAATCAAGTCTCCCATGGCCTTTCCATCTCTAGAGGAAATGTTCCTCAAATGATATGATTCCCAGTTCCCTCATCTTCCCACTAGCCCTGCTCTAGACATGCTTTTTTTTCTTCAGGCTTCAGAATGGAATCCAAGGATTCTTTGAGGGTGAGTTTATTTTAGTACAGAGTTGAATAGGACCAGGATTATACCTCCAGAAACGCAGCTAGCATTTTCTTAGCATCCACAACACAATAATGTATATTCAGCTCAATTCACCATAACCTCTGATAATGCATGGTCTTCCCATCCCAAATGTGAGTAATTAATTCTCTAAATTTACTGTGGGAATCTATCTCTGAATATTTCTGTAAAATTCTTATAGGTTCATTTTTGTCTATTGTTTTTGTATTTTAAGGTTTTCTTGAATCTTATTTTTCATAATCTATAAATCTGATAAAGTTTTCATGTAAGTTCCAGTAAGCATGGTGAGTAATAAAGGATTAAATACAGAACCTCTTGGTTCCTTCTAGGGAGAGGATAATCACTTAGTCAACACTTTTTGGATACTATCATTTAATAAGCAATGAAACTACCTAGCTATAGATTTATATCTTTCTACTTTGCCCCAGGATACTATTAGAGACTATCAAGTACCATGCTGAAATACAGAAACACAGTGAATATAGGTCATCCTCTGTGACTTTCCAGGATAGTAAGAACTATCAAATCACAAAATACTCTTGGTTTAGCATATCTTAGTGAACCTATAATCACTGATTCTGATTGAACTGTTAAGCTGTTAAGCACACAATTCTCAGATCTATTCTGATATACAGAGATGAGATCTTGGGAAAGCCTATATGGATGGTGGAATAGGGGAAATAGCTAGGAAGGAAGAAAGACCTAGTACCTAATTTCTTCTATAGGCTCCTGGGCACAAGTCTGTTGGCCTGGGAAGACATACCTTCTCCGAAGGCTGAGGAGAGAATGGTGTGCAGAACAAAGTACTCCTAGGTGTGTGGTCTTGTAGTAGGCTGTACCATGGGACTTTTCTTGGACTATTTTGTCCAGTCCTAATGATGGGATATCTCCCACTGGACACATTTCCTAAAACAGGCATGGGAACTTACGTCTCTCCTAGGAAAGGTACTCAGTAACTTGAACTCGTCCCATGGAAATCCTTTGGAAGCTACAAAATCAAAGACAATCTGGAGCTTATTGCTGGCCAGGAACCGCCGCTCGAGGAACTCGCCACTAGGGGTCCGGATCCGCAGTTTGCTCACGGGTTCAGCATTTTCTTCCTTTGGCTCTGGAGGCAGGGCCTGCTCTAAGGAGAGCCGGATGGCCTAAAGAAGGCAAAAACCAAGTGTCAAAGTGTGTGATAGATAGGACTGTGGGGAGTGGGGCAGGGAGAGCCTAGAAGAAAACTGCTGCTTTGTATAAACCCATCAAAAAGTTACTGTCCATTTATTAACCAAGCCTGATGCTTGACAACAGAATCATGTTTTTCATTTTCTTAATATTAGCCCAATAAGCAATTAATTAAAGTAAGTCCCACCTTGATGATATGTGTTATTAAACTGATAGGTAATCACATAGAAAATAAATGTAATTTAATTGTTTTTTACTGAAGGTCTCAGGTGCTTGTGATTGAGGAAAGAGGTATCAAATACCCAATTGCTTCCTTTCTAGGGTATGAATTAAAGCTATTAGAAACATTTACAAAAGACACACATGTAAATAATATATTTGAAAAACAGAGATTTCCCAAATCAAAATAACTAAAGAGTTTGTAGAATACTAGATATTATATTAACATCAAAATGGAGTGGAAAGATTCACTTGGGATGATGAAAAACTTTGGAAATAGTGGTGATGGCTGCACGACATTATGAAGATAATTAATGCCACTGAACTGTACACTTAAAAATGGAAACAAAGGCAAATTTCTGTTATATTTATTTTGCTACACTAAAAAGAAAGTGGAATGGAAAGAAATTAAAATATCAGGTTTATTGGAGGTAGGAGACCATAGTCTTAGTTCTAGCCTTGTCACTAAAACTTGCTGTGGGATTTGGCCAAGTCCAGATTTCTGGACCTAGAGATGGCTCAAATTCTTCATTTCACAGGTAAAAATACAGACTCAAATAGGTGGAATAAACTTTTGAGAGATCTCATGACTAGAGCTGGGCTTGAGCCCAGGTTTCCTTGTTCTCAACATATAATATTGCATTGTTTATAACATTCATGATACATTGTTAGATACTCCACTGGAAGTTAGAAGGTCTCTGATGTAGGAATCCATGGCAGAAATTCACGAAAATCTTTTTGTTTCTAGTACTCCAGGAGGCTCCTTAGGTAAGTCTGGTATCAGCATGCTCAGTCTCACAGTTATATTCTTGCCTGGTTACTTTGACATTTTCATGTTCCCAATTTGTCATCAATAGAAAAACAAAATATTCCCTCAATTGATCTACAACTATTTTTTAAAATTAATTTATTTATTTGAGAAAGAGAGAAAGAGAAAGAGAGTGAGCATGAGCAGGGGTAGGAGCAGAGGAAGAGGGACAAGCGGACTCTGTGCTGAGCGTGGAGCCTAGCCGAAATCAAGAGCTGGAGGCTTAAATGACTGAGCCACCCAGGCACCCCAACCTACAACTATTATAATCAAGTAAAATGAGTGAGAGAAATTGGGATTTCTGTTCTCTAAATCCTTAACAGCAATTTTCAAAGTTGGTGTCACTCTTCCAACTGGGGGAAAAATATTTAAGAAACTCTATTTAAACAATTCTTGGGTCGAAAGGGAACTATAAATAAAGGATACAGAATATCTAGAAAATACTGATTGTTGAAACACATCATGTTGGAATTCATGGGATTCATCCAAAGCAGTGCTCAGAGGAAATTCATAGCCTTAAAATTCTTATGATATTGGAAAAGAAAGAACAAAAATAGGCTCAGTTGGTAGAGCATGTGACCCCTAATCTCAGGGTCATGAGTTCAAGCCCCACATTGGGTGTAGACCTTACTTTGGGGGAAAAAAAAAAAAAGGAAGAATCAGACTAAACAACTAGAGGAAAAAAACCATAAAAGAGGTGGCGAAAAAGCTTGGAAGAAAATAATTAGGGGTGCCTGGGTGGCTCAGTTGGTAAAGCGTCTGCCTTCGGCTCAGGTCATGATCCCAGGGTGCTGGGATCGGCCCCGCATGAGGCTCCCTGCTCAGTGGGGAGTCTGCTTCTCCCTCTGCCCTCTTACCCCCTTAAATGTGTTTAAAATAAACAGAGAAACAAAGTTTGCTCAGACACCAGCACCAATAAGAAAGTAACTCTGTGTCATTCAGGATAATTTGGTTGGTTCTAATACTGAAGTATTTGCAAAAAAAATTAAGAATTTCTGTAGTGTATAGTGAAAGCTATGACTCTGAAGTCATTTTCCTTCTTGAGGCACAGGATAATATCACCTACCTTAGGGGATTATAAAAGATGGGAATCACATATATGACATATGTGAAGTTTCCAGTGTAGTGTGTGATATATAATAGGCTTCAGTGAATGCTTGCTTGGGGTTGCACTAGTTAAATAGTCCTATATTCTCATTTGAGAATGAGACCAAGAAAATTGAGACCACAAAATGGTGACATAAGAAATATAATCCAAAAATCAGAATAATAGGAAGTTAAACCTGTTATTTTGCCCTTCCTTCCTTTCTCCCTTCCTCTCCTTTTCTTTTCTCTCTCTCTCTCTTTCTTTCTTTTTGGATAGCATGAGTAGAAATTTATCTAATATTGGTGCTCTGGTCAGCAATGAGTTTCAGATGAATATTTTCAAATATTAAGCTATTTTAGTAACACTGTCATATATTAATAATCAATGAATAGATGAACCTGTTTATCAAAATTAAATTCCAGTTGTACTATGTCTAATGTCTATTACAGCATTCTCTATACTGTACCACAGTTATTTGTTTAATGTCTGCCTTTCCCACTAGCTTGCAACCTCTATAAGAGTGTGGAAACAACTCTTACTTCTTATTCCAAGAGTAATGCATAGCACAAAATAGATGCTCAATATGTATTTGGTAAGAGAAGGAATAAACTAACATGTTAACTGAAATAACATGCAGAAATACTTAGTATGGTGATAAGCACACAGCAGGTGCTAAATAAATGTTAAAAGAATCTAACTCTCATGGGCTCTACCCCTAGTAACCAAGAGCAGATGGTTTTCTTTCTCTGAGGTCCTTCTCCAGCATCAACTTTCAGATTAATTTTCTACATACATGTCCCTTTAGGGCTAACCAAAGTTGCTTGTAGGGATACACAACCTCTGTGGATTAGAGCTGTATACATTTTCTAAACTATTAAGTGGTATCATTTGACTATTTTTTTAAAGATTTATTTATTTATTTTAGAGAGAGAGAGGAGAGAGAGAGCATGAGCGGGAGAGACAGAGGGCAAGGGAGACAGAATCTCAAGCAGACTCCGCGCTCAGTGTGGAAGCCAGGCACAGGGCTCTATCTCCTGACCCTGAGATCAGGACCTGATCTGAAACCAAGAGTTGGATGCTTAGCTGATTGTGCTGACTGAGCAGGCACCCCTCATTAGGCTATTTCTAACACTGTGGTTCTTTAAAACTGTCTTTGATGGCCAACAGACACATGAAAAGATGCTTATCATCACTTACCATCAGGGAAATACAAATCAAAATTACAATGAGATATCACCTCACATCTGTCAAAATGGCTAAAATCAACAACACAAGAAACTACAGGTGTTGGTGAGGATGTGGGAAAAAAGAAACCCTCTTGCACTGTTGGGTGGGAATGTAAACTGGTGCAGCCACTCTGGAAAACAGTATGGTGGTTCCTCAAAAAGTTAAAAATATAACTACCCTACAATTCAGCAATTGCACTGCTGGGTATTTACGCAAAGAATACAAAAACACTAATTCAAAGGGATACATGCACCCCTATGTCAATTTATTTATTTTAAAGATTTTATTTATTTATTTGACAGGGAGAGAGCACAAGCAGAGGGAGCAGCAGGCAGGGGGAGAGGGAGAAGCAGGCTCCCTGCTGACAGGAGAGCCTCATGCAGGGCTCGATCCCAGGACCCTGGGATCATGACCTGAGTCCAAGGCAGACACTTAACGGACTAAGCCACCCAGGTGCTCCACCCCTAAGTTTAAACAGCAGCATTATTTACAATGCCAAGATATGGAAGCAGCCCACATATCCATCAATTGATGAATGGATAAAGAAGAGGTGGTATATACATTGGAATATTATTTAGCCATAAAAAAGAACAAAATCTTGCCATTTGCAACAACATGGATGGAGCTACAGAGTATAATGCTAAGTGAATTAAGTCAGTCAGAGAAAGACAAATACCATATGATTTCACCCATATGTGGCATTGAAGAAACAAAAATGAGCAAAAGGGAAAAATGAGAGAAAAGAGAGAGACAAACCAAAAAACAGACTTGTAATTATGGAGAACAAACTGATGGTTACCAGAGGGGAGGTGAGCAGGGGGATGGGTGAAATAGGTGATGGGGATTAAGGAAGGCACTTATTGTGATGAGCACTGGGTGATGTATGGAATTGTTGAATCCCTATACTGTACACCTGAAACTAATATAACCTGTATGTTAATTGGAATTAAAATAAAAACTTAAAAAAAACTGTCTTTGAGATTAAAAAATATTTTCCTGATTATAAAAATAATGTACATAATCATTGCAAAAATAAATGATAAGAAAAGCATTACAATTAATTATCAGATTCACCGAGAGATAGCCACTACTATCCTTTGAGTGTTTACACCCATTAATTTTTTAAACCATTTTTAAGTGTACAATTTAGTGACATTAAGTACATTCACAATGTTGTCTTATCATCACCACCATTTTTTTCTAAACTTTTTCATCACCACACTCTCCATCAATTTTTTGTGCATATTTTTATATAAACATATATATTTTAAACTTTTTTTTACAAAACTTGAATCATTGTTATATTGTACAATGCTTTATCTTTTGTCCAAAGTCATGCACTTTGTCATTGTTTTAAAGTTTTTATTGAAATATAACATGTATATGAAAAAGTGCATTGTATAGAGATAGTGTACAACTTGATAAATTTTCAGAAGTGAACATACCTATGTAAGTGGCACCCTGATCAAGCATCTCAGAAGTCCTTTTGTCCCCTTCCTAAAAATTATGTTCCTTAATCACTATCTGCAGTTTATTTATTTACTTATTTAAAGATTTTATTTATTTATTTGACACAGAGAGACACAGCGAGAGAGGGAACACAAGCAGGGGGAGTGGGAGAGGGAGAAGCAGGCTTCCCGCTGAGCAGGGAGCCTGATGTGGGGCTCGATCCCAGGACCCTGGGACCATGACCTGAGCTGAACGCAGATGCTTAACGACTGAGCCACCCAGGTGCCCCACTATGTACAGTTTAAAAAACTTTGATAAATAAATGTGATGTATGGCTAGGAAATAGGCTTTGGGGATGACAGACAGAGGTTCAAATCTTGGCTATTAGGCATATGACAGTCTTTATGAACTTCACTTACCCCATATAAGAAATAGGGCTGATAATACCTTTCTTGAAAAGGCTTTTGTATAAAATGCAGTAATGTTTATAAAACATTTAGCAAGTGCTAACACATAGCCAGCACTCAGTAAGTCCCTAGCATGGAACCTCATGATGTAATATTGTGCTCAACAGATGACAGTTGTTGTTGGTGTTATCATTATCATTATTATAATCCCTCTGCACCTACTTTAAATCAGAACTTAATATGGTATTTCCTGGCTTCTCCTCCTGTTCCCCCTTTAATCTACCTGTCTGCTTGCTTTCTATTTTGACATTTCCTTGCACAGTATAACAACAGATGCTACATTATTGTCTGAACTCAACCAATTATACTAGAGAAGAATAAACAACAGTAGCTCATTACCCCACTCATTGTGCAGACATTATCCGCTTCCTCAATGCACCCAGTCTCTAGAGCTTTTCCCCAGAATGAAAACAGACCTCAGATATCCCACATCAGTGGTCCCAATGTGGAAAACAATGAAGAGATATTAGGTAAGTTGGCAACCTTGGGATCTGAATACCCAAGTTTTACCAGCAAAAAAGAACAAACATACATCAGTAGCTCAGTTTCAAATATACTGGCTAAAAACAAAGGCCTCATATAAGTAAACACTGTTATAAAAAAATGACATAAAGGACACCTACACTTGAATAGCAGTCATAGTATAAACACCATTGTTAAACTTCAATTCGGTTTGCTCAACAAATATAATTTTTTATTTGCATTATTTTAGGTTTGTAACAAAGCAAGGAAACCTAGTATAAGTTGGAAATAAAAATTGACGTTGGACTTTTTGTTTTACTAACAAATATGAATACTCAAAACATTCACATCTGAGGGATGAGAAATGGGGACTTCTTGGAAGTGAAATTTGGTAGTAAAGATAGACACCCAGAAAAGACAGTTTCTACACAATTACATTTTTTTAAACAGGAAAAATAATATATCCTCACACCACTCTCTTACAATAAAAATCAAGGACTGACTTAATTTACACACATACATATACAAATACATAAATACATGCATGCACATATTATCTTCTAGGCTTCTATGAGTACCCACCAAGTGACAGTTTATAGCTGGTTGAAGCAGAGTTTGAAATAGGCTAAAGCTAATAGCTATTAATTCCATAATTCTTACTGAGCACCTCCTATGTTGCCGGGCATTGTTCTATATGATAGGAAAATATCAGTGAACAAAATAGATAAAAAAAATGCTGCTTACATGGAGGCTATAAAAAGAAAGACAACAAATACACACATAGGAAAATGTACAGTTTGTCACAAAGTGATGAGTGCTATGGAAAGAGTGCAGGGAGGCTAGTAGAAAGGAGGGAAGGGTACAACTTTAAACTCTGTAAGCCTTGGGGTGCCTGGGTGGCTCAGTTGGTTAAGCCTCCAACACTTGGTTTTGGCTCAGGTCATGATGTCACAGGTGGTGAGATTGAGCTCCTCGACTGATGAGCCCTGCATCAAGCCCCACTCAGTAGGGACTTTGCTTGAGATCCTCTCCCTCTGCTCCTTCCTCCAGGAGCACACGCTCTCCCTCTCTCTCTCTAAAATAAATAAATCTTAAAAAAAAAACCACACACACAAAAAACAAACCAACAACTCTGTAAACCTCAATAAGCAAAAAACTGTAGGCCAGCGAGCAAACACCTAAAAGAGAGAGGGAGTCACATGGACATTTAGATCAGAGAGAAGTATTACAGGCAGAAGTCACAGTAACTGCCAAGCCCTGGTGTCTGGCTTGACTGAGGAATAGCAAGGCAGCTAATGTGGCTGGAGCAGAAAGATCAGAAGAAGAGGGGGATGGAGTTGGTTAGAGAGGAATCAAAGGAGAGGAGTAAATCATATATGGCTTTGAGTAGCCCAGAGAATGATTTTTTTCCCATTTTAAAATTGATGTATAATATAAATAAAGTAAAACCCATCCCTCTAAATGTATAGTTCTGTGAGTTTTGATAAATGCATATCATCATCAATCAAGGTAAAGAACAGTTCTATCACCCCCACCCCCCGCCGCCACAATTCCCTCATTCCCAGCCCCTGGCAACTCCAATCTGTTTTCTGTCCCCAGTTCTACCTTTTCTAGAATGTTATATAAATGTCATATAAATGGCTTCCTTCATTTAGTGTAATGCATTTGAAATTTATTCATATTATTGACTGTATCAGTAGTTCATTCTTACTTATTGCTAAGTGGTATTCCATTGTATAGATAGATAAACCAGTTTGATTACTCCTTCTCCAGTTGGGGGACACATGAGTTGTTTCCAGTTTTTGGTGACTACAAATAAAGCGACTATAAACACTTATGCACAGATTTTTGTGTGAACCTCAATTTTACTGTTAACTTTCATTTCACCTGTGTAAATACCCATGAGTCTGACTGCTTGGTCATATGGTATGTATATATTTAACTTCAAAACAAAGTGCCAAATTATTTTCCAAAATGGATGTGCTATCATTAATGACTGTCATCATTAATATATAAGAGTTCCAGTTGTTCTTCATCTTTGCCAGTAGTTTTTTCTTTCAAAAAGCCATCTAATTGGTGTGTACCTATTAAGGTTTTAATTTGCATTTCCCTAATGACTAATAATGTTGAGCATCTTTTCACATGCTTATTTGCCCTTGTGTATATCTTCTTTGATGAAGTGTCTGTTTAAATATTTTGCCCATTAAAAAATTTGGGTTATTTGTTTTACTATTGAATGTTAACAGTTCATTATGTATTCTGGACAATAGATACATGATTTTCTCAGTCTGTGGCTTGTCTTTTCAATTTCTTTTTTTTTTAAAGATTTTATTTTTGACAGAGAGAGTGAGTGTACAAGCAGGGTAAGCAGCAGGCAGAGGGAAAGGGAGAAGCAGGCTCCCCGCTCAGCAGGGAGCCCAATGTGGGGCTCTATCCCAGGACCCTGGGATCATGACCTGAGCTGAAGGCAGATACTTAACTGTCTGAGCCACCCAGGCGCCCCAGTCTTTTCAATTTCTTAACAGTGTCTTTTGAACAGTAGAAGTTCTTAATTTTGATTTAGTCTAATTTAGACACTTGTTATTTTACGGATTATACTTTTGGTGTCAGATCTAAGAAATCTTGGCTTAACTCAAGATCATGAAGATTTTCTGTTTTCTTCTAGGACTTTAATTTACTGATTTCACTACAACAAAGTGAGACCAACCACTAAGGAATTTCCCTGTAACCAAGGTGATCTGACTACACAATACTTCCATCTTTCCAAAGGATTTTGAAATACTAGAGATAATTAAGATAATAAAACCATTCTTTTCAATACAATTATATGGGTTAGGATTTCTGGTTAGAAGGAGAGGCAGTATTACTGTGAAAAGTCAGCTGACCAGGCTTCTAGTCCAGATTATGTGTCCAACCAGTTTGGTGACCACAGGCAAACTGTATAATCTTCCTGAGTCTCAGTTTCTTCAGAGGTTGCACAATACCAGCTTTCCCAAAGAACTGTTTGCTGTACATGAGTGTGCTGAAATATGTTAATTGGTGCTTCACGAAGAAAAGGGTCAAATAAGTTTGGATAAGACTTAATTAAATCAAGATACACAGAAGATAAATAGTTTCTTAATGGTGGGATTTATAAGAGTCTTTATTTGTGACTCTGGAGCACTACCTGAACTTGGTTTTTTTGGAGCACATCAACTGGTAAGTACAATAACGACTAGTGGCAAAATACGACTTGTTCTCCTTCCCTCTGTGCCCCACCCTCTCACATGTTTACAGCTGGAACATATATATTGAGGTATGCTAAAGGGTATTTATGGGGTCTTCTATGAGAGAACAGGCTTTATCTATATTGGGAAAGAGAAAAAATTTTAGCCCAGGGTAAAAAAGGTAAATCATCAGAAGAAAGTACATGTACCATCAAGCTCTAGATCCAGAACATGCAGTTAATTGAGTACACTTGACATATATCAAGCTGAAGATACACTATTGAGAGACAGTATGTGCATTGTAAAAGAACAGGAAAGAACGAGAGTCCTAAATTTTTAAACTGTATTTCTTGAAATAACCTAAAAGCATAATGACAAATCTATCTCTTAACTTTTGTAAAACTCTGCAAACATGATTCCTATAGACACACAGAATGATATATGACCTTGTACTGGAATGGAGTAAGTGAAAGAGCATGCACTTTAGACTCAAAACGACCTAGGTGAGAATCTCAGCTGTTTTTCCATTTCTATGTGTGACTTCTCAATGAGCTTCAGTTTTCTCACTTGTAAAGAAGACTCTAATCTTGTAGCTTGTTTTAATGGTCAATGAGTAAGCATATGTAAAGCAGCTAGAAAAGTACTTGATACACAGAAGATGTTCAATAAAATATTTTCTACTTTCCATTACTGAGAGTCCTCAGTGTACAGAGACCAGGGTTTGTCAGGCACAGTATCTTGTACATATGTGATAGGCACTCAATAATGTGTATGAACATGAATAAACTTTGATTTCCAAACCGTGGAATATTACACCTCTTTCAAGACCTGACTCAAATATCACTTCTTCTCTAGTGTGGTCTGTTTCTCAAAGCTTAACAGATTTTTACTTTGCCAATGAATTCTCTAAGTACTTTGCTCTTACTTCTGCGTTATTTGGCACAGTTTTTCCTTGATTTGCTGTTACTTGTAGACATGCTGTATCTTCCCTACAAGATGCAATCTCTTCTTGCAGGCAGAAACTGTTTTATTATCTTCTGTTTCTCTTTCAGTGCTCAGCATAGTTCTTGTTCAAAAAACATTTATTGAATAAGTACTAGTTAACATCCTCTGACCAGGAATGATGACTAATAGAGTTTTCCTCAGCTCAAGTTAGGGCCCTTCAGGCCTTTCCATCACTTGTTAGATGGCTTTCTCTTTTTATAAGTAAATCTTGCTATTAATCCCATGTCTCGAAAAAGTTCTAAAAATCTGTTTTTGTGACACCCCTTCTCTTCGTTCCCACTGCACTTTAGGCAAATCTCTATTACAACTTTTACACATAGTTTTGTAATTCTATTTTTACAAGGCTATGAACTCCTGGTGGGGATGACCCACATCTGTATCCCTACCCCCTAACAGATTTTGGGATGTACTAAGTATTCAAAAAAATATTTTCAAGATGAGTGAATGAAAAATTCTATTACTATGAACATGACATGAACTTGGGGGGAAAAATACACCATGCTAAATGGATTTCCCATACATAGGGGCCCAGTGCAAGATGTCACAAAAGTAACTCACAGTGTTTTTTGGTGGGGAAAATGAAGACTGGGGAAGGGCAGAAAATACAGTCTTTGTATTCTTGGGATGAAACAATATCCAAGAGGGATGAGAGCACTGGTCATGTAAGAAAAGGGAAAAGCAATTGAAAACAACAGAACACCATGAAATCTAGTACAAGGTCAAGCTTTTTAAGAGTTCCACACAAGAGAGCAGGAATGATTCTTTTAAGGAAAGGTTAGGTTTTCCATACTAAAATGAGTCTGGAAAAGGTGGAAAGAAGTCATAAGAAATATTAACAGCCTCAGTATCAACTGCAGTGGAAATAAACCTAGCTTTTGAATAATGTTACTTGAAATTATGCCTACCTCACGTTCCTCTTCTTGTTCTTTGCGAATCTGCTCCAAACGAAATTGTTCTGCCATCTCTCTCTCATGAGCTTCCCTCTGTCAATGAAAGAGAAAGGAAGTCAGCACTCAATAAACACTGGTTTACTTAAAAAGGAGAAGAAAAAAAAAAAAGAGGTCACTCCCAGCACTGTGATAATAGAAATTTTTTTTCTGGAACAAGAATGGAAATGGAAGCAACAACAAAGTATAGCTCTCAGCTCATGTTGAGTACCCATACAAAACACCTGGGTAGTTCTGTGTAGTGTGGCATTCAATATCCATCAGAAGACCTTTCCCTGGTTTTCCTTTCTGGTCTTTTCTGCCGCTTCTCCTGTACCCAAATATCAAGCTCTAGTCACATCAGCTTCTGTCATGCACCCATGCTTTTTGGCTCCTTGCTGCTAGCATATACCACCTCTTGTCTCCTACCCCTTTTTTCTATTTAGTATACATATACAACCTCTTTCATGAAACCCTCTCCAATAGATTCCCACTTACTAGATCTCCGGAAAAGCTGGAACAGACTTTCCACTGAAACTCCTGTTCACTAATCTCTCACAAAACTCAGGGCTTCCCTTATGACTTTTAGGATCCCTGCGTAAGTATTATAGCTAACTGTGTTTTTGAGTTAATCTATTCTACACTATATTGTGAGCCTTCTTTTGAGGGCAGAAACTGTGGCTTATTCGCTCCCCCTCCTTCAATGCCCAGTAGAGAAGCAGGTACTCAAGAAATATTAAATAAATTAGTGGTTCTCAATGTTCTCAACCCTGACTGCACAGTAGGAATCACATGAAGAGCTTTTAAAACATTGCTAGGTTTTTACCAAAGACTGATTAAAAAACAAGGAAAATAAATATTAGGCCCATTTTTGTTTTCATATTTCATGATTCTTAAAAAACTTTTTGTTGTCAAATGAACCATGCTTTAAGAACCAAGGGTAGAATTATATTCTGTTAATTGAATCTAGCTTACTCCATTGCAAACCCAACATTCTTAGGGATCAAAGTGATAAAAGGACTGGCAATTAAATAATAAAAGACTATTTAGGATTGAATTCTTCATCTCAGAAGTCCTTTGACCAAACCTACCTTTGCTCTGTCAGCCTCAAGTGAAAGGCGATAGGCCTCATCTTGCTCTCTCTTCACATTTTCTCTGGCTTCACGTTCATCCTTAAAAGAAAGGAAAAGATTCAAATGTGTTTTAATATATTAGGTTTTTAATAGAAAACAATGATAATCCCCTTGTCTTACTCCTGTGTGAATTTATTAGAATTAAATAAGGCACTTCTGAAGTATATAGGTTAGAAATAAGCAAACAAGCCAGAAGAGCAGCACAGCAGATAGTGAAATAAGAATGTCTGGAGCCTAGCTCTACCACTTATAAACTGCGTGACCTTGGGCAAGTTATTTAACCTCTCTGGATCTCAGTTTCTTCAGCTGTAAAATAGAAATAGCATTTGTTTTATAGGGCTGTTGTGAGAATGAAATGCAATAATATATAAACTGTCTTGCAAAGCACCTGACAGTTCATTTTTACAATGATTAGTTCCCTTCCCCTTTTCTCCTGATTTTTCTGAGATAAACTTGGAGACTGTCACCACTGGGGCTAAGGACTGGAAGAGAGTAAAGGACTAGAAAGTAAGCCTCTGGTCAGCATAAGAAGTGGCTGAAAGCAAAATACCCTGGTTAACTACAGTCCACATCACACCACTGAAGCTTGGTTATTGAACTAAGTATTCCACACAACGCTCACACTCATGAAGTGTGGATGACTTAGCAGTTATCCAAGCAGTTATCCAATGGAGATTTCAAACATTTTTAGCTTCTGAAGTGATTGTGTCATCTACCTCCATTTAAATCATTACTTCATATGAAATTAAAAGTTCATTCAACTACCAGAATTTCTCATTTGTTAAATTCTGAAGTATAGCCAATGTACATGTACTTAAATTTAATAGCCACACCTGCTGACATTAGAATATAGGTTCCCTTTTGGGCCATTTTGTGTGATAGCTGAGCAAATCTTATTAAAGTCACCAATATTTGACTGTTTTTGACCTCTAAAAATGGAAATTTCATATGGTTTAACTTAGTACTTTCTAAGTTTTTGGCTCCCCAAATCAGTATATACTTAGGTGTTCTCACTGATACCTTTTCAAAACTGGCTGCCTCTGAAGTCTCAATCTCCTTTTAGTTTCAATGATTCAACTAATTCCAAAATCTCTGATATAAATAGTAATATTTCACTGATTCCCAATCTTTTAAATAAAAAATCTGGAAGAATTACAAGTTGCTGGCCTAAAGCTAATTGCTGTACTATGATGAGAGGGTATGCTATATGAATTATATGGTGGAACACAGTTTCAGAACAATATTTAACTACCTGAGAGACCACTCAGGCTGCAAAGCATTCAAGGATACTTTACATGTCATATAATATTACACACGAATAAAAATAGGTTTTAAAAACACCTATTTGGAGATTTGTACTAAGCCATTAGTATTTATATTTTAGAGAAATAGAAGCATGTACCTTTAAATATATTTTCACTAATTCCAGCTGGGTATTTCTCACTTTGGTATATACATTAGGTTTTACTATGGCCAGATACAATCAGCCTGATAAGGTATATTTTGTGCATTTCTATTTATATTAGCATTTGCTTAATTCATTATTTTGAATTCCTTCTCCCACTCAATATCCAAGTTTGTACACCATGGCCACTTAATAGTTCATTTGGCCATGGCTGATCTATATTTGATATATAATGTCTTTATTTTTTTAAGTCACTGAGGAGAGGTAATGGAGGGGGGATTAGCAGATCTGTGTTTAAGTCCAATCCCTGCCAGTAGCAAGCTGTGTGTTCTAGGATAAATAACATCTCCCTTTTCAGTCATTTATTAAATTAAAGGATTGGATTTCTAAGGATTTTATGCCTCTGTGGACAAGTCTATCTTTCCAAATTCAGAAATCCCTAATACAATCAGTATAACCTATGGGAATAATCTTATCTTTCTATATTTCAAATGGAGAAACACTTAGGATGTCTAAAATTTTAATTTTACATTACTTTCTTGACCCCGGCCCTCCAAATTAGTTTAAGTTTCTCTTGTAACATTCTGTACTTTCCCTTTAAAACATTTATCACAACTGCAATTAATTAATTATCATATAATCATTTACTTAATGTGAGATTCCCCCCTGACACTGTAAGCATCGTAAAGGTAGGGACCTTGTCTATATTATACACCTCTATATTCCAAGTGTTTCAAACATTGCCTACTTTTGGGGAGATGTTTAATAAGCATTTGTTGAATAAATAGTCTTTCCACGCATAAAATATTTATTGTCTGCAGTAAAAATTAAGAAGGAAGAAGACAGCTCATCCACAAAGCAGCCCCATCTGAGTCAATGAAATCGACTGACTGGGCAGAAATGACATGTTATGACACTATGTACACACAACAAAGGGACCTTCTAAAAGCTACCACAGCTGGAAGCCCTTTGAACACAAATATAGTTGATAATAAAAGCATTCTAAGTAAACAGCTCTGTTTTAAAACAGACTGTTGCAGATATGAAAGGCCATTAAATACAGGGATCTCCACCACAAAATGTGGCACCTGTTGTGAGAGGACCTCCTGAACCAGCTAACTTGCTTCCTTCCTTTCCCCCATCCCTCCCCTTTTATATTAGGCATCACACTAGCACTGAGGATACAGAGACAGGCCATAGTTTACTAAGGGAAGACACAGATAGTCATCCTTGGATCACCTTCATCATTATTTTATGGAGCCTACTGACTTACTATGAAGAGTTCAGTGTTAAGTTTTGCATTATTTTCCTTTTGTTCCTTAAATACTGTCACTCTCTTTCCACCTGGAATAGTTCCTGCTCTGTCATCTCTGTCATTAAAAATCTACCAGCTTGGGGTGCCTGAGTGGCTCAGTCGTTAAGCGTCTGCCTTCGGCTCAGGTCATGATTCCAGGGTCCTGGGATGGAGCCCCATATCGGGATCCCTGCTCAGCGGGAAGCCTGCTTCTCCCTCTCCCACTCCGCCTGCTTGTGTTCCCTCTCTCACTGTGTCTCTCTGTCACATAAATGAATAAAATCTTAAAAAAAAATCTACCAGCTTTTCATACACTTTTAGAAATATAAGAGACCAACATGTACAAAAGAGCTACTATATAGATGAAGAAACTGAAATCATATGAGGATAAAGGATTTATACAAGACTACCCATTAGGTGGCAGAGCTAAGACTTGAATCCAGGTCTCCTGACAGCTTCCTCTCCCTAGCTGCAATCCAATGCTCTTTCCTTTGCTCACAGCTCTCCCTGACTATCGCAAATAGAAGGGCTAGCTCAGGCATGTGGCTCAGGATGAATTTTTCTAAACTTATCATGGTCAGAGCTTTTTATGTGTTTGGTAGTGGCTTGAGAATGGCTACCATTTCTTCTTTTCTGTCTTACAGATTTTATACTTGTTTCTCTAATTGTCCTGTTCACTGTCATTTCCAATCTGGGGATTTAAAGAACACTGCTCAGGCATCTCCCCCATATTATTCTATACAATTAGACTTTTAAAAAGAAAATTCCAGGTGTTGTGGTTAACATTTCATGTACAAACTTGTTCTCATATTCTATAGATGTGCCTCTTGGAACTTCTCCTGTGTCGTACAAATATAGTCCTTGTGGAGCTTCCCCTTGCTAAATCTGAGTGGACAGATTAGACGAAGTGACTAGAAATACATGTATGTTGTGTGGAAGTAGAACAGCTGGATAATCAGGTTCAGAAATAGGTCTCAGGTGCTGCTTGGGCTATGGCTTGGGCTATTTGGCATCAAAATACTCTTTATCACACCAAAATGTGAAGCTGGATTGCTCAGAATGAAGTGATAGCCTCCACTGGAGCCTTTCATTTATAGCATACCTGTCACTGCTCTCATACTGCTTTGTGCTACACTCATTTATATATTTGTCTCACTGTTCTCGACCTGAGCTGTAAGCTCTGAGAGGGAAAATACTCAATTTGATATGTCTTTCTATTCCCTATGGCATCTAGGGTACCATCTTATATATGGCAAGCATTAAATATATATCTGTTAGATGAATGAATGGAAGTTCTGGAGCCTCTAAGTATTCAAACTAGTAATGTTTATCTACATATATTTTTTATCCCGAGTATTATAATGACTTGTTAAGAAGTGCAAAAATTAGAATTCAAACCTAGTCTTTCTCACCCCAAAGTCTATGTATTTTCCCCACCATGACAAGGTAGGTGGCTCGGTATAGTTCTCTGAGACTGTAGCCATTGAGTCATATTTTTCTACAACCCATTAAAATTAATAAAAACATTCTGAGCTGTCAAATGGTTCCTAAATGAGCAGCTTAACCAGAAATGGAATTTAGGTGTAACTTGTTACTCCTCGGTAGTGTTTAAAATTAGTAATCATCAGTTAATACCCAAAGACTAATGCAAAATTCTAAATTATCAAATTGAAGCCGTCTATAGTGGTTAGGCTTGTTTCAAATACTTACCAAATACATACACAAGTATGCACATACATACATACACATACGGTATTTATCTGTTCTTCTTGAATGCCCGGGTCAGAATGTACACCTTGCTCTTTGCCCTGATAAGTAAAACCTGGTAGGCAGGGAAATATGTATCCCTGAAAAGGTATGGACCAAGATAACTTGAAATTCTCTCAATATAAATACTTAGAGTTAGATAAAATATAACAAAGATATTTAAAAAGTATTACTTAGCATGAGAGAAGGAAAGAAGCAAAAAAAGAGAAATACCTGGGTACCAGAAATAAAGAGGAAACTGAAAAATTAGAGCTGCAAATGAGGAGGTAATATGGAATCCGACAAGGTAGATTATCCATTTTGGTAACCTAGAAGACCAATTGAAACCAGAAGATTTTATTTTGGACCTAAGCAAGGTAGGGAACTGGAAAGTTATCTATGGGATAACTTTTGGCAGTATGGTATAAGTATAACTGGAGTCTGGGAATAGGGTGCGGGGGAAGAGGGAGAGAAAGCTTATTTTAAGAAATGATGGCCAAAAGTGTTCTGAATTTGATACAAACTAAAAAGCCACAGATCTAAGAATCTAAATGAACACCAGGTGAAAGAAACATGAAGAAAGTTACATCCAGGAACAGCATAACCAAATTGCATAAAATTAAAAATAAAAAGAAAAGTCTTGAAACCAGAGAAGACATAATATATAGGGGAATAAATTAAGAATGAAAGCAGACTTCTCAGAAATCATGAAAGTGATAAGAGTGGAGCAACATCTTTAAAGCACTGAAAGAAAACAATGTGTCAACTAAGAATTCTATATTCAGTAAAAATACCTTTCAATTGAAGATGAAATAAAGACTTTTTCAGATATACAACGGGTAAAGAATTAGTCACCAGCACGTGTTCTACAGTAAAAGTTAAAGGAAGTCCTTCAGGTAGAAAGAAAATCATACCAACCAGATGGAAATTTGGATCTACACAGAAGAGAACTGGAAATGGGAGCTTTGCAGGTAAATTAAGAGACATTTTTTTTCTTACTATTTAAATTCCTTAAGAAACAATTGAGTGTATACCAATGGCATTTTTAATTTATTATTTTATTTTATTTTTAAAGATTATACTTATTTATTTGACAGAGAGAGAAAGCGAGAGAAGGAACACAAGAAGGGGGAGTGGGAGAGGGAGAAGCAGGCTTCTCATTGAGCAGGGAGACAGATGCGGGGCTCATGACCTGAGCCAAAGGCAGATGCTTAAAGACTGAGCCATCCAGGCGCCCCCCAGTGGCATTTTTTAAAGAAACAGAAGAACCCATTCTAAAATTCATATGGAAACTTAAAGGACCCCAAATAGCCAAAACAATCTTGAAAAATAACAAAGTTGGAGGACTCATATTTCCTGATTCCCAAACTTACTATAAAGCTACAGTAGTAAAAACATTGTAGTAATTTATCCATTCTTAACTATAATGGAATATTACTTAGTCATGCAAAAGAATGAGATCTTGCCATCTGCAACAATATGGAGGACCTAGATGGTATACTGCTAAATGAAATAAGTTAAATAAAGAAAAGACAAATACCATAGGATTTCACTCATATGTGGAATCTAAAAAAACAAAACAAACAATAGACAAAAAAACAGACTTAAGTACAGAGAACAAACTGCTAATGGGGAGGTAGGTAGGTAAGATGGGTGAAACAGATAAAGGGGATTAAGAATACACTTACCATGATGAACACTGAGTAATGTACAGAATTACTAAGTCATTATACTGTATCCTTGAAACTAATATAACAATGCATGTTAAATATACTTCAAATAATAATAATAATAATAATAATAATAATAAAAACCATTATAGTACTGGCAGAAGGACAGATATTTAGACCAATGGAATAGAATAGAGAGCCCAGACATAAACTCACATACATGATAAATTTATTTATTTAAAGATTTTATTTATTTATCTGACAGAGAGAGACACAGTGAGAGAGGGAACACAAGCAGGGGGAGTGGGAGAGGGAGAAGCAGGCTTCCCGCTGAGCAGGGAGCCCAATGCGGGGCTCGATCCCAGGACCCTGGGATCAGGACCTGAGCCGAAGGCAGACGCTTAATGACTGAGCCACCCAGGCGCCCCAATAAATTTATTTTTGACAAGAGTGTCAAGACCATTCAAAGGAGAAAGGACAGTCTTTTCAATGAATAGTGCTGGGAAAGCTGCAAAAGAATGAAGTTGGGCCCTCACTTTATACCACATAAAAAAATCAACTCAAAATGGATCAAAGACCTAAAATTAAGAGTTAAAACTATAAACATTTTATAAGAAAATATAGGTGAAAAATCTTCATGACCTTGGATTAGGCAATGATTTTAGTATGACAATGAATGCATAGGCAGTAATAAGAAATAAGTAAGTTAGGCACCATCAAAATTAAAAACTCTTGTGCATCGACAGACACTACCAAGAGAGTGAAAAGGCAATTCACAGAGAGGAAGAAAATATTTGCGAATCATATATCTGATAAGAGTTTAATATCCAGAACCCCTATAAGTTAACAACAACAAAAATGAACAATCCAGTCAAAAAATGGGCAAAGGACTTGAAAAGACATTTCTCAATAGAACATATATAAATGTCCAATAAGTACATGTTCATAGCACCACTATTCACACTAGCCACCTAAGTGTTACAAACAGATGAATGGATACACAAAATGTGGTATACAGATACAATGGAATATTATTCAGCCATAAAAGGAAGGAAGTCCTGATACATACTACAACATGGATAAACCTTAAAGGCATTATACTAAAAGAAGTCAGACAGAAAAGGACAAATATGTTTCCACTTACGTGAGTTACTTAGAGTAGGTAGATTCATAGAAACAGAAAGTAAATCAGAGATTACTAGGAACTGAAGGGAGCAGAATGGAGAGTTATTGCTTATTAGACTGGCTAGATCTCTAATTCAAGGGTGAAGAGAAGTGATATGAATAGACATTCCTGCCTTTTCCCTGATTTTAGTAAAAAAACAGTCTTTCACCAGTAAGTAAAATATTAGCTTGTTGTTGTTTTTTTTTTTTTAATAGATGTTCTTTATCAGGTTCTACTCTATTCCTATTTTACTGAAATTTTCTATCAGGAATGGATTAGCTTTAGCCTAATGTTTTTTCTACATCCACTGAGATTATCGTATGGTGAATCACACTGATTGATTCTCAAGTCTAAGGCAAGAAAAGGAAATAAAAGACATCTAGAATGAAAAGAAAGATGTACAACCCTCTTAGCACAAATAAAATGATTAGAGATATGGAAAATTATATGGATTCTACCAAAAAGCAATTAGAACTAATAAGTGATTTTGGTAAGATTGCAAGACCATAAAATTGATATACAACAAGCAACCTCATTTCTATATACTAGCAACAAACAGAATTTACAATTTTTAAAAATACCACTTACAATAGCATAAAATATGTGAAGTACTTAGGAATAAATTTGACAAAAATGTACACTGAAAATTACAAAATACTGCTGAGAGAAATTAGACCTAAATAAGTGGAGAAATACATCCATTTCCATGGATTAAAGAGTCATGGATTAGAATGGAGTCCAGATAGAGACCTATGCATATATAATCAACTGATTCTTGACAAAGATGCAAAGGCAGTTCAATGGAAAGGATAGTCTTTGCAACAAGTAGTGGTGGAACTACTGGATATCCATGTGTCCCTCCATCCCCAAGAACTTCAATCCATACTTCATACTATATATAAAATTTAACTCAAATGGATCATAGACCTTAGTATAAAATCTAAAGTTATAATACTTTTAGGAGAAATATAGGAAAAAATAGTTACCTTGAATTAGGCAAATATTTCTTAGATATGACCTAAAAGCGGGACAGATTTAAAAAAAAATCTAAATTGGACTTCATCAAAATTAAAAACTTCAGCTCTCTTAGAGTTGAAAATGATAATAAAAATTAAGATACAAACTGGGAGAAAAATCTTTGCAAATTACTTATCAAATAAAGAGCTTCTATCTAGAACAGATAACTCAAAATCCAAAAATAACAAATAATCCCATTTAAAAAGTGGGCAAAAATAAAGACATATGGACAGCAGGGAAGCACATGAAAAGCAGCTTGAGCTCATTGATCACTAGGAAAATGCAAATTAAAACTACAAGGAGGCACTACTATATAGAGTCTACTAGAATGTCTTAAATTTAAAAAGATTAACCATTCCTAGGGTTAACAAGGATGTAGAGCACTGGAACCCTCATGCACTCATGATAGGAGTGTAAAATGGTGCGACCACTTTGGAAAACACTTTTAGCAGTTTCTTAAAAAATTAAGCATATACTTACTATATAATCTAGTCATTCTAGACCTAGGTGGTTACCCAAGACAAATGAGAGCATATATAAAAACTTGTATACAACTGTTCAGAGCAGCTTTATTTGTAATAGTCCCAAACTAGGAAATAATCCAAATGTCTGTCAACAGGTGAATGGACAAAAAAATGTGAAAAAATACAACAGCATTGAAAGTGGCAGTAGGTGCTTTCATTGAACCGCTGCTTGTTCAGAGCAGACAGGTATTGGAACCTCTGTCATAATGTAATGATTCCTCTTCATAGGACTTCAGAAAGTGGGAGGCAGTTACCTTATAAGCACAAATAGCCATCATATTACTCAGTGGCTACTGAGGGAAGACTTGTCCTATATGTTAGTAGCCTATTTTAGGATCCAGGATAGCTAACAATGAATGAAGCATTTAGGTCTGTTGGAATATTGCTATTTAGTATGGGTGAATATTCAAGCATTCTGTATGCATGTGTGTGTGTATGTGTGTGTGAGAGAGATGAGTTAATCAGAAAGAAAAATATAGCATATTTAAGCTATTTTGCTGTTTAAAAACTTGTCTTAAAAAAGGCATTTATGCAAAATTTTAAAATGCAATTGCTAAATTATTCTGAAAGGCAGCATTGTTAATATTGCTGAATGCAATTGTGAATTTGCACATTTTTGCACAACATTGTGAATACACTGAATGACACACATTATAGTAATTAATGTTATGTAAATTCTACTTATATTAAAAAATATTAGAACTAAAAAATATAATAAAATTTCTGTATATCCATATAGTGGAATATTACTAACCAATTCAATGAGATTCAATGAATCTCAAATAATTAGGCTAAGTGAAAGAAGCCACACTGAAGAGTATATTCTGTATGATACAGTTTTTTATAAAATTTGAGAAGATGCAAACAAATCTACAGTAACAGAAAGATCAGTGGTTGCATGGGACTTGGAAGGTTGGCAGGTAGATACAGGAGGAAGTGACTGCAAAGGTATATCAGGAAACTTCTGAGAGTGATGGATATGAACAGGTTCACTATTTTGATTGTAGTAACAGTTTAATGAGTATAAATGTCAGAAACTTTTAGGTTGTTTACTTTTTATAGGTTCAGTTTATTATGTATCAATTATACTCCAAAAGAGCTTTAGAAAATAAATGATTAATAATACTAAAAAATTAATAGATGGATTAAACAGCAGCTTAGACACAGGTGAAGAGAGAAAATTAATGAAGTGGAAGTAATGTGAGAAAATCACCTAAATTGCAACACAGAGAGATACAGAGAAATAAAATATGATAGAGAAGTTAAAAGACACAGAGGATATAATCAGAGTGTCTAATATGCATCTGCTAGGAACTCTAGAAGAGGGTAGTATAGAAAAGGGAGCAATCCTCAAAGAGAAAATGCTTTTGAATTTTCTAGTATGAGATTATATTAAATGGGTAAGGACCATTTCAAATGGTAACCTCTAGTTAGAAACTACTAAGCTGAATAAACATATCAATTGGTTGAAGTCCCCATAATCAAGGAGTAGAGCTTTGAATGCCACCTCACCTGAAAAACACCAGCTCTGATTCTCGATTCTGCTAATCCAATGATAAGACCTTGAATGACTGGGCTGTAGTAACAGAAGTAGTAGTTAAAACCTTGCAAAAGTGTGATTCAATGACAAGAAGCACTGAAAACAACTGGAAGCCTGTCAGAAATGCAGAATCTTGGGCCCCATTCCAGATTGATGAAAGCAGAATATAAATTTTAATAAGATCTCCAGGTGATTCCTATGCACATTTAATTTTGAAAAGCACTGTTTAAGAAGACCATATCAGTTTTCTGAGCAGGGCATCTTACAGAAAGCAAGAATCTCTTTGCTTGAAGGTAACATATCTAATATTGTTTAAGTGACAAGTGGTTCGGATGTTTTTTTGCTTGCAGGAAAGCCATAAATGGGAGAAGTTCATATACATGGGTAGAGAAGAATGCTTAAATACTACTAGGATTAGGACTTAATCCAACAGCAGCCAGGCAGAAGTTTGAGAGACAAGACCCGTGCTTTTGAATAGAGACCCCACAATAGGTTCCCAAGTGGTCATGTAGACTGCTCACATAGGAACATGTCCGTTGAGAGCATACACTCTGAGAAAGGTAACAGAGACAGAAAAATGTATTTCCTCTCCCATATGGCAGCCCCATTACATGGGAAGTCCATGCTAAATGCTCTGGAGATTTTTTTGGTGTGTGTGTGTGTGTGTGTGTGTGTGTGTGTGTATGTGTATGTGTGTGTGTGTAACAGAAATGATGTAATGGTCTCCAGTAAAATCTATTACATTCAGTTGCTACTTCTCTAGTCAGAATTCCTTCCTGAAAGTAGATAAGACAGGAAGAGAAAGCTTATTTTCAATCACAGGTGAACAAACAAACCTGGCCTGTGGCCTGGTTCTGAAAATAAAAGTTTTACTGGAGCATAGTCATGATGTATTATATATGATTCCTTTTGTGCTACAATAGCACAGTTGAGTAGTTGTACAGAGAGTATAGGGCCCTCAAAGCTAAAAATATTACCTGACCCTTCACAGAAAAAGTTTGATGACCCATTTAAATCATCATAAATGTTGATTTCAGCTTTTTCAACTCTTAGTAAGCAGGGAATAAAAATCTAATAAGATTTACAGTTCATGGAAATTTAGGGAAAGCTTCAGGAAAAGGAAAGGTCAGATGGAAAAAGTAACTAATTTGTTCAGTACAAGAAATCAGAAGCCATAACCTAGCTCTGACAGCATTAAAGATTTAAAGTCAAAAGCCTCACAGCCACTTATTTCAAATTATTGATAAAAATAATTTGACTAAACATAAGAATGCAAGAGAATTATATACCTAGGTTTCCAGAAAAAGTGGAAGAATACTTTCTAACTCTAGACATATTTGAACAAATCACCTGTCTTAGAGGCTTAGATATAGAATTTTTTTGTTGTGAACCACTTGCTATCTTGGCTTACTTTCAGGCAATGACTCTGTTAAACATCTAATATAAATAATACACTGGGCCAGGTATTGTGGGAAAGAGAATGATGTTACACTAGTCCTTACATTAAAGAGTGCTTTTAATTTCATGTAAAAGGGACAAAGGATTTTTGTTGTTACTTTAATGGAGACTCTGTAGTTATATACTGCTGTTATCAAATTTCTATTGTTGAAAGTATAGTGTCAGTAAAAGAATTACCTTTCTAAAATCAAAATCACATTACAACACTCTCCTAACTTCCAATGATTTCCCCATGCCTTCAGGATAAAGCCCAAATTCTTAGCATAGCTGCCCTCACATACTTTATCAGCTTCATTGCCCACTTCTCCCTTCCATATATCCTATGTTCTAGCCATACATAACTCTGAATAGATCAGGCTTTTGCATGCCTCCCTGCCTTTATACATCCTTTATCCTTGGTCTGGAATACTCTTCCCTTTGGGCAAAATCACACTTGTCTTTCAGGCCCACCTTAAGTGTCCAGGTAGACACAGGTACTCCCTCTACCCCCATCCCTGGGTAGAATGGCTTCACTTCTGTGTTCTATTCACATCATAGCATTATAGTCATATATTTACATATTTGTTTCTTCCATTAGACTGAGAATTTAGAGGGGCAAGGATACTGTTTTATTAATCTCTGAATTTTTCCAGCATACATTTAACACCACCAAGTTGGCACTTGGTGGATAATAATAGTAGTTAATGTTAAGTGAATGCTTACTTTATGCCAGGCACTTTTCTAATTAGTTTGCATATTATTATTTGATTTCATCCTCATTATATTGAGGGAAGGAAGAAAGAAAAGAGGCGATTACATATTTAAGAAGAAAGAAAGGGAAAGGGAGCTAATGTACCTGCTCTAGAAACTATCATGGATCTCAGAAGTGTCAATAGCCTTTGCAAGCTAAATCCTCTTGTTTTACTTTCCTCTTGCTTGCATTAGTTATTATTACCTCTATCTTGGGTTCTGAGATTTAAAAGATGGTTAGAAGCCTTGAGAGAAAGGATAATAGGCAAGGATGGGAGTTAAGAAATATAGCTCTACTGAGGAAAATGGTCCTCTTGTGTAGGGTGTTAAGATTATTCCAGGACTACCCTCTGTAACATAATCTGTATGAATGACAAGTTTCTTTTCAGGGTACTCCTCATGCTGATGACTGGGCAGTGCCTGGCACAGAGCAGTTATTCAACCAATGTAGACCGAATTCAGCTGGGAGGATAATTAACTGACTTCTTTGAGTCACCAAAACAAACAAGCCAGTCCCTGGCAATTTTGTGGATTCAGTGATCTCAAAAAGTAAAAGAATTCAAATATATAATAATTTAAAGCCAATGGCAAGAGTTCATTCCTTTTGATGGCTGCATAATATTCCATTACACACACACACACACACACACACACACACACACACACACACACACACCTTCTTTATCCATTCATCTGTCAGTGGACATCTGGGCTCTTTCCATAGTTTGGCTATTGTGGACATTGCTGCTATAAACATCGGGGTGCACGTACCCCTTCATATCACTACCTTTGCCATTTGCAATGATGTGGATAGAACTGGAGGGTATTATGCTGAGCGAAGTAAGTCAATCAGAGAAAGTCATGTATCATATGATCTCACTGATATGAGGAATTTTTAATCTCAGGAAACAAACTGAGGGTTGCTGGAGTGGTGGGGGTGAGAGGGATGGGGTGGCTGGGTGATAGACATTGGGGAGGGTATGTGCTATGGTGAGCGCTATGAATTGTGTAAGACTGCTGAATCACAGACCTGTACCTCTGAAACAAATAATACATTATATGTTAAAAAAAAAAAAAAGAAGATAGTAGGAAGGGAGAAATGAAAGGGGGGAATCGGAGGGGGAGATGAACCATGAGAGACTATGGACTCTGAGAAACTGAGGGTTCCAGAGGGGAGGTGGGGGATGGGTTAGCCTGGTGATAGGTATTAAAGAGGGCACGTATTGAATGGAGCACTGGGTGTTATATGCAAACAATGAATCATGGAACACTACATCAAAAACTAATGATGTAATGTATGGTGATTAACATAACATAATAAAAAAAAAAGAAAAAGCCAAGTTTCATAACCTGCTACTGAAGCCAAATTGATCATTTTATTTTCTAAGTAAGTACCTGGTTAGTATGAGAACCAAGAAAGTAGAGTATTTAGTAATTAAATTATTCTAAGGGGAGTAATTCATTAGGCACCAGAAAGATGTAAGAATGTGCCTCAATTTCTTCCTCAATGTTTGGGAGGTGAAAGCTTTTTTTTTTTTTTAACCTTCATCTTCTCATTTAATTGGAATAGAACTGGAGTTCAGATATTTAAGATCCTAGTTTTGAAAATTTCTTAGGCCACAGAATATTCTGATAATTTTGTTTACAAAATAAGATTTTTAAAACAGTATCTCCTATTTTTAAAGTATCAGAATTAGACATTTCTCCAAAGAATATATACAAATGGCCAGAAGCACATGAAAAGATGCTCAGCATCATTAGTCATTAGCAAAATTCAAATCAAAACAATGAGATACCACCTTACATCCACTAGGATGGCTATTATTTAAAAAGGGGGCGGTGAGAGGAAGGGAAAAATAACAATCCAAATGTCCATCAGCAGATGAATGGATAAAGAAAGTGTGGCAGAGCCATACAATGAAATATTATGCTGCCATAAAAAACTGAAGTACTGACACATGTTACAGTGTGGAGGAATCTAAGTGAAAGAAACCAGACAAAAAAAAATCACGTACTTTGTGATTCCATTTGTATGAAATATCTAGAATAGGCAAATCCATAGAGACAGAAAGTAGAATGGTGGCTGCCAGGGGCTTTTGAAGTAATGAAGATGTTTCAGACCTAGATGGAGGCTGCACAACACTGTGAATGTATAAAATGCCATTGAATTGTACACTTTTAAAATGGTTAATTTTGGGACACCTGGCTGGTTCAGACAATAGAGCATGTGACTCTTGATCTCAGGGTCGTGAGTTTGAGCCCCATGTTGGGTGTAGAGATTACTTAAATAAATAAAACTTTAAAAAAAAGTTAAAAAAATAAAATGATTAATTCTGTTTTGTGAATGTTGCCTTAAAAACCCCCAAGTATCAAAATTACAGAGGGAAGTTATATGCGCTGTTGTCTTGATAGCAACAGAGCCAAGAACTGAATAACAACAAAGTGGAAAAAGAGAGAGGAATATTTTTATTTTTCTGCACCTGCAGTATAAATGATGAAAGCACTGCTTGAAAAGATGCATTAAATTGACATTCAAAAGAAGTGCTGCCTGATAGTATTGACTTCATGGTGTGCTGCAGCCAAGACATTCATTTTCAACCAACAACTTGGATTGTAGTCCTCATTCCATCCTGATGGCAGAACAGTACAAGGAAAAGGTCACAGGCTTAAAACACAGATTTGGTTTGAATTCTAGGTTTGCCACTTAAATTTCTATGTCCTTGGGTAAGTTCCTTGACCTCTTTCAATACTGATCAATGATATCTCTAAAATGGGAGAAATACCTCCCATAAGCTAGATTATGGAAAGGATGAAATGAAATGATGAATATCTATCACCTAGTATAGTATCTGGGACTACAGTGGGCATTTGATAAATGTTATCCTAATAATCATCACCATCACCATCATCACCCTAATAATATCAATCCTCTTCCTTCTAATAACTAGATGTATAAACCTCAGTCCAAACAGTTGAATTTCTCTAAGTTTCTTCTAAGGACTGACTGGGGAGGACGTGGGGCAAATCATCACTCATTAACAGCATCATTTTTCTGTGGGTAGATTGGCAATGGTAGAGGAGGGAAGGCAGGGAAAGGTTTGTGAACAATTATATGAACACAAGCTTCAGGTCTCCGAAGCATTTTTCCATTGTTCCCTGGCTGACTGCTATACCTCATCCAAGTCACTGCCCATGTACCAGGGCTCTGATAAGTGTCCCAGTGCCAAAGATAAGAACATGAGTGGTCCTAAGTATGAGTTATGCACCATATGTAATTTAGAAGAAAAGCTTATACTACACTGTAAAATAAATTTCAGAAGTCTGACAAAATTCTGATTTTTCTCATGACCACTTTGAATTTTCTGAAAAGTAAAATTATACCCCCCTCTCTCTATTTTTCCTGTCTGTTTATTTGGTGAGCTGACTCTGCTTATTCCATAACTGCTTAGTCAGCCTTTAGACAATGACATTCTAAGTTGCAGGCTGTAGGAACTTCTAGTGGAGGAAGGTTCTTTAACCTAAGGGCCCAGAGCAAGCCCCTAAGTTTACTCGACTTTTGGGTGACCCAGGCTATGAGGATTAGACAGAGGAACACATGGTGGGACATGGCTCTGAAACGTACGAAGATTGCAGACTGGAAGGAATTATCATTTTCTTAATGGAATCAGGAATGACTTAGAAGCCCTGATCTACTCCATGGTAAGAATGAATTCCTTAAAAAAGAAAAAAAAAAAAAAGAATGAATTCCTTGGCCTGAGGCCTAATTTATCACTGTGGTTTCCATTCTGAAAAACATCTCATTTCCTTGTTAATCAAAGCTACCATTAACTAAGTATTTGGAAAGGAAAATAGAGTAAGTATTAATGAATATCCCCACCTATATTTTTACCTAAGACTTTTAATCCTTTAAAGTCTTATATTCCAAAGTTTAAAAAGCACTTTCACTAAGACACTTTCACATGTGATACTCACAATAATTAGGTTAGCCAGGAAGGGACTTTTATCCCCATTTAGAGATGAGAAAACTGAGACTAAGAAAGTTTAAGTGATTTTCCCAGGGTCGCAGAGCTTATTAGAATGTAGGCCACCTGGTATCTCATCTATAGCTTTTTCTGTGATTTCATTTCTCTTCAATCTCCATGCTTAATGTGTTTCCCCCCCTCTAAATTTTCTTGCTTCCAACTACTGCAAATATAGTCCTTCAGATGGTGTAGGAGATAGTCATGGAATGATTTTCCTGGAAATAAGCTGTTTACCCTTGCTGAATGAACTGAATAATAAGAAAAACAATGACTCATGGAACAAAACATCAAAAACTAATGATGTACTGTATGGTGACTAACATAACATAATAAGAAAAACAAAAAAAAAACCCCAAAAATGTGGAAAACATGCATCTCAGGATATAAATATGATGTATATGTTCCTTATATTATGTATATATTTGCTAAATACACAAAATACACAGGATAAATAAAAAAAAGAAAAACAAATATAGGTTTAACTTATTTTATTACCAACGGAATCTCCATAGAGAAGAGCAGGATAGGAAGAGATGGATGTGTACCTGCAGCCTTGTATTATCCTGTAGAGTTGTCATCATCTACTCACATGTTTATTTCTCTCTTCAGACCCTAAGCAAATTGAAGAGACTTTTCCTTATTATTTCTGTATCCTTAGTCACAAACAGTGCCTGGTACTTTGTAGATCCTTAAAAACTGAACAGTGAATGAGCACTTGGCTCTACAGACTATAAGTTTATATTTGTTAAACCGATTTGCCTGTAAAATCATTAATGAACTACTTGTGCTCAAAAACAGTGAAATAAGGATTGCGGCAAACCTGACACTCAACATTCTTTCAGGTTACATTCTTGAAAGAATAGGTTTGGTACCTATTATATCAAAGACTGAGTCTAAATGCTAGACTAATTGGTTATTTTAAACTTTAATTATCCAAAGTTTTAAACAGAGAAATTTTAAAATAGTCCATTGTAGGACTATGAAAACAGAGAACTGAATTCACAAGTAGCAAGTAACTTCCAAGCCCTAACTGAGACGGTCTTGCTTTGCTAGAATGTAAGTCTCTGGAATTTCCGGTGGAGATGTTTAGAAAAGATTCTTTTTCATCTGGATAGAAGTGGTATGGTGAGTTGAAAAGCTGGATTTAAGACTGGTTTGCTAATTTCTTTAGTGGCAGGATTTCAAACGATGGACTACTGTCTCAGTGTTTGCTTTAAAGGAAGTGGGTTAACTTGTGAGAGTTTATATGTTAACGCTAAACCAATCCAGAGAGAATCTACATATGTTTGGTAATCTAGAATGAAACCTGCACATTTTTCAAGCACAATGCCTTAGTTCAGACCCTTGTCATCTCTTGCTTACATTATGGCATTAACCTCGTAACAGGTATCCTAACTTCTAGTTCCTCCCCATAAAATTCATCATTCACTCATTCATTCACTTACACGTTTATAAAATACTTATGTACACCTACTATATGTTGGGCTCTGTGTTAAGAACTAGAAACAAGAAGATGAGTAAGACATAGTTTCCTTTTTTCACTAGATGTAGGAGATAGATAAACTTGGAAAGGAAGGAGATATGTATGAGGGCCTATTGTGAGTTAGTCATTTTACATATGCTGTTTCTTCTCACCCCACAATGGGATATTACTATTTCCACTCAACATATAGGGAAATTGAAACTCAAACTGGTTACATAATCTGCCAATGATATAGAGCTTATAAGGGATTGAATCAGGTTTTATACTTAGGTCTATCTATTTCTAAAGGCTATGTTCTTCTCACTAAACCAATGGTTCTCAAATTTTAAGATATACAAGAATCTCTTGTTATATAGGAAACTTGTGAAAATACAGATTCTCTGGCCCATCTGCAGAGATTCTAATTCAGTAGGTCTAGCACAGAAGCTCAAAAATCTGTAGTTGTAACAAATATGTGCTCAATGGACCACACTTTGAAAAGCACTGTACCTCAAAAAGAAAATAAAATAACAGATAAATAAATTATAACATCAAGATAACTACTATCATAAAGATACCAACAAAGTGATAGTCATAGTCATTAGAATTAGTTTCCTAAATTACAAATCTAAGCATGTCAACTTCCTGCTGAAAAGAAATGAAAAAGACTCCACTGCCCACAGTTTAAGGTTCAAATTCTATAGCAGAGCAAAGTACCTTCAACATATGGCCCTAACGCACATTTTCAGCTTCTTCTCTCCTCCCTTCCCTCTACCAACCTTTCCCTTCTTGCCTTATTAAATTATTTCTCATTTTCTTTTTTTTTTTTAAAGATTTATTTATTGGGGTGCCTGGGTGGCTCAGTTGTTAAGCGTCTGCCTTCGGCTCAGGTCATGATCCCAGGGTCCTAGGATCGAGCCCTGCATCGGGCTCCCTGCTCAGTGGGGAGTCTGCTTCTCCCTCTCCCTCTCCCCCTGCTTGTGTTCCCTCTCTTGCTGTGTCTCTGTCAAATAAATAAAATAAATTTAAAAAAACTTAAAATTTATTTATTTATCAGAGAGAGAGAGGGAGAGAGAGCATGAACAGGTGGATTGGCAGGCAGAGGGAGAAGCAGGCTCCCCACTGAGCAAGGAACCCGATGTGGGACTCATCCCAGGACTCTGGGATCATGACCCAAGCCGACGGCAGACGCTTAACTGACTGAGCCACCCAGTCATCCCTACTTCTCATTTTCTACATGTCCCAAGCCATTTCACAACTCCAAGTTGTATCACATTTCCACATTTTTAAAAGTACTTCCTCCTTAGTCCAAATGATTACTTCCTACTCATTATTCCAAACTCCGTTTGGATTATTACAGAAAATATTTCTTAAGTACTTATTAGATGCCAGGTACTACTCTAAGCACTTTACATGTATCAATGGATTTAATCCTATCAAGTAACTACTAATTGAGGAAATTGAGGCAAAGAGATTAAGGGATTTTTTTCAATGTTATACAGCTGCTAAGTGGCAGAGCTAGGATTTGAATTCAGGCACTATGGCACTATAGACTCTTAATGACTAATTTATAGTTGCCTCTCATGAGACAATGAGCTATTTATTTTCAGGCAAGGACTTTCTTTCAGTTACCCAGGGCCTATTTCAAACCATATCTCTCTTCAGATTCTTTTAATCTACTCTTATTGCTTAATCTTCTGAATGAACTTTCTTCCATTCCACTTGTATGTGGAATATGTCTCCCTGTTTTGAACATAATTGTTCTCTAATTGCTTCAGGTACTGAGGTTTCATTTTTAGAGGTAAGTGGCAAGCTCTCTGAGGGTAGAAACTGTGTCTCCCAGTGTAGGTTGGTACATGGCAGGCACTGAAAGAATTTTTGTTGTACTGAAGTGCACAGCAAGCATTTTACCAGCTAACCTATGTTCAGTGATTAAAGAGAAAGCACATGAATGGGGAATGGGTAGTTCCTCCCAAGTGGAATGAGGGAGTGAGGGGGCAGGTATTTGTTAGTTCCTTTTTTAACAGAAGGCTGTCATCATTAAAGGGCATATAAAGGACTGATCTCCATGGTTGGCTGGCCCTGACTTTCAAAGAGAAATTCTGTAGTGTAGTCCCCTAGGTAAACAGTAATTAGATAGCTACAGCTATACATTTCAATTGATATTTGGGTTTAAAAGCTATAGAGAAGTTTTCACCCCCTTCCCAAATAAGAGATGTTCGAACACAAACACTTCGAGTTGCTTGCAAAGCTGAATTTTTCTATTGCTCTGCATGAACAAACTAGTTCAGGACTACAAAGTGTATGTTCTCTGTCTCAGTTACAGCTGGAATATATGCAGTGAATAGACTGTATACATTGTATTCTTTGCACTTTAAATACAGTTATTCTAGTTCATCTTTTCCTAAGGGTAAACCCTCTTTACAATGCTAAAGTAGTAAAATCAAATATATACATATGCATATAAGAGCTTTATGAAAAAGGACTTAAGGTCATTTTTTCTAGCAAAAGGACATAGGATTATTTTATTTTATTTTAAAATTTATTTACTTGAGAGAGAGAGAGTGCATGAGCAGGGGGAGCAGGAGAGGGAGAGAAATCCCCGAGCAGATTCCCTGCTGAGTGTGGAGTCCAACATGGAGCTCGATTCCAGGACCCTGAGATCATGACCTGTGCTGAAATTAAGAGCCGGACGCCCATGTGACCAAGCCACCCAGGCGTCCCATAAGATAATTTATTTTATTTTATTTATTTAATTTTATTTTTTTAAAGATTTTATTTATTCATGAGAGACAGAGAGACAGAGAGAGAGGCAGAGGGAGAAGCAGGCTCCCAAAGAGCAGGGAGCCTGACATGGGACTTGAACCCAGGACCCTGGGATCATGACCTGAGCCAAAGGCAGATGCTTAACCATCTGAGCCACCCAGACGCCCAAGATAATTTATTTTAAAAGGAAAATGTGTAAATTGGTGCAGCCAATGGAAAACAGTATGGAGGTTTCTCAAAAAATTAAAAATGGAACTACCATCTGATTCAGCAATTCCACTTCTAGGTATTTATCTGAATAAAACAAAAATACTAACTCAAAACCATATGTGTACCCCCATATTCACTGCAGCATTATTTACAATAGCCAAGATATAGAAACAACCTGAGTGTCCATCGATGGATGAATGGATAAAGAAAATGGAATATAAATATACAACAGAATACTACTCAGCCATAAAAAAGAATGAAATCTTGCCATTTGTGACAACACTGATGGACCGTGAGGGCATTATGCTAAGTGAAATAAGTCTGACAAAGACAAATACTGTATGATCTCACTTACATGTGGAATCTAAAACAAATAAACAAAAAAACCAAGCTCATACATATAGAGAAAAGTTGGTGATTGCCAGAGGTGGGGTTGGTTGAAATGGCTAAAGGTGGTCAAAAGGTACAAATTTATAGTTATAAAATAAGTAAGTCATGGGGATATAATATACAGCATTGCAACTATAGGTAGTAATACTGTATTGCATATGTTAGTTACAAAGAGAGTAAATCCTAAAAGTTATCATCACAAAAAAAATTCTGTAATTATGTATGGTGAAGTACATTAACTAGACTCATTGTGGGATCATTTCACAATACATACATATATTGAATCATTATGTTCTATAACTAAAACTAATATAATGTTGTATGTCAATTATATCTCAATTTAAAAAAAGGAAAATGTCATTTAAAAACAAAAGGCTACAATTCCAAATCATTTGAAAATCTTTCCTCCAACCCCCCCACACCTACTGGATGTCCCATTATAAGAGAGATATTTAATTTCAGTAAAGAGAAAATACCACTAAAAAGAGAAAAAATAATAACAAAGGCCTGATTCTGTGAGTTTGGGAAAATTTCTATAACTCTTAAGTTTCCTCAACAGTAGATTGAAATTAAGATTAAATGATTTCTAAAGTTCCTTTCAGCCCAGACTAGAGTAGAAATAACAGCAATAGATAATACTTATTTATATACTTCAAATACTAGGTACTAGTACCTGCTTTACCTGTATTATCTTATTTAATTTTCCAAACATGCCTATCAGGTACGTACTATTTTTTTTTTTTTAAGATTTTTAAAAATATTTACTTGAGAGAGAGAGGGAGAGAGCACAAGCAGGGAGAGCAGCAGAGGGAGAAGCAGGCTCCCCACTGAGCAGGGAGCCCAATGCAGGACTCAATCCCAGGACCCTGGGATCATGACCTGAGCTGAAGGCAGATGCTTAACTGACTGAGCCACCCAGGCACCCCAGTTGGTACTATTTTATACAGGAAGAGATTGAAAACTGACTCAGTAGGGGTATACTTAATCCATTCACCCAGTGAAGGTGAATGGAAGGATCATGAAGGGCATTTGAATTGTTTCCAGCTTTGGCAATTATGAACAGAGTTTTTATGAACATTCATGTATAGGTTTTGGTGTGAACCTAAGTTTTCACTTTTCTAGAATTAATACCTAGGGATGACGTTGCTGGGTTGTGTGTTAAGTGTACGGTCAACTTTCTGAGGGAAGGTCAAACTTTTATCTGAACGGCTGAAAAATTTTGTATTCGCATCAGCAAATGACTTGGAGTACATGTTGTTCTCCATCAGGCATCTTAGTGTCCTCTCTTCTAATCAAGGGTAATAAGCATTCCTAGTCTAAGGCTCCAAAGCTGTGCAAAGCTGTGATAAATATTTTAGTATACAAGCACTGACTGACTTCAATAAAGCAACACTGCATAGCCAAGAATTCCAAAAACAAATCCTCTATTAAAATAGTTTTCTCTAGTCTGCTAAAATTTTCTCTAGGATGTTTTCCTTTATATGTCCAGACACTGAAACATTACATACATAAACACACTTAGACTGCTAACAGTAACAGAATTTTTTAAGTGTGGAGAATCATTTTTTCTTTGACTTAACTTTGTTTGGTATGCTTTATGGTAAAAATGGTCTGCAAAGACAAGTATTAATAGGAAATGGGGTATATATGGTTATCATTGAATTGAAGTGGTCCTACAAAGTAGCCCTCAATTATATCTTAATTATAAAATGTGTAAATGTATCTTCTTTGGCTGATGAGGTAGTCTTCCAAACTAGCCATCTATTGTAAAAGTATCTCTTTTTCTTTCAGAAGACACTTCTTCACAAGTCTACCTGCTATAATGTTGCTAATTTTTAAAGTTTCAGCTTAAAAGAATTTTTCCTGGTGAGGCCTTTCTTTCTACCCTGATAGGCAGATTTAACAATCTACATGTACCTCCATCATAGGAATTTTATCATTATACTGGAATCCTTTGTTTGCATGTCACTGAACATCTAAGGTCTGTGTCATCCTTGTAACCATTAGGGCTTAGCACAATGTGGGCATGTAGCAGGCCTTTAATAAAAATGTGTTGGCTTAGGGACCAAAGAAATGAATTAATGATGGTTTACCTGGTGAACATCTATGTATCATCCTTTAAGACTTAAATGTTTCCTCCTCTAAGAAGTCTTCTTTTGTGTCACCTCTATCTTTTACTTAGTGGCACTGCTATGTTTTCATACTATATTGCAATTACCTGTTTGCTGGCATGACAGGTAATTAGATATATTGCCCAGTGGGAAAGAAAAATTTGCAAGGAATAGACCTGTCTCTAAAGATAAGGATTTAGGTAGTGTCATATTTAAGACAGGAAAAGTTTCTTCTGAATCGTTTTTAAAGATGTGCCTTAAGAGAGTTTCAGTTAACGTTTTCTTTGGATGCCTGTCAGGTTTATGACATTGGGAAGGTCTCAACAGCCACTTGAGAACACTTTAGAAAAAACAGCAGGTTTTAATTTTTTATCTGGAGAACACTAAAATTAAAACAATGGTACACAAAAGAATTTTTATTCTACATATATTCCACCCCCAAACTAGCTAATATTGCATAACTAGAAAAATAAACATATTTTGTTAGACTTGACTTCTACTAAAAACAAAAACTGGACAGGTTGGGCCAGCTGTTTAACAATGAGTGCCTTTACAGTAATAAATGTTGACAGCCCAAATCAAAAAAGAATGCATTACTGAGATATCATCAATTGTGTTCTGTCATTACAAGGCAGCTCCACCCAGTCTAAGCTTGTCAAAAAGTGTTACTGTAATCCATGAAGAAGTCTCTACCTCAGGCAAAGGAAGGAAAAAATGTGAAGGGCTGGCTCAGAACAGGTGTGTTGAATTGTAATGCCAATGTTCAGTCATAAATCTCTTTACATTAGTTTCATATACGACAAATTATTAACTTCTACTCTGAGGTGTCAAGCATGGCTGAACAAATCCATCAGCAGGCACTTTAAGAGCAACAAATGTAAATAAATAGGGTGTGGATAAAACTTTTTAACAGTGAGCATTATTCCATGCACACGAGTAGACAGTTATGACAAACTTTCTTATTCTACTCAAGTGAATATGGTATCTGGGAATCTAGGAATGTCTGACCTGCTCTTCAGGTCAGCCCACTCTGATTCTACCTAATCTTGGTAAGGGCACTGCTTCATTAATCCTACAAATCTTTAGATCTTTTTTTTTATTATTACGTTCAATTAGCCAACATATAGTACATCATTAGTTTTTGACGTAGTGTTCAACAATTCATTAGTTGCATATAACACTCAGTGCTCATTTATCCTACAAATCTTCAATTTAAATGTAACTCAGCTTTACAAAGGATCATGATGCATGAA
This sequence comes from Callorhinus ursinus, assembly GCF_003265705.2. Lineage (NCBI taxonomy): Eukaryota > Metazoa > Chordata > Mammalia > Carnivora > Otariidae > Callorhinus > Callorhinus ursinus. Next base: position 61,713,385 of record NW_027397071.1, on the reverse strand, counting down.
AAGCACGTAAGTACGTATTCTGGTTTTGACACAGTTGTGTGACTTTGGGCAAACTATAACTACTATATGACTCAGTTTTCTTGTCAATAAAATGGGGATAATAACTATTTCACAAGGTTATCATGAAAACCAAAAGTGATTATTTGCAGGAAGTATCTAACATAGTGCTTGGCACTAGCAGGTACTCAACACATTCTTGCTTTCTTTTTTAAGGTACATCAACTGACATCCTTGCTTCCCTAAGAAGTAAAAGTTTGGAATTTAATACAGAATGAAAAACTGCTCAGGATTAAAGCTCATGAAAGCAGGGGTGGAAACTTTTCCACTCTGTGTCAGTTCCCAGTAGTTTCCGGCAAGTACCGAGCCCAAGAATCAGGAACTTCTCATGTTGCCAGCCCACAGCAACCTCTCACTTCTCAGCTCAAAAGCACTAAACATCCATGCATGTTGTTAGTGTTTTGTTTTTTTATTATGGTAAAATATACATAATATACAATTTACTATTTTAAGTGTATGATTCAGTGGCATTAAATATACCCATCTGCTGGTGAATGTTTCCACCTTTTGGTTGTTGTGAACAAGTGTCTGAGTCCCTGTTTTCAATTATTTGGGTATTTATACCTGGAAGTAGATTGCTGGGTAATCTGGTAATTCTATGTTTAACTTTTTGAGGAATCTCCAAACTGTCACAGTGTCTGCACCACTTTACATTCCAATCAGCAACATACAAGGGTTCTACTTTCTCCACATCCTTGCTGATTTGTGTTAATTTCCATTCTTTTTGATAATAGCCATCCTAGAGGATGTGAAGTGGTATTTCCTTGTGGTTTTGATTTGCATTTCCCTAATGACTAATAATGTCAAACATTTTTTTTTGTGCTTGTTGGCCATTTGAATGTCTTCAGAGAAATGTCTATTCAAGTTCTTTGCCCATTTTTGAATTGTGCTGTTTGCCTTTTGTTGTTCAGTTATGGGAGTTCTTTATATATTCTGGATATTAAACCCTTTTCATATATGATTTCAAAGTATTTTCTTCCATCCTGTGGGTTGTCTTTTCACTCTCTCAATAGTGTCCTTTGAAGCTCAAAAGTTTTTAATTTTTTTCTCCTAGTTTTTATTTAAATTCCAGCTAGTTAACACACAGTGTAACTGTATGTTAGTTTCAGGTGTAGAATTTAGTGATTCATCACTTACATATAACACTCAGTGCTCACCACAAGAAATGCCCACCTTAATCCCCAACACCTATTTAACCCATCCCCTTGCCTGCTTCCCTCCAGTAACCATCAGTTTGTTCTCTATAGTTGAGTCTGTTTCTTGGTTTGCCTCTCTCTTTCCCCCCACTTTGCTCATTTGTTTCTTAAATTCCACATGAGTGATATCATATGGTATTTGTCTTTCTCTGACTTATTTCACTTGGTATAATACTCTCTAGCTCCATCCATGTCATTGCAAATGGCAATTTTTCATTATGGCTGAGTATTCCATTATATATATGTGTATATATATACACACGCACATAGGTATGTATATATATCTCACATCTTTTTTCCTTTTAAATCATTTTTTTCTTCCAAAAGAAAAATTTTCTTTAGAAGAAAAATTCTTTAAATTTTATTTAAATTCAAATTAGCTAAAATATAGTGTAATGTTGGTTTCAGAAGTAGAATTTAGTTATTCATCATTATATATAACATCCAGTGCTCATCATAACAAGTACCCTCCTTAATGCCCATCACCCCACCAACCTCCCCTCCAGCAACCTTCAGTTTGTTCTCTACAGTTAAGAGTCTCTTTTTTAAAAAAATTTTTATTTAATTATTTGAGAGAGCTAGAGTGTACTGTGAGAGAGAGCACATGAATGGTGGGGAGGGGCAGAGGGGGAGGGAGAAGCAGACTCCCTGCTGAGCAGGGAGCCCGACATGGGGCTCAATCCCAGGACCCCAGGATCACGACCTGAGCCAAAGGTAGATGCTTAACTGACTGAGCCACTCAGTCATCCCATTTAAGAGTATATTATGGTTTGTCTCCCTCTGTTTTTATCTTTTTTAAATTTTTCCTTCCCCTATGTTCATCTGTTTTGTTTCTTAATTCCACATATGAGTGAAATCATATGGTATTTGTCTTTCTCTGACTGACTTAATTCACTTAGCATAATACACTCTAGTTCCACCCATGTTGTTGCAATAGCAAGATTTCATTCTTTTTGATGGCTGAGTAATATTCCATTGTGTGTGTGTGTGTGTGTGTGTGTGTGTGTGTACACACCACATCTTCTTTATCCATTCATCAGTCGATGGATATGTGGGCTCTTTCCATAATTTGGCTATTGTTGATAATGAGAGGAGAAATAACAACCAACACCACAGAAATACAAACAATTATAAGACAATATTATGAAAAATTATATGGCAACAAATTGGACAACCTGGAAGAAATGGATAAATTCCTAGAAACATATTAACTACCAAAGCTGAAACAGGAAATAATAGAAAACTTGAACAGACTGATAACCAGCAAAGAGACTGAATGAGTAATCAAAAATCTCCCAACAAACGAATGGCCAGGGCTAGATGGCTTCACAGGGGAATTTTACCAAACTTTTTTTTTTTTTAAAGATATATTCATTCATTTGAGAGAAAGAGAGAGAGCAGTGAGGAGGGGCTCAGGGAGAAGGAGAGAGAGTCCCAAGCAGACTCCCTGATGAGTGCAGAGCCCAAACCAGGGCTTGATCTCACTACCCTGAGATCACCACCTGAGCTGAAACCAAGAGTTGGACGCTTAACCGACTGCACCACTACCAAACAAACAAACAAACATATATTTATTTATTTATTTATCAAAGATTTTATTTATTTGACAGAGAGAGAGAGAGAGAGAGCACAAGCAGGGGGAGTGGCAGGCAGCGGGAGAAGGAGAAGCAGGCTCCCCACTGACCAAGGAGCCCAATGCAGGGCTCGATCCCAGAACCCTGGGAACATGACCTCAGCTGAAGGCAGACGCTTAACTGACTGAGCCACCTAAGTGCCCCACTACCAAACATTTAAAGAAGAGTTAATATCTATTCTTCTCAAACTATTCCAAAAAACAGAAATGGAAGGAAAACTTCCAAGCTAATTCTATGAGGCCAGTATTATCCTGATACCAAAACCAAACAAAGACTCCACTAAAAAAGAGAACTATAGGCCAATATCCTGGATGAACAGGGATGCAAAAATTCTCAATAAAATACTAGCAAATCAAATCCAACAGTACATTAAAAGAATCATTCACCACAATCAAGTGGGATACTCCTGGGCTCCAAGGATGGTTTAATATTTGTAAATCAATCAACGTGATACACCATATTAATAAAAGATAAGAATCATATGTTCCTCTCAATAGATGCAGAAAAAGTATTTGATAAAGTACAACATCCATTCATGATAAAAATCTTCAACAAAGTAGGGTTAGAGGGAACATACATCAACATAATAAAGGCCATATATGAAAAACCCACAGCTAGTATCATCCTCGATGGGGAAAAACTGAGAGAGTTTCCTTTACAGTCAGGAAAAAGACAGGGATGTCTACCCTCATCACTTCCATTTAACATAGCACTGGAAGTCCTTAGCCTCAGCAGTAAGACAACCAAAAGAAATAAAAGGCATCCAAATTGGCAAGGAAGAAGTGAAACTTTCACTATTCGCAGATGACATGATACTCTATATAGAAAATCCAAAAGACTCCACCAAAAAACACTAGAACTGATACACGGATTCAGTAAAGTTGCAGGATACAAAATCAATGTACAGAAATCTGTTGCATTTCTATACACCAGTAAATTTTTAATTTTTATGAAGCCCAACTTACCTGTTTTTTTCTTATGTTATCTGAGCTTTTGGTGTCATATTTTAAGAAACTAATGCCAAATCCAAGGTCATGAAGATTTTTCTCTGTGTTGTATTCTAACAGTTTTATAGTTTTAGGTCTTAAACTTAGGTCTTTGATCCATTTTCAGTTAATGTTTGTATACAGTGCTAGGTTTGTGTTCAACTTCACACTTCTGTGTGTGTCTGAGTATCCAGTTTTTCCAGCACCATTTACAGATGAGACTGTTCCTCATGAATGGTCTTGGTGCCTTTGTTGAAAACCAACTGTATATTTCTGGGCTCTCTTTTCTGTTCCATTGGTCTTTATGTCTATCTTTATGCTAGTACCACACTGTTTTGATACTGCAGGTTTTTGGTAAGTTTTGAAATTGTGAAGTATGAATCCACGAACTTTGTTCTTCTTTTTCAAGATTGTTTTGGCTATTCAGGGTTTCCTGATGTTCCGTATGAATTTTAAAATGGGCTTTTCTATTTCTGAAAAAAATACCCCTTTGGGATTTTGATAAGGACTGCACTGCATCTATGGATAGCATTGGATAGTGTTGTCATCTAAACATTAAGTCTTCCAATCCTGTGAACAGGGGAGTAGTTCCATTTATTTGAGTCTTCTTAATTTCTTTCAGCAATATTTTATAGTTTTCAGTGTACAAGGCTTGGGCCTCCTTGGTTAAATGTATTTCTAAGTATTTTGTTATTCTTGAAGCAATCATAAGTGAAATTGTTTTCTAAATTTCATTTTCAAATCTTCCTGGCTAGTGTATATAAATACAACTGATTGATTTTTAATTTTTATATCCTGTAACTCTGCCAAATGTTTTTATCAGCGCTAACAGTTTGTGTGAAATCTTTAGGGTTTTCAACATATAAGATCATATTATTTTTGAATAGATAATTTCACTTACTCCTTTCCAATCTGGATGCCTTTTATTTTTCTTGCCTAATTGTGTGTTTTTTTTTTTTCCTGACTGGCTTACTTCATTTAGCATAATGTTTTCAAGATTCATCTGATATTGTAGCATCTATCAGAACTTCATTCCTTTTTATGGCTGAATAGCATTCCATCATATGCATATGTCACTTTTTTTTTTTAACCCATTTGTTCCTTTATGGACATTTGTGTTGTTTCCACCTCTTGGCTATTATGAATAATGTCGCTTTAAACCATGCACAGATTTTTTTTTAATGTTTTCATCTAAATTCCAGTTAGTTAACATATAGTATAATATTAGTTTCAGGTGTACAATATAGTGATTCAATAATTCCATACACCAGGTGCCCATCACAACACGTGCACTCCTTAATCCCCATCACCTAGGATGTGACCAATCCCCTGCCCATCTCCCCTGTGGTAACCACAAGTTTCTGTAGTTAAGAGTCTGTTTCTTGGTTTGCCTCCCTTTTTCCCTCTGCTCATTTGTTTCATTTCTTAAATTCCACATGTGAATGAAATCATGGTATTTGTCTTTCTCTCACTGACTTATTTCACTTAGCATAATACTCTCTAGCTCCTTTCATGTTGTTGCAAATGGCAAGATTTCACTCTTTTTTATGGCTGAATAGTAGTCTATATATATATATATACACCACATCTTCATTATTCATTCATCAATGGATGGACGTGTGGGCTGCTTCCGTATCTTGGCTACTGTAAATAATGCTGCTGCATAAACACAGGAGTGCATGTATCCCTGCAAATTAGTGTTTTTGTATTCTTTGGGTAAATACCCAGCAGTGCAATTGCTGGATTGTAGGGTAGTTCTATTTTTAACTTTTTGAGGAACCTCCATACAGTCTTCCAGAGTGAGTGCACCAGTTTGCATTCCCACCAACAGTGCAAGAGGGTTCCTTTTCTTCCACATCCTTGCCATCACTTGTTTCTTGTGTTGTTGATTTTAGTCATTCTTACAGGTATGAGGCGATATCTCATTGTAGTCATGATTTGTATTTCCCTGATGATCAGTGATGATGAGCTTCTTCTCATGTGTCTACTGGCCATCTGTATGTCTTCTTTGGAAAAATGTCCATTCATGTCTTCTGCCCATTTTTAAATTGGATTATTCATTTTTGGGGTGTTGAGTTTGATAAGTTTTTTATATATTTTGAATACTAATCCTTTACTGGATATGTCATTTGCAAATATCTTCTCCCATTCCATAGGTTGCCTTTTAGTTTTGTTGATTGTTTTCTTTGCTGTGCCAAAGCTTTTTATTTTGATAAAGTCCCAATAGTTTATTTTTGCTTTTGTTTCCCTTGCCTCAGGAGACATATCTAGAAAGAAGCTGCTACACACGCACAGATTTTTGTATGGACATATCTTTTCACTTCTTTTAGGTACATGACTATCAGTGAAACTGCTGGATCATATGGTAATGATGTTTAATCATTTGAGGAACTACCATACTGTTTTCTAAAGCAGCTGCTCCATCTTATATTCGCACCAGCAGTCTACGAGGGTTCAGATTTCTCCATATCTTCACCAACACCTGTTATCTTTTGATTCCAGCCATTGCAGTTTGTGTGGAATAGTATTATCTCATTGTGGTTTTGATTTCCACTTGCCTGATCACTAATGATGTGGAAAATTATTTCATGTGCTTATTGGCCAATTGTTTATCTCCCATGGAGAAATGTCTTTTCAGATCCTTTGTCCATTTTTAATTGGGGGTAATTTATCTTTTTATTATTGAGTTGTAAGAATTATTTACATATTCTAGATATAAGTCCTTTATCAAATATATGATTTGCGAAGATTTTCTCCCAATCTGTGGACTGTCCTTTTGCTTTCTGGATGGTGTCCTTTGAAATATAGTTTGTCATCAGTACCAATTCTACCTCATCTTTTTAAGTCTAACTCAAAGTTTGCAAAATAATCATTAAATTAAAAACTTCTCTTGTAATATATATTTCTCACTGATAAACAGAATGAACAGTGATGACTACTTCTACCTTGTATACATACAAATAGCAATATGCTAAGAACTGATTCTTATTCTGCACATCTTAGTGGTAATCTAACTATAAAGCAGCATAACATGCAGAATGTGGTCATTGCTCCTCCACAAACCATCCTATTGCCATTGCATGCCACTCAACAGTATAATTTGAGAAAGTACTTTCCCAGGAAATCATTCTATTGTCTTGTTGAGTATTTTTTTATTGTTAACTTTGGAGATGAATTTACAGTTTTTGGCAGTAGTGGAATTTGCATTCATTTTTACCTCAAGGAATGCACTTTGTAAACAATTTCTCATCTGTGGTTTGGTCACTTCTCTGCCTTGCACAATAAGATTTTTTTTTTTTTTAGTGGTATTATTTTTCTCTCGTACTGAAAAAAAATCCATTGATTTAACAGAAAGATAGGTCACTGGCCTTTATTTAATAATGAAACAAAAACTCTGAAAGCTTCATACTTTTATGAGAAACCTCAGAAATAGTGGCACTAGTGGTAAATGGATTGTTTCTTCTATACAATCAACTTTCACATATTCGCCTATCAAAAAAATTTTTCTTTTTTATGGCACCTAGTATGAAATCATTACATTTGGAGTCAGCTGTCCTGGCATCATCTATACTAGCACTGTAGTTCTCTAAATTATGTTTACACTAATGTTGAATTAGTTTGAACTATGTTATACTGATTTACAATATTTATTATACTATTTTCATCATTATGTTTATGCTTCAATGAACCACATTGCAGCCATGATCAATTTTGGGGAATTAAGAATATAACTAATTTAAGCAAGGAAAAATGAATGCAAAATTAACAATAACATGTGAATGACATAAAAGTTCAGAAGCCAAAGTAAACTGCCCCAGTTAAATGAATTTGTCTAAACAAAATATCCAATGCAATCTTTCTTGTACATGAGCAGTCTAACAGATTTTAACAGATATGATGAATGAAACGGGATTTGGAGGGATATCACCATTTATTTTACATTTCAAAATGTGAGAAAATGTTAACAAAACTGATTACATTGCTTGTTATACCTAACTGCCTGGAATTCTTGGTAGGTAGCTAAGTATTCTGGTAGTCTAGGAATCATACTGAGAAATACCTATGGCTGGCATGTAGCAGGAACCTGAAGAGTGACTGTTATTATCTTCATTCTCACCTGTTCTATCTACCTCATAGCTTGCCCTGGAGAACGTAAGAGCCCTTCTGTGTGCTCTATGTCAAGTTGCCTACAAAGCATGTCTAGCTCACTCTGACTAGGTGTTCCCGGGGCTTTATCTACTTGGTTACTTCACAGACTATATTGGAGTTGCTGTGTTGTAAGCTCAATGGCCCTAATCTATCTTGCACATAGCTGTGGTACTGGTGCTTTACATAGTGTCTAGTACATAGGAAAAGATCAATAAATATTTATGAAATGAATATACAAATCAAGATGAGAGAAATTATTATCTTCTGTGATCTGGGACTAACTATGGAGAAAAAACATTGGATAAAGAATCCTTTTTAAAATATTTATGCACCCAACATAGGAGTACCTAAATATAGAAAACAAATATTAACAGACCTAAAAGGGAGAAAGAGACAGCAATACAATAAAAGTAGGGGACTTTAATACCCCAATTTCATCAATGGATATATCATCCAGACAGAAAATCAATGAGGAAACATTTGAATAAAATGATGTGCTGGACAGAGTGGACTTAACAAACATATACATAACATTTTATCCAAAGCAACAGAATACACATTTATCTTAAGCACACATGGAACACTGTCCAGGATAAACCATATGTTAGGGCATACACAAAAACATCTTAATAAATTTCAGAAGACTGAAATCATATCAATCTTTTTCCAACCAAAATGGTATGAAACTAGAAATCAATTACAACAAGAAGACAACTGGAATATTCACAAATATGTGGAGCTTAAACAACATGATGCTGAACAACCAGTGGGTCGAAGAAGAAATCAAAGAAGAAATAAAAAAATACCTTATGACAAATGAAAATGGAAATACAATGTACCAAAACCTATGGGATACTGCCAATGAAGTTATAAGCAAGAAGCTCATAGTGATAAATGCCTACCTCAAGAAACAAGAAAGATCTCAAATAAACAATCTAACTTTACATCTCAAGGAACTATGAAAAGAACAAAGCCCAAAGTTAGCAGAAGGGAAAAAGTGACAAAGATCAGAGCAGAAAGAAATGGAGATTAAAAGACAATAAAAAGATCAGTGTGACTACATTTATCATGGTGAACACTGAATAATATATAGAATTATTGAATCAATGTTGTATACCTGAAACTAATACATTTTATGTTAATTATATTTCAAAAAGAAGAAAAGATCAATGAAACTAAGAGCTGATTTTTTTAAAAAAGATAAAATTAACAAGCCTTTCACTAGACTGACCAAGAAAAAAAAGAGGACTCAAATAAAATGAGAAATGAAAGAGGAGATATTACAATTCATAGCACAGAAATACAAAGGATTGTAAGAGACTACTATGAACCATTATATGCCAATATGCAAATACATTAGATCATTTAAGAAGAAATGGATCAATTCCTTGAAACATACAACCTAACAAGACTAAATCAGGAAGAAATAGAAAATCTGGAAAGAAGTAATCCTTGTACCTATGATACACAGGATTCTAAATAAATTAAGTATTGAATGGATGAAGAAAGAAATGAATGAAATAATAAACAGATTAGGAACTAAGTATCATAAACTCTTAGTAATCAAAGGTTTCTGGATTACTAATAGCAAAAGAAAATAGGGCATATGAAAATAACTGAATCTATTTACATGTTAGAAAGTATCTACTGTTTGGAACCAGGCTGTAAGCATAAACCGATTCTAAATGTTCTGATTCTAAATAGAGTCTACATGTTCTGATTCTAAACAGGCTACCATCATGTAGTGATATTTGCCAATAAGCCTACATTGTGGCAAAGTACCTCTGTCCCCAAGACTGAGCCCAGTGCTATATACTTGACAGATGCTCAGTTAACATTTAAAAAACCAAACTAATACCATTAATGAGAATGTCTGTGAATAAAGCTATATTGGCAGTTCTATCAAAACAAGAGGCTCATATAATGTATACTTCCTGATTAGAAATAGAACAATTAGCGATATAAAGGTTAGTCCATTCTGGGCTATTAAAGAATCATTCAGAGTATGAATGTTTGGGCTTGGTTCTATTTAATAAAAACACTGTATAGTATAGGTATCCCTGGTTGCACTAATACAATGGAATCACTGAAGTATTGGATGTAACTGAACCAAAGTTAAGTTTATATAAATTCAGGTCTAGGAAGCCATTCTCCAAACCTGTTTATGAATTTGATTTTCATTGCAAGCTTAAGGTAAAGTGTTACTGGAAATTTTTTTTGAAGAGTAAAGGCAAATTCACAATTACAAGGGACAGTGTTTCTTGTCACATACTCAGCAGATACCAAATCCATTATGATCTACGCATAGTCCAAAACAAGTCTTTGAACCTAGAAAGGCTTTTCTTAGGAACTCTACTTATGCATTGAATGATAACTTTCATGAAGACACTCTAAAAACAAAGAGAAATCCTTACCTCTTGCAGTTAAATTTCAATAAAAATTTCAATTAATATGGAGCCTTGGATTTTTCCTGTAACCCTCATATTAAATTTTGTGCTCAGTATTAAAGGAATTAAAGTCAATTTCTTTACCAATGAATTACGAGGAACACAAATTAAGATGAAAGAATGAACTGGGAATATGCATGCAAATATTGTGCATTCATATTATTATACAGCATAATCTGTAAATCTAGTACTAATGAGACTCAAGATTTAAATGGCTGAAGAATGTGTTTAGTGAATTATTGTCAATCAATGCCTCTATTCTAGGATAAACGTAATCTTGAATGGCAACACACCTATTATTACAAATTCCTAAGTAAGTACAGTACTTCATTATTTCAAAATGTCACTGTCAATTTATAGAGTAACAGATAAACATCTTTCCACCATATACCTGATTACCTTTTCTTTGAGTAAATGAAACACTGACTATTAAAGAAAATTATAAACATCATTTTTCCAGCAATAAAAGAAACCTAAAGTGTATAAAACTCTAAACTAGTTACAGCACTCTAAGTTTTCATATTTGTTAATATGAACACATCAGGTTTTATGCCACTGCAATCAAGAATTATTTTTTTCAAGTAACATTATTTCATGTGAATTCTTCCCAAGTATTAATTTATTCAATCATTTAATAAAATTTACATGTGAATTCTTCCCATGTATTAATTTATTCAATCATTTAATAAAATTTACTGAGTAGCTACTTTGTCCTAGGTACGCTGTTAGGGGATACAGTTATAAATGTGAATATGATATAACTCAGTCTAATAGAAGAAAGAGACAAGCAAGTAAGGTAAAATACAATAGTTCTACCTTATATTAAAATTGTCTACATGTTTTCCACTTGCAATAGCTAATGGGTATTATATTGAAAACACTCACTATAGCTGGAAACTTTTCATCATTGCTCAGAAATCAAACTCTCCCTACTTGTCCATGAAAAATTTCTTTCAGTTAAAAATATTAGGAAGGACAATTTAAGAAATGCCTGTGAACTGAGCATCTCAAATTAACAAATGCTAACATGTGTTTCATATTTTATCTTTAGTCTCCAAATCCAGAAATTTTTTGACTGATAGAGCACTAATAATCACTGGAGATTATTATAGGTCCTACTAGTCATGTGATCTTGGGTAAATTAACTTAACTCCCCCTTTTTTTAAAAGATTTTATTTATTTATTTGACAGAGAGAGACACAGTGAGAGAGGGAACACAAGTAGGGGGAGTGGGAGAGGGAGAAGCAGGCTTCCCGTGGAGCAGGGAGCCCGATGCAGGGCTCAATCCCAGGACCCTGGGATCATGACCTGAGCCGAAGGCAGACGCTTAACGACTGAGCCACCCAAGCGCCCCTAACCCTTCTGATTCTCAGTTTTTCTCACCTGAAAAGTGGAGATAATATAATACCGATCTGTGCTAGACTATCTACCATTTGCCCCTCAGTATCCATGCTTCACCTAGTTTTTTGCCTAGGGAGGCGCTCTCACCTTTGAGCATACAGGTTAGGTAGGTAATATTAGCAAAAGATCAGAGTATGGAAGGAAAGTAAAGCTATTCCCTGGTTTCCTCCCTAACAGGTCACCAAGCGCTGACTATATTCCTCTATCAGATATAGTCCTCTCGATATACTGCCCTCTCCAAGGCCTTTAGGCCTACAGGTGGTAATGGCTCCCTTTAGTCCTAGAGTCGGTACTATCCACTGCTGACTTCCATAAACCCTGCCCTTACCTTTATAAACAGTTCTCTTGTTAAACTGTTCTCATATAAACCAGTTTGAAAGTGCCATATGTTTTCTGCCAGAACTGTGTGTGACTCATATACAACCTCATGGGGTTGTTTTGAGATCACATGAGATAATATATGTAAAGTGCTTAGCTCAGTGCTTCGCACATTATAAATATTCAGTAAGTGTTGCGTACTATTGTCATGATCAATATTGCTGTTATTATTATTTTACTTGAGGTTCCACACTCATGCCATCTATACCAACTGAATATATTCAGGAGACTGAGAAATTCAGAATTCTGGAATCTTTTACTAATTCTCACAGTGCTTCAAAAATGTAAAATGTGTTTATTGCTAATCAACCTCAATATTTAAAAGAGTAAGAGGATCCTGAAAGTGAGTGAAAAAACCACATAGTGCACAGGATTTCCTGGATTGTCGTTTCTTTTGTAAATATGCTTCAGAATTCATTTCCTGCAAATTGACCTCCTGCCACCACTCCAAATCTAACAAGTATAAATGTCCATAAAGTTAAACAAATTGTTGGGTCTTGGGGTCATGAAAAGAATGGACTGAAAGGTAAACCCAATGGCATAAAAGTCCTTGGTTAATCTGGAAATGCATCTTCATCATCCTTATTTATCAATCATGACATAGGCAAGCGTCTCCATTTGACAAATTATTTCATCAAAATCCTTTTATTAAAGGTCTACTTAACCTTTCATCTTACCTCATCCTTTATATCTTCCTGTTGTTGGGCTGTGAAGATCTCCATTGCAGCCATGAGTCTCATCATTAACTCATCCACTGTGGTGTTACCTAGCAACACATGGAGATTGCCAAACTTCACATTAGTAAAGTTATTATAAAATGGAAAAGTCATTCTAGAACTAATCAGTAAGGAACAGCTACAGTCTAATAAAAATGACAGACTCTGCTACTATCTGTTAAAATACTTTCATATCTTCATTGAAAAGTTTCATGTGTTCACTGTGAAAGAGTAAAGCAGTATATAGGCAGTTGAAATTTCATATACAGTAGATTTGAAGGAACCATCTGTTGAGAAAGATTTTCAGCTCTATGAAGAACAATGTACAAGTAATGAGAATCAAAAATTCTTTCAAGTTACAAAAACATATCTACTTAAAAATACTAGCAACAACTACCATTTGTTTATATGCCATTAATTAGGCTAAGCACTTTATATATATTACCTCATTTAACCTGCACAACAATTCTTCCAAGGTATCATCAGGATTTTGACTTTAAAGAGTCGGAAAAATGAAGCCTTGAGAGCTGGAGTAGCCTGTGCAATCAAGGTCAGGCTGATTAAGTGGTGGGACAAGAATTTGAAACTAAATGAGTAACTCAAAAGCCTGTTCTCTTTGCCACCTCAATACACTATTTAGAATTATCTCCTATCATTAAAAATTCTTTGGTGAAGCAGATAGTAATTCATTTTCTGAAAAAACTGACTTCTTTTTTTGCCCAGTTGATATTTTTCTCTTTCAGCTGCTTTCAAATGACTATACCATAAACTTTATGAGTATTTATTTATTTTTAAGTTTTAATTTTAATTCCAGTTAGTTACCATACAATGTTATATTGGTTTTATGAGAGTATTAAAATGTTTGATTTTCCTTAATGCTATTTTATTCCCTGTCCAAGGCCATAACAAATGTATAGCAGATATATGCCATTTCCTGAATGCATTCTCCTGTTGCTTGCTTTGGATACATCTACAACAGAGAAATCCATAGAGATATAGCAATTCTTCTCTTCTTTCAAGACTATGGGCAAAGAACCCATCTTTCTTCAGGGCCTGAGCAGAGGTCTTCCTGTCCCATTGATGAAATAGGACAACAAGTAGTAAGCATCCTTGTTGGTGTTATTTTGGAGTAGGGATGGACTAACATTGTCTTTCAATGGTCTGTTTCTCAATTTTCCTTATGACCACTGGCAGCATGTTAGGGAGCGTGTGTGGTCCTCAACAAAAAAAATCATGGTACTGAGAAAGCAGAACTAGTTTTGTAGTCATAGTTCTAACTCTAGTTCCGCTACTTACAAACTATATCTCTAGTACCTAGAAATTGCCTAGCATGTCACAAGGGCTTAATAAATATTCACTTAGTAAATGAATAAAAAGTGAATGAATGACTGACTATAGCTCTCTAAGGATCAATTCCCTTTTCAGTCAAATGAAGATAATACTACCTCTGTATATAGGACACATGATCACTGGTAGTTATTATGAATATATAACAAATGGCAAAAAGTTTAAGAGTACCTTCAATGGAGATTTGTATACTGGGCAAATCTTTTGAGTTTCCCTTTCTTTCTTTCTTTTTTTTTAATTGTTTAGATTCTTTTTTTCCTTTATTATGTTATGTTAATCACATACATTACATCATTAGTTTTTGAGGTAGTGTTCCATGATTCATTGTTTGCGTATAACACCCAGTGCTCCATGAAGTACGTGCCCTCTTTAATACCCATCACCAGGCTAACCCATCCCCCCACCCCCTCCCCTCTGGAACCCTCAGTTTGTTTCTCAGAGTCCATAGTCTTTCATGGTTAATGAAGGGGGGGAAATCGGAGGGGGAGACAAACTGTAGTGGTTTTCAAACTTCTGTTTTTAGAACTTGTTTACACCCTTAGCAACTACTGAGCTCCTGAAATAAGTTTTATGTGGGTTATTTTTATCAACATTTACTGTGTTAGAAATTAAAGCTGAAATACTTAAAACATATTTATCAATTCATTAAAAATAATACTAAACCCATTACATGTTTATAAACACCAGATTTTTATGAAAAATGGCTCTATGTTCCATAGGGAAAAGTTTAGTAAGAAGAATGGTAATGTTTTCCCATTTTTGCAAATGTTTTTAACGTCTGGCTTAATAGAACATAACTGGATTCTCACATCTACTTCTATATTAAACCAGTTACAATATGTTGTCTTATGCCTTAGCTAAAATTTATGAAGCAAATCCAGCCTTACATAGATATATAGTTGAAAAAGGGAGGAGTATTGTAATAAATAATTATAAATATTCTTTGATACACCCAAACTGACAAGTGGAAGTTTCTTCAAGTATGTGAGGAATTTGAAACCATTAATGAACTTTTTGTACTTTGCTATATTAAGATCCACTGACCTAGCTCACTCTTCGAATGGATCTTTTACCTGTGCATTATTTTATAACATCATGCACTGGTCGTGTGGAAAATACTGGTTTACTGACTTAAGCATTTATCTTTAATGTTGACATAACTATATGATATCATTAAATGTTGACATAACTATATGATAACATTAAAGCTGATGTCATCAGAAAATTATATAAGCTGTCAGTCTTACGGTGGAGGATATAACATTTTGCTTAAAAGCTCAAATTTTATCAATGGCAACAAGTACTGTCAGCTCTCTTTTCTTGAAGTGATCAACTCACTTTGTTCATTCTGTAGAAAATGTTTGCCAAATACCCAGGCTATCTAAGTATAGTTTGTATGTCAGTTATTTCAAGTAAAAGTGATGTTCTCTAAGAAAAAATGACTAGTAGTTCAGCTCAAGCAACCACACAAGTGCTTTTCTTTGAGACTACCT
The DNA here is from genome assembly GCF_003265705.2 of Callorhinus ursinus. Lineage (NCBI taxonomy): Eukaryota > Metazoa > Chordata > Mammalia > Carnivora > Otariidae > Callorhinus > Callorhinus ursinus. The sequence continues at coordinate 61,697,581 of NW_027397071.1, read as the reverse complement.
TTGTACTCTGAAATGCAGCAGAAATGCATTCTCCATACCTCTTATTGTATCACACAAAGTATAAAAAGATTTAATAAAATAATTTAATTGCACATAATGGATGTAAAGAATATGACTACCAGTATAGTTTTGGTCATGACCTTGATTTGTGTGAAGGTGCCAATAGTTTTACACAAGACTGATTTTGTGCCACCAGTGCAAATGTCAACACAGTAAAAAAATGGAAAAGTCTTTTTACTGTCATGAAAATAATTTGACCTCATGAATCCACTGAAAGGGTTTAGAGGACCTCCAGAACCATGGACCATATTTTGAGAACCACTATTATAATACTGCCTCTGACAGGGAAAACAGGAATGAAATATTATTTTCATTATCCATTTACCCTACGCAATTCATTCCCCCTGTAGATCTTCTTTAGGACTGTTTATGAAACTCAATGCTCTAGTTACAGAGCAAACATAAAATACCAGAGGTTTTATTTTGAGTTTTAAAGGCACTAGAATTTACATCACACACTCCCATCATATTATCTGCTATAGAACTTTTGACTTAAATAGGGGTAAAAATAAAGTATCTCAAACACAAGCTTTAGCTTGGGGCCCTTGAAACATCTTTTTCCCTGGGGCATAGAAAAGATATGCTGTTTTCAATTTAAGCTGTGCTATAAATAAGGTAATATTTTATAATAATCCTTGGTGTTTATCAGTAACAGTAAAAAAAAAAATTCACTTTTTTTGTTTGTAAAGAATCTGTAATGCGTTCATAGGCATCCTATAGCTTCACGCCTTAGCACTGCATCCTAGACACAAATTCACACAATTAAGGGGAAACAACTACAACTGTGTGAACAATTAAATTGCAATATCCAGTCACTGGATTTTCTAGATAACTGAAGTTAAGCATTTCTTTCAACTAATCAACATTACAGAAAGAAATCAATACATGTATAAGAAATGTCATATTTGACAACTGATTATGAAGTGATTGCTAGTTTAGAGAATTTAGCAATTTTGAACATTTAACATGATTATGCTCTGTCCAAAGGGCTGTGCAACTTTATTAAGAAATTTCTGTTAGATTTTCATGCAGCATATTTCATTTTTCATAGATCCTATACTTTTTGAAGATGTTCTTCTTTAGCATATTCTATGTTTGAAAATACAAAGATGTGCACCCATATAGAGAATTACAGTCAACTTTGATGGTAAATATTATGTTATCACATACACAAGAAGACACTCTACCCCCCTTGTGACATGTACTTTACCTTGTATCACATTTAATACTTCATTAGATGATCGCTTTCCCATAATAATCAGAAAAAGTGGAAACTGATCTGTTTTTTGAGTCCGAATGGTTTGTGCAACAACACTGCCAAAATGTCTATTGCACATTGTCAGAAATCTAAAATGAGACAAAAGCCAAAGTTAATTTCATTTCAGAGTTTAATAAATTTACTAGTACCCCAACAGAAAACTCACTATTTTACTAATTATGTTAGTAATAATTAGATAGCCTGTCTGATATCAATATATAAAATCTTGCTATATTGAGTTTCAACTACATCTTAAATGATATAGAAATGACTATCATATAGAAAGGCAGGCAGCACACCCTAAATGGTGTCTGGGGCTGACAGCATAGGATTCTTAGTCTTAAACGTTGCAAGCTATGTTGACCTAGACTATGAGAAAAACAAACTGAATTTTAAGAGGAAATAATTTCTTAAATAGGACAAATATTGTATGGTACACAAATATTGTATGGTACAAAGTTAAATTGACTGGCAGCATCCTGGTCTAAACAGGATTTAGCAACATTTTCACAAGTCTTTAGAATCAAGAATTGTACTTTAGAATTGTGTTTTCTCCAGTAGTAGCAAGTCTTCTGGTTTCATACTTACCATGGGATAAAAATAATAATTCTAAGCTTTTGACCAAAAAAAGCTCAGAGATATTAGCATACTGAAGTCTAGCATTAGTATTCTTAACACGATCTGGAATAAATGAAAAAACTGATAAAGCTTTTCTCTTCTATTAGAGGACTGTTTGAAATTAGCATTTCTTTCAAGAGAAAAGGGTAGCTTATGATATGTTTTCAGATCTGATGGTAAAAAGTAAATGTCATAATAATAATGAATTATGAAAGACCAAATGCAAATATAGAATGCTTTAATAAGATCCAATTTAATAAAGTCTGTAAAAATAATGGACTTTTAATAACACAGGTCACAAAAGGCAAAACAGTGGAAATTCTGGGGACTAGCCACTGGTACTGGCTTATTAATTCTTAATTATGTTCATGAAAGGCAACTTAAATCGTGTGTTTTCTTATGCCTTATGATAATATTTTAGGTAACAACTCCTCTGAAATGTATGTTCTAGCTGATGAGCAAAATCCTGTTGTCACATGCATTAGAAGGTAAATCTATTTGAAAAGACAAACGGCATTAAAATGTCATGTGCTCAGATTCATTTGATAACCAAATTCAAAACAGAATCAAACCTCTTAATTTTTAAAGCCAATATATCTCTTGTCTATAGACATTCATTCCAGAAATTTAGGTTGAATTCTCCACAAAACCTGTGCTGTGACTATAAAAGTAGACCATGTTAAGGGCCACTAGAACTGTCAGCAAGAGTGTCAAGACAAGTTAGCACCACCGCAATAAGTTCATTGGGAGGCGGTTTCATATTTACATTTGGAGCAGCAATAACCAGACTTCATGGCAATTTGAAATGACAAGGCCCTAAGAAATCCATTGTTGGCCATGAAATATCAGTGCTCCCATGAAAATTCAGATCTTCACATTCCAGAACTATTACATGATAAAAGGTGCTCAAGCAGCCTAAGCCTCTGGTACCAAATTTCATACCCATATAGCTTTAATTCATCAACAGAGATGTGTAGATCAGGACACTAGAAAGTTAGGATCTCATTTTTCTTTCTGCTCTTACGAAAATATTTGAAGTCTATCTTGATCCTGATTTGATCACTGTTGACCTCTGAATTTAAGGATGTCAAAAAACAGTTGGAATGTCATTGCCTACAAAAGGGAGAAAATAAGTCCTTGTTGCTTTCACACCAATGGATTAAGTGGATATCACACAGTAGATGCCCATCACAGCACTAGCCTCACAAGTGATATTAAATACTAATACTAAACAAGATACCCCCAAAAAAGGAAGGGAGGAAAGAAAAGGAAGGAAGGAAAGAAAGAGAGAGGGAGGCGGGCAGGCAGGCAGACTGGCTAGCTTAATGGTTTAAAGAATTCAATTTCAAGGTAATTTTGCCCGGAAATTGTGTACTTCCCAAATTGTCTTTTTATGAAAATGAGCTAGAAGGAAAAACAATTATGAGAATATAGGTATCTTATTAGGTTTAAATTAATATACAGCACAAATTTCAAAACTTTATAAAACATATTCAAGAGAGATACAGCCTTCAAAGGTACATTAGCTGTTCAATTAATTATAAAAAACAACATGATCAGTTTTTTTGCCAGGTATTGGCAAGTCATTCTAATGTTTTGGAAGTAGCTGAGAAATACACAGGGATCCCGCAGCCAGTTGATGCTTCCTAGTGGCCTTAACTAACAATTTGTTCTAATCAAAGAGAGACTTTGTTAAAATTTTAATTAATCTAAATTAATCTTCCTAGGATCTGAATCATGTTTACTTTGAGATTTTCAAATTATAATAATTGAGAGCCTGTAGGGCCAATGGACAGCCCCAAATTACAAAATTCCTACTTATTAGTTCCTTCCATTACAATTTACAAGAACTTCACAATGCAGATATCAAATCTTTCTCATGGCTGGGGGACTCTGCTTCTTCCTCCCAACATCATTCACAGCATGAAGTTATCATTCACAGTATACTACCAACTGCAAAAGTCCAGTTCAAAACATTAGCACAAAAACAGACAAGGGAAAATCAAATTGTTTCAAGAGAAAAAATGTGGTTCTCATAACTGCGGCATTGTCTTCCCTTTTAAAGAGATAAAAGTGTGCTGGTGCATCTAATGGCAGCACCAAACTTGTCAGTCTAACTGCATATGGTGTTCATGAGAGTCAGGTGTCATGAAGGGATAATTGGTTTCCACAGCAATTGGATTCCTGCAATCCTAAAACCAAAAGGGGAAGCAATGGCAACTGTTCTGTGGCAAGGAGAAATGGCTTTGTTTTTTAATTATAAAAGATTTAAATAAATGAAACCTACTCATCATATATCTATTTGATAAGAGAGAGTAAGTTGCCAAATCAACCCCCAAAACCAAAAGCTAAAGTGACAAATTTGAAAAGACAAAGAACAAACGCCCTCACTAAGAGGGTAAAGTGAAGGTGGGAGGAATGGGGGTAGGGAGGAAGGGGAAGAAGAAGGAAGGGTTGAGAAAATGAATGAAAACAGTTAATGACAAATCAGGTACAAAATAGCAACTCATTGGTCCCTGGGGGCTGGGTGGTAGAAGTGGTGGTGGGGTTAGTGAGTGAGAAGTCTCAAACTTCTGCCTTACTGAAGAAACAAAATATAATTAAGTAGCTCATATTCACCAGTTATTATTAGAAATCTAAAATTAGAAAGATACAATCTTATCTTTTAATCTGAAGTTTGGGGAGAAAAACAAGCAGAACATCTAATGGCTAGCATATATTAATCATTAGTAAAATTTTCAGTCTTTGAAGCATAGATCTTTTCTATCTTGCTAATGGAAACCAGGATTACTAATAAATCAGATAGGGGAAGAAGTAATCTCATTTTAATTCAAAACAGGATATAGTTTAGTTTCTTTCAAAGTCATAATTAAACCAGTCACTGACTTTTATTAAGCTGTATTCCAACATAAAATATATACTAAAAGAAAAAGCAAATTAGGGGGAGAGTGGTGAAATTCCACAAACATTTACTGACTACCTACAATAAACCAGGTAATGTAAAAGGAGGCACATCTGATAAAAAAAATGGAAGCAGAAAACTGCTAATGACTGTGTGAGGCTTCCTGATAATTACATTTCAATATGACCTCCAAAGAAGCCTCGGATGCAAAATGGGAATAACACGTATTTTTAAAACACATATTCTTATAAGATACAAAAAGTTTACTCAGGATTATGCTCAAAATATGGTATGCCCTTAACATTGGTAGCTATTTTATTATTAACTGCATAATGATATTTAACATTTTTATCACAACTACTTTCAGGATTAAAATGATAGCTTATATCTATGGGCCAACACTGATATTTTGCATAGTAAGAATTGTTGACTAAAAAATATAGTCACTGGTTTTATATTAATTTAGAGAATAAAAGGGCAAGTATTAATATTTGGAAAATAAGAAAATACATGATGCTGCAGCTGTGATACTACAAACTTTACACATTTAAAGGTGGATATTATAGGCACAATACAGTTATATAGCTAAATGCAATCAGAATCTGCTTTTCCAAACTTAACTCATCTTTAATAAAAGAAAAATTAAAAAGTGGATACAGAACTAAAATAACTATTTTTTAATTAAGAAGGCTCTTCCTCTTAAAACAGACCAAATTAGCAGTTTTTGCTATAGTAATAATCCTAGTTACTTACACATATTCCTTCATGTGTCGAGGGTTTTTTTTATCATCAGTAGAAAAACCAGAACATAAGATAGAGAAAGGAACCTAGAGATCATCTACCTATCTACCCAACACACAATTCTCCTTTCTTCCCCTTTTCCCTTTAATAGGAAAATTAAAGCCAAGGTTCTTTATTTTTTTTAATTTTATTATGTTATGTTAGTCACCATACAGTACATCATTACTTTTTGATGTACTGTTCCGTGATTCATTGTTTTCGTATAACACCCAGTGCTCCATGCAATTAAGGAGGCTTAATATTACCATCATTGGGCTAACCCATCCCCCCACCCCCTCCCCTCTAAAACCCTCAGTTTGTTTCTCAGAGTCCATAGTCTCTCATGGTTCATCTCCTCCTCCGATTTCCCCCCTTCATTTTCCCCTTCCTTCTCCTAATGTCCTCCATGCTATTCCTTATGTTCCACAAATAAGTGAAACCATATGATAATTGACTTTCTCTGCTTAACTTATTTCACTTAGCATAATCCCCTCCAGTTCCATCCATGTCGATGCAAATGGTGGATATTCATCCTTTCTGATGGCTGAGTAATATTCCATTGTATATATGAACCACATCTTCTTTATCCATTCGTCTGTTGAAGGGCATCTTGGCTCTTTCCACAGTTTGGCTATTGTGGACATTACTGCTATGAACATTGGGGTGCATATGGCCCTTCTTTTCACTACATCTGTGTCTTTGGGGTAAATGCCCAGACGTGCAATTGCTGGGTCATAGGGTAGCTCTATTTTTAATTTTTTGAGGAACCTCCACACTCTTTTCTAAAGTGGCTGTACCAACTTGCATTCCCACCAACAGTCTAAGAGGGTTCCCCTTTCTCCACAACCTCTCCAACATTTGTTGTTTCTTGCCTTGTCAATATTTGCCATTCTAACTGGTGTAAGGTGGTATCTCAATGTGGTTTTGATTTGAATTTCCCTGATAAGCCAAGGTTCTTTAATGTGTGAAGTGACACTTGTCAAGTTACTAGCACTGCTAAGCATACCAAAATCAGGCCAGCCAAAGAGTTTTGTCTCTTACCACAACATCATTTCTGTGAGTCTGCAATGCCTATCCAATTGTTCACCTCATTTCTGGAGTTCGCACTGGGAATGACCTTCAGCATCCCTGACACATGCCCCTTTGTCCTTTGAGGGTGACTTTGATTTTTGGAAATAGTCTTACATCTGATTCAAACTGAGTTAGGTAAACAAGGTACATGACTAAGTTGGGAGACAATGACTATATAGGCAGTGATCTTCAAACTTTAATGGCTTAGGAATCACCTAGGGAGTTAAAAAAATTTTTTTTTTCAAGATGAATGAATGAATTCATTTATTTATTTTGAGAGAGAGAGCATGCCAGCCCATGAGCAGGAAGGGCAGAGGGAGAGGGAGAGAGAATCTGAAGCAGACTCCACGCTGAGCGTGGTGCCCAACATGGGGCTCGGTCTCACAATCCTGAGATCACGACCTGAGCCAAAACCAAGAGTTGGTCGCTTAACCAATTGCGCCACCCTGGTGCCCCTAGGGAGTTTATTCTAAAAGGCAAGTTCCTCAGCCCCATCCTTCAGAGATTCTGATTCAGTAGATCTGGGGAAAGACTCAGGAAATTGCCTGTTTTAATAAGCTGCCAACCCACCCAGGTGATTGTGATGTAAGTGATCGCTGGACCACACTGAGAAACACTGCTTTCAGGACACAGGACTGTTTTCCTTGTAAGGCTTTAGGCTGTCTTGGAATGCAATTCTTTAAGAAGTTGTCCCCAAAATATTTTGGGCAACAGCAGTTTCAGTGGAGCATATATCTACTTTCCTGAGGTGATGATCACATTGAAGATGTTAATTCTCACTTGCTTCATTTGTGTAGGTGAGCTGCAATGTCTCTGTGAGACAAATAAAAATATACCTCTAATGCCTGTGAACTATAGGTGATACAGAAAAACAAAGGAGGGAAGGGGAGGCTTCAACATAAAATAGGGAACATCTCATTGAAAAGTTGGTATTTGGTTAAAGACTCAAAAAAGGTGAAGGAGGAAGTGAAACACATATCTTTGGGAAGAGAATTCCAGGCAGAAAGAACAGCAAATACCAAGACCTTGAACTTGGAGAGTATCTAGCATATTTTAAAGGTAAAAAGGAGGTTAGTATAGCTAGAGCAGAGTGAAGCATAAAAGACAAAACTGATCATTTTGACTATTTCTATACGGTAAAAAACAGCTTAACAGATAAACAGGGGAAAAATTCTGAATTTCAAAGCACAGAAAAAGGGCTAATTTCCCTAATATATAAAGAACTCTTTACAATAAGGAAAAGATCAACAATTTATGAAGACAGCTCCCAGAAATGGAAGTAGTAGTGGCTCATAAACATGTGAAAAGATACTCAAAATAACTCATAATGAATTAACTTCTAATGAAAGCTACACTAAGAGGGATGCCTGGCTGGCTCAGTTGTTGGAGTGTGCAACTCTTGATTTTGGGGTTGTGAGTTCCAGTCCCACACTGAGTGTAGAGATTGCTTAAATAAATAAACTTAAAAAAAATAAAGCTACACTAAGAAACTATTTTTCATATGCAAATTAATAAAGCAAGGTTATACGGATATAGGCACACTTGTACACTATTAGAGTGAAATTGGCACCAACTCCCTTGTGGGTAATTTGCCAATGTCTATGAAAATTAACAGCACACACATACCCTTTTCTTTCTTCCAACTTTTTATTTAAATTCCAGTTAGTTAACATACAGTGTAATATTAGTTTCAGGTGTAGGATTTAGTGATTCATTACTTACATGCAACACCCAGTGCCCATCACAAGTCCCCTCCTTAATACCCAGCACCCATTTAACCCATTCCTCACCCACCTCCTCTCCACCCACCCTCAGTTTGTTCTTTATAGTTAAGAGTCTGTTTTATGGTTTGCCTCTCTTCCCCCCGTTGCCGCTATATTCATCTGTTAAAAGAATGCACACATACTCTTAACCTAGCACTCCTACATCTGGGAATTTAGTTTAGATATATTTTCACGTGGGAAATCATCTAAATATACTGTTACTATTGAATTGTAGTAGCAGAATATTGGATGTCCATGTGTAGGAAGGATCTTATTAAAGAAATTATAGTATCTTATGGAATTTAAAGGGATAATATTTAGCCACAAAACAGAGTTCTTTATGAACTGATATGGAATATCTTTAACATTTAATGTTAGTGGAAAAAGTAGTGTGTTGAATAGTCTTTACCATTTGTTTAAAATGGGAAAAGTAAGTATATATTAGCTTGTTTATACACATAAGATAATCTCTGGATGGATAAATAACAGTGCCTCTAGGGAGGGTAACTTAGAGACAGGAGTAAGTACGAGACTTTTCATTTCATACCTTTTTATACCTTTTGAGTTTTGATTAATGTGCATTTATTAGCCAGTTAGGAAATATCAAATTTGAAAGATAGTAAGTCCCTTAAAAAATAAAAATTGCATGTAACATCAATTCCATTAACTTTTTAAAAATTTAAACTCAATTCATTAACATATAGTGTATTATTAGTTTCAGAGGTAGAGTTCAGTGATTCATCAGTTGTATATAACACCCGGTGCTCATTATATCACGTGCCCTCCTTAATGTCCATCACCCAGTTACCCCATCCCCCACACCCCGCTCCCCTCCAGCAACCCTCAGTTTGTTTCCTATGGTTAAGAGTCTCTTATGGTTTGTCTCCCTCTCTGATTACATCTTGTTTTTCCCTCCCTTCCTCTATGCTCCTCTGTTTTGTTTCTTAAATTCCATATATGAATGAAATCATATGATAATTGTCTTTCTCTGACTTATTTCGCTTAGCATAGTACTCTCTAGTTCCATCCACATCATTGCAAATGGCAAGATTTCTTTTTTTTTTGATGGGTAAGTAATATTCCATGTATATATACACTACACCTTCTTTATTCATTCATCTGTTGATAGACATCTGGACTCTTTCCATAGTTTGGCTATTGTGAACACTGCTGCTATAAACATTGGGGTACAGGTGCTCCTTCGGATCACTACATTTGTATCTGGGGTATATACCTGGTAGTGCAATTGCTGGATCATAGGGTAGCTCTATTTTTAGGTTTTTGAGGAACCTCCATACTGTTTTCCAGAGTGGCTGCACCAGCCTGCATTCCCACCAGCAGTGTAAGAGGGTTCCCCTTTCTCCACATCCTCACCAACATTTGTTGTTTCCTGTTTTGTTAATTTTAGCCATTCTGACTGGTGTGAGGTGGTATCTCATTCTGGTTTTGATTGTATTTTCCTGATGCCAAGTGATGTTGAGCACGTTTTCATGTGTCTGTCAGCCATTTGGATGTCTTTGCAGAAATGTCTGTTCATGTCTTCTGCCCATTTCTTGATTGGATTATTTGTTCTTTGGGTGTTGAGTTTGGTAAGTTCTTTATAGATTTTGGATACTAGGCCTTTATCTGATATGTCATTTGCAAATATCTTCTATTCTGTAGGTTGTCTTTTGGTTTCGTTGACTGTTTCCTTTGCTGTGCAAAAGCTTTTTATTTTGATGGAGTCCCAATAGCTCATTTTTGCCTTTGTTTCCCTTTCCTTTGGAGATGTGTCTAGCCAGAAGTTGCTGCGGCCAAGGTCAAAGAGATTGCTGCCTGTGGTCTCTTCTAGGATTTTGATGGATTCTTGTCTCACATTTTAGGTCTTTCATCCATTTTAGTCTATTTTTGTGTATGGTGTAAGAAAATGGTCCAGTTTCACTCTTCTGCATGTGGCTGTCCAATTTTCCCAACACCATTTATTGAAGAGACTGTCTTTTTTCCACTGGATATTCTTTCCCGCTTTGTTGAAGATTAGTTGACCACAGAGTTGAGGGTCCATTTCTGGGTTCTCTATTCTGTTCCACTGATCTATGTGTCTGTTTTTGTGCCAATACCATACTGCCTTAATGATTACAGCTCTGTAATATAGCTTGAAGTCTGGAATTGTGATGCCACCAGCTTTTGTTTTCTTTTTCAACTTTCCTTTGGCTCTTCGGGGTCTTTTCTGGTTCCATACAAATTTTAGGATTATTTGTTCCAGCTTTCTAAAAAATGTTGATGGTATTTTGATAGGGATTGCATTGAATGTATGGATTGCTCTGGGAAGCACAAACATTTTAACAATATTTGTTCTTCCAATCCATGAGCATGGAACATCTTTCCATTTCTTTGTGTCTTTCTCAGTTTATTTCATGAGTGTTCTACAGTTTTCAGAGTACAGATCCTTTACCTCTTTGGTTAGGTTTATTCCTAGGTATCTGGTGGTTTTTGGTGCAATTGTAAATGGGATAGATTCCTTAATTTCTCTTTCTTCTGTCTCGTTGTTAGTGTATAGAAATGCAACTGACTTCTGTGCACTGATTTTATATCCTGCCACTTTGGTGAATTCCTGTATGAGCTCTAGCAATTTTGGGGTAGAGTCTTTTGGGTTTTCCACATAGAGTATCACAGTTGCATAAACTTTTAACACAATATTAAACACATTTGTCTATTTTTTATTGGTCTTTTGTTCAAATATATCTTTTCCTTTTTGTGGTAATTACTATATGAATGAATACAATCTTTTAGCCTTCTATGCAATAGTAATCGAACTGGCATGTTACTTAAGTTTGAATAATATTCCATTGAGTAGATGTATATGTTGCTATATTCATAACTATTCACCTGCAGCTAGATTTTTCTTTCTAGTTTTTTATCATTATAAATAATACTGGGATAAATAACCAGAAGTATTTCCTTAAGACAAAAAGTCTGTACAGTGGAATTACAGGGTAAAAAGGTAAAATCACTTAATGACTACTGATCTATATTATCAGTATGTATCAGTCATTTCCTAAAAGGATGGTATAATGTCTCTCAATGAAAATGCAAATACTGTATGCATGTTAGAACACAGCCAAACTAAAGACAAATTTAAGAAAACACAGGTGAGATTTTGGGAAGATTTAATCTAAAAAGCATCCCTTACCTGTCTGAGGTTTATTGGACTTCCCAGTAACAGTAAACTGTTAAATTGTCTCAAATGATTAGTAGAGTTTTAAAAAAAAGCAATTAACTTCTTAATTTATCTCCTTATTTCACTCAAATGAAAAGGCTTTGAGGCACTGACAGTTTAATGACTATCGGGTCATTATTTATACTAATTTTTTGGAAGGACAATAATCATAAATAGATAATTAGCTTTTTCTCACCACTAGTAAGAACATAAACATTCATTTTAAGTACCCCATATAAATCTTAGTTGGGAGGAATAACAGAGAATATCTAATCCAATCTCTTATCAAATGCAAAGATTCTTCCTGTAGCAATGTAAAGAGAAGATTCATTTTCCAGGGCTGTATAAGACAGTAAATTTAGGTTAAATGATAGATAATATTTTTTTTGTGTTCTGCCTTTTACCAATTAATCAATATTTAGGAGGGCCTACTAAATATATGACAAGATAAGACATGGTTTCTGTCCTTAAGATACTAAGGATATTTTGGGTTTGGTAAATCAAGGCCTGTAAACAGGAAATATAATCTGGTATTTAACTGGGGCCTGGATTTAGTGGTTCAGATGAAGTGCTGGAGAGATTCAGAGAAGGGGCCCAGAAGTCAGGGAGAATTTTGTATTCCATGATGGTACTCCTAGACAGCTATTAGAAGGAGACAAATCATCCCTTATTCACCTCTGCATTCCTAGCACCTAGTGACTAATTATATTTATTACGTGAATAAGCCAATTCAGCCTCGTTAACTTTTATCTCCACTATAACAATGCTGATCACACAACTTTCCTTTACCTCTTCCAACCACTTCTGAAATCAATTTAATTAAGATGGTTGGCATGAATTATCATGGTCTCTAAAACCTCTTCCACTGTGCTTCTATCACCATAGGCATTTGGACCCTCAAAATAAGCAGGTATTGGTCCACAAGTTCATGACTTTAAGCTTCCCTTCTGATTTTTTAGCATACTGCAGTTTTCACATAATTTCATCCTGTCACCACCCACTGACCGAAAATGTGATTTTAAAGACGTGTAAAATATTGAAACATTAACATATTAGGGGTGCCTAGATGGCATTGCAAGCAGTGTAATTCTGTAGGAAGAACAGACGTAGGCATCAAACAAACCTGATTTTGTCACTTACTAGTTGTTTCTTTGGATAACTTAATTGCTCTGAGCCTTAGCTTTCTAATACATAAAATGAAGATAATGATACCTATTTTTAGAATTGGTCTGCAGATTATTTAATATTCTTTTTCCTTTCTTTTACGTGCTTCAGAATCAAAATCAGTTTTTTCTTTATCCCCCGCCCCCCTGTGGATATGGCAAAATGTTTCATAATAAATTATGATAGCAGTATCAGACTTACATCACTAAACAAGGAGTTATGCTTAGCACCATGCTTGGCACTGTATTATATTGCTTTATAACTTCTACATTATGCATCAGCATCCTTGTAAAATAAGATCATGCCCTATTCTAGGGTAGAGATTTGAAGATAGCTATTTTTTCATACTGTCATGTTCCCTGATTCCCCCCCCCTGCAAAATTTGGAGACTTTGTGATTTTTATTATTATATAAAAAATTTTCAGCATGGTCTATTTTAGAGTTGGTTGGCTTCTCTTGGAACACTGACACTTATACATAATTTCCTTATGTATCTGATTATTTATTTATAAAGATTTTGAGATAGAGTGAGAGAGAGAGAGAGAGAGAGATCACAAGCAGGAAGGAAGGGTAGGGAGGAGAAGCAAACTCCCCAGTGAGCAGGGAGCCCGATGTGGGACTGGATCCCAGGATTCTGGGATCATGACCAGAGCCGCAGGCAGGCGCTTAACCATCTGAGCCACCCAGGCACCCTGTATTTGATTTTTAAAAAAGTTTTTATTTAAATTCCAGTTAGTTAACATACAGTGTAATATTAGTTTCAGGTGTACAATATAGTGATTCAACACTTCCATGCAATACCCAGTGCTCATCACAACAAGCGCACTCTTTAATCCCTATCACCTGTGTAGCCCATCTCCCCACCTACTGCCATCCTAATGGATAAAAAAAATGTGGGAGAGTATAAGCAGAAATTTCATACACAGGGAGAACGTCTTTAAAATATAAATGACCAACAGTCCAATATATTAGCATCTCAGACACTCATTAAAGCTTTCAAGCAAGAAATGATTACAGTCCAGCACTTGACAAAGGCTCACTTGAGGTAACTGATGTTTGACAAAGAGAGCTACATGGACAGGTTGACTACAGAGGCTTTTCCTTTAAGTTCTATACCAGCTATGAGTTAGATCATCAAAAAGGAATATTTAAGGACCATATCACCTGAGCTCCCTAAAACAATTACCATTACTGAAAAAATATTTAATACAAAGCCCTCTGCTTTTACAGAGGATTGATATAAGAAACATCTATTTAAATTTAAAATAATCTGTCATATGCAAACAGTAGAAAATAATTGTCTATTTTATTTCTTTTTTTTTTTTTTAAAGATTTTATTTATTTATTTGAGAGAGAGAGAGAGAAACAGCATGAGAGGGGAGAAGGTCAGAGGGAGAAGCAGGCTCCCCGCCGAGCCGGAAGCCCGATGCGGGACTCGATCCCAGGACTCCGGGATCATGACCTGAGCCGAAGGCAGTCGCCCAACCAACTGAGCCACCCAGGCACCCTGTCTATTTTATTTCTTAAATGACTCTCAAATAGATAATCATGCAAAAAAATTCTTTCTTGCATTCAGTGCCAGGAAATCTTGAGATGAACTGTTAAATTTTTTTTATTAATCAATGAGAACTATAAATAGTAAACTGTAAACTCCAGTACATAACTGTACCTGGCACATAGTAGAAATTCAATAAATAAATACAGTACAATAAACTGTACCTGACACATAGTGGAAACTCAAAAACTTGAGTCACCCCAGGTGTTTATAAATGTTTAATGGATAGATACATTACTGGACAAAGTATCGACAAAGTACTGGACAAAGAAATGGATAGGTAGTAGAATAAATGTGTCAGTAAAAAGCTAGAATGAATGATGATAAAAATGACTATCATTTGAGGAATCTGCATCCCTAAAAACAAGTAAATACCATGAGTTTCAAAAAGTACAGATTAGTAAACTTGACCTCAGTCCTCTACAAAAGCTAGAAAAGTCACTTAGACAAATGGCTTATGAACACTTAGAATACCATAGTGATAACTAGAAGGCAGCACGGGTTATTAAGAACATAATAAACCTAACTTAACTATGAGGTTACCAGGCTGAGAACTCAAGAGCATTCCTTAAGTTTCAACTATCTGGACTTCAGTAAGAAGTGACAAGGTGTCTCAAAGTATCCTTCAGGGTAAGACTCAGAAATGTAGGCTAAGTTGGATACATCCTTTGTCACTGAGAAATTGAACCTGTAGAGTGCTACCAAACTGAAGGTGGTCTCAAACAGCTTACCACTTGGCTTTGTCAACATTTTCATAAATGTTTGAGACAAAGAAATAAAATATACACATACAGATAAAATGCACTGAACACTTTGTGCTTTGTCCCTTTTCAAAAATCAATTATCCCACTTATTTCTAACAAGTCCTCTAAGGGATATAGTTTTTAATCTTCATTTTCCAATACAGAAACTGCAACTTAGAGGGTTTAAGCAACTTGCTCAAGGTCACTATGGTGGCCCACTGGCATAGCTAGAATTCCAATCTTAGTTTGACTAAATCCAAATTAACTCATACTCAACCATTACACTGTTCTGCATTTTTATATATTTTTTGTTTTGTTTTTTTTGTTTTTAATTTAAATTCAATTAGCCAACATATAGTACATCATTAGTTTTTGATGTAGTGTACAGTGATTCATTAGTTGCATATAACACCCAGTGCTCATCATATCATGAGCCCTCCTTAATGCCCATCACCCAGTTACCCCATCCCCCCCACCCACCTCCCCTTCTGCAACCCTCAGTTTGT
Organism: Callorhinus ursinus; assembly: GCF_003265705.2. NCBI lineage: Eukaryota > Metazoa > Chordata > Mammalia > Carnivora > Otariidae > Callorhinus > Callorhinus ursinus. The sequence continues at coordinate 61,681,965 of NW_027397071.1, read as the reverse complement.
TTCCCAGAGTCAAGAGTTTGTCATGGTTTGTCTCGCTCTCTAATTTCTTCCCATTCATTTTTTTTTAAGACTTTATTTATTTTTTTTTAAGACTTTATTTATTTGACAGAGAGAGACACAGCACGAGAGGGAACACAAGCAGGGGGAGTCAGAGAGGGAGAAGCAGGCCTCCTGCTGAGCAGGGAGCCTGATGCAGGGCTCGATCCCAGGACCCTGAGATCATGACCTGAGCTGAAGGCAGACACTTAACAACTGAGCCACCCAGGCGCTCCTGCATTTTTATATTATCCAACAAGTAATTATTGAGTACTGGAGTAAGAAACAAAGTGAAGAAGATTGATGTAATTCTTGCCCTTAGTAATCTTACATTCTAATGGAAGAATTAGAAAACAAAATTTTAATAAGCAAAATAGCAGCTTATTATGAAAAGTTCTAAGAGAGTTCTATGAAAAGAGAATGATGGTGAAGAAGCTTTCTCTAAAAGGGTTCAGTAGGCCTTTTTGAAGAGTAGACGTTTACATTGAGACCTGAAGAAAGAAAATTAACAGTCATTTTTATCTAATGACTTCTGTTTTCTCAACTAGTGAGGACAGCTGGGAAAGGGAGAAGCAAGGGACATGAGATGTTTAACGAATGAGTAGTAGTATGAAATAGCCATCTTATCTGGGGAAAGAAAAACTAGAAAATCACAGTAGGCTTGCTCAGCATTATTGTTTGCTTGAAGTTTGTGTTTATTTAGAAAAAAAAAATTAGTGTGACTGTCTCCAGCAGTGTTCAAGTGCAAGGGCATAGGCACAGAGAAGGTGAATAGCTGGGTTCAACAAAATGAGTACAATGGAGGGAGACAGAGGTGAGGGAATTCAAGATATTACAATGATGATAATGATGGACCTTGAAATCTAAATAGGACAAAGAGAGAAATGAAGATTGGAAACAGAAAAGGGTAAATGAAGTAAAGTGGTGGGGTCAACAGATTAGAGGGCATAATGATATAAAAAAAAAACTTCAGCACTTGATCAAGATAGGAATAGGAAGTGTTGGTGAGAGTCAGGTGCTTGAAATCAAAATATATGATGTGATAAAGCTTCTCTTGATGACTACATCCAAGTTTGGTAAATAAGGAGAAGAAAAAAATTTTTTCTGGAGTTAGATACGTCTAGGAGCAGAGAGAATTATCAAGAATGATAACAGTAGAAATGACAGGAGTTATAGGATCATTTGTGAGTGATAACTCTTGGGAGAGTTAATAGAATCTGAACTTCAAAAGATGCTGTCAGTCAACTGCATTAGTAGAGAATGGCAGAGATCTAGTTTACTAACAACACAGACCCAGACCATTCTTGGCAGCCTCATATCTGAAAAACTGGTAGGGGGTTTTAGTTGACTACCTCAATTCAATAGGACCCAATAATAAAATTATAGAATAGAATTGAGCATAGCATGAAATAAACTTGCTCTGGAGCACTACGCTTGATTTGAGCACCTTCTGAATGGGCTGGGTCTAGATACCCTAGCATATAAGGAACAATGAAAATAAACATACTTGGTAAGAAAAAGCAAGAAAAATAGGGTAAACAAGATAGCTGTGGTCAAACTGATAAAGGACTGTAATGCAGAACAGAAGTTAGGCTTATTAATTCCCAAGTTAAGCTTATTAATTCAAAACTAGAACCAAAAAGGAGAAAGTTGCAGAAGCCCTCCAGAGGAAGAAGCACTATAGCAAAAACCTTTTCTATGTAATATATGGTGATTAACATAACAATAAAAAAATTAAAAAAAAACCCTTTTCTGGCTTTTCAAGTAGCTCAAAAATACACTACCTTTTGAAGCTTTAATTTCTTTGTCCCTAGCAGTATTCAGGTAGCAACTGTAGTAACATCAGTTAAGCACACTATGAGGAAAAATACCTGCCGCCTGGATGTTGAGAATACCTCTCTAACCTGCAACTCTAAGATTTAGTGAATCCCATGTTTATTTGTTCTTTGCGCAAAAGGTCCATGTGTTATATTTCTCTTATAACTCCCACAAGGTTTTGCATACAGTTATTCAGTACACTTTCATTGTTGTATAATCTAGCCTGACAAGGTCATGGGGCAAGAAGCATTATGAAGCAGAAAAGCATAGGTTGATTTGGGATTTATACCTGGTACAACCATTTACACGACACTGGGTAAATTACAGAACTTCTCTGAGCCAAAAATAGTTTCCACATATGTGATTGGACCTTTGTAGAATTGTAGTTAAATGAGATAATGTATATACAGTGAGCATTAAATAAGCTCATATAGAGGGGTAGGTTTAATGGTTACAGTTATTATGTGTTTTGATTTTTTAAAAAGCTGTAATGATAGTCTTGTTCTTAGCTACTGATACTCTCTCAGTAGAAGCTTCTGTCAAAAATGGCATAAGCTTGGAGAACAGTTCTAAGGGTAAGGAAGCTACCTTTATCGGTGAAAGAGGCAGAAAATGATAGTGGCTTCCTTAGCTACACTCCACTAAGGTCACATTAACTAAATCATCACAAACTGGCAAGGGCAGTATTCTATAATCTACTTACATACTTTACGAACATTTATTTTAAAAACAAAATCTTGTTTACTTCTCTTTTTTCTATTGAAAACAATTGTGTCCAAGTCATCAGAAAGAGAATTTTAGAGATAAAGGTCAAAAGTCTTAGGTCAAATAGAGCAGCTGTTAGCATCCTCCACCAATTTTCAGAGATGGAAAAAAAAAAAAGATCTGGAAATGTTATACCACTTGCCTAATATTCCTTGAGTTCTTCATACTCCCAGACTGAGTCCCACTTCCTAATTGCTCTACATTTTATGAATGAGGTCTGACTATCTGTACAAACAATGAAAAAATAGTTTATCATAGTCTTTTAAGAACAGCAACTGACATATTTAAATTTGTATAGGTTTTGCTTTAAGAACTAATAAAAAGTTAATACTTACATAGCTTTCATAATAGCCAAATAAATTTTTGTTGCTGTGGTTGTTGAGTAACTTATTTGGGTGCTGCTCAGAGCCACCAATACCTGATTTTATACTGGGGCGGAAATATAATTTCTCAGATTGAGAAACAGCAATCAAAGCTTCTTTATTGTTCGTATAAGCTTGCTTCACTCTTTCCTTAGTTGAGATGTGTAGAAAAGAATGTTAAAGAGGACTTTCTTGGTGCTGATCATGCATTGAGGAAAAGAAAGATACAGTGAAGGAGACTGTTTAGAAGGATTCTTTAAATTGTTGGTGTGGCTACAGACTGAATCAGCCAATAGTAGATAAATTAAAAGAAGGCTTTTTACAAAAATCCCTAAGGTTAATCCTTTATTTGTTAATAATATAAAACTATTTTGTCACTTTTCTCTATTACTATAATGCAATCAAGTTCAAAGACACATCCTTGAGGAAAGGATAACAAACCTATTTCCTAATGAATTACCCAAACAAATAAGAAACAGGGTTCTACCTGACTCCCCAATTCCAGCCTAATAGTTATTTGCTCTTTCAATTTTTGGTGGTATATTTAGCAGATTAGATCATTAAGATAACTGGGCACTAAAACCTCTTTGAGTATCTATGTAGACTGACAGGAAAATACTGGAAAAATGTCAGAGGAACCAGTTTCCATAGTTGGTTTTATACGACTGAACTAACATGTTTCCATTATAATTTTTCTGAGTGTATTACTACCAGTATTTATGGAAGAGGAGAACTGTACTACTGATTTAAGTGGCACAGATGATATGATTAGTAAACTCTTCAGAAACAACCATGAATATAAAAATTATTTGTACTAACAAAGCAGTTAAGAAAAAAAATAAATCTTTTGAGATCTTTTCAATTTTAGGCAAAAAGTAAAGGTAAAAGCCATGATGGGGTATATATTACTTAAAAAAACTATTTCATTTTGGAGATGTCTTATTTTTAGAATTTGTTTCATTAGATAACTCATGTTTTTTATTCTATATAAACACTGGATTAAATATCTATGGCAGTCATATTTATTTGAATCTGTATATTCTACAATACTAGGATAACTAGCTATTGGGAGTGAATATTTGCACAGAACTGTACATGAATGGAGAGAGTCACAGAATAGGAAAAAATTTGGCAACAGAGCACAAAGGCTTGGCATTAAGGTGAACCTTCATATATCTTGAGAAGGCAATGATTCTTTTAATTCTGTAACTCTTACAATCAAGATAATTCGAATATTCAAAACACAAAGGGTTTAGCAGAAAGACCAAGGAGAACACCAAAAGAGTAACAAGAAAGGTCTAGTGCATGAGAAAAAAAAAGATTTAATAAAAACTTACAATGTCGTTCTTTTGGACAGTCTTGTCAACAGTTATCACCTTTGTATTGTTCTTTTCTAACAATAGTTTTCACATAGACTGTGAAAACACACAGAAAACTGTATCTGAGTTAAATGCACATTTCCTAAATAGCAATAATTAGATTAATGTCAAGGAAAAATACAGACTGATTCAGATTTAGTGCATGTAGCACCAGGAAATTATGATTGTAATACTAGGTGGTAGTGTGGGAAGTATCCAAACCACAGTAAAAAAGGCTTCCAAACTAGTCATTTCAAATTACCCAAAAGAACATTTTAAAAAGGATAATCTTCTATTTTAAAAAGAGTAAAGTATTATAAACAGTTTAGCCATCATCTATATACAGACTGGCTTGTTCTCAATCATAAGAGGCCATCACCTTTTATCCTCCCCTCTTTCCCTTCCTTTCAGTACTATTAGAAAACTATTCACAAGTGCACCCTTGGACAATGCTGAGCAGTAATTATGACTTGCTGACAAAGAGATATGAACAATTATGGAGCCCATTTTGAAACCTTACACTAATAAAGTCATTAGATGCTGCCCTTGCCATGATCCTTCTAAAAGCTTCTGAAGTTACAAGAACACACGGCATTGTTTGCAGGGACAATTGCTGCTGGCAGAACGCAAACCTTGAGTTAAACCATGCTGCAAATTGATCTTGACATTCTGTTAAGACCGCCACTAAAAATCAAAAGCAGAGGAGAAAAGGAGAAAATGAGTGGGTAGGATGTAATCATGGAACAGGAGGGGTTCCTCCTCACCTTCTCTCCTCCCTCTTCACAAAACAAACCAGGGAGAAAATGACAAACTCTCCTGGTGTTTTGGAACCTTTATTTTAAAGCATTAATTAAGCCCTTGACCTGGGATGTTTAGGATGACAATACATTTCCTTTAAAAGTACTGGAAGGAAAACGTAGCACAAAGGGAATAGAGAAGTTTGGGGAAAATTATATGGAAATCTGGCATGAAGGCTCTTATGAAGTCTTGGTTCCCTGACCACAACATATCCATCTGTTTTATCAGCTACTTCTGCAGAATCCATATCTGCTCCCAGGGTAGCAGCTGGAAATTAACACTCCTTAGTCTCCCACCCAGACCCCACACCTGGGCTAAATTTGCTGGATCAAATGGAGGTGTAGGGTTAGAGTAACATGGTCATCTAGGCTTCAGCCAGGCATGAAGCACTGAGTAGTCTGGAATTAAGGGTATGCCACTGTGAATATGGCTAATTACTGAGATGGAAAGTGCAGGTGAAGACAGCCTACTGATAATAAGAGCTTTAAGTCAATTAACTCTTGCCAAAGATTAAGTAATGTGGAAAACTATCATTTGAATATTAAGGCTAACAAGTACCTGTCAGCATAGCAGCAGAAGTTTACAGTGATCTGAAATATTGCACCTAAGGGCATGCAGTTCAAAAGCTAATATTAACAGGCAATAGAATTCCGTGAATATTGGTACTGTGTAGGTAAAATTTAATACAACACTCTGTATATGCTACATGCAACCTGTGTAATTGTCTGTAATTCCTAGGTAACTGTTTGCAGCTACTCAGAACACAGCTTAGAAGTAGTGTGCAATGCCTAATTGTAGCATGTACGCTGATGTGCTAAACATTTCCACCTCAGAAACTTACATATAAGCAACTCATAGCTGGCTGGTGACCTCAGCTGGCACTATTCTAGTCAAATTCAATGTTTAAGTTTTCTAGAATTATATCATATAAACCAGTACCTATCCTGGATGAATGGAGACATTTGCCTTGTGGGCCCTCCTGGTCAGAAAAAGAGATACCTATTAACTCACTTATTACTGGTTAATATTGGTGGTTTAGTGTGCCACATGTTATGTAGCTTTTCTTTTCCTTTTTTTTTTAAAGATTTTATTTATTTATTTGAGAGAGAGAATGAGATAGAGAGAGAGAGCATGAGAAGGGGATAGGGTCAGGGGGAGAAGCAGACTCCCCGCTGAGCAGGGAGCCTGATGTGGGACTTGATCCCGGGACTCCAGGATCACGACCTGAGCCGAAGGCAGTCGTTCAACCAACTGAGCCACCCAGGTGCCCTGTTATGTAGCTTTTCTTGATGAAGCAACTATAGCCAAAAACACAGCTTCACACCAAGGGCACTCATGTACCAATGTTCCCATGCAACCAATAGATGTCCAAATAACTCTAATAGAGGGAAGGAAATTAATGTCTATTGTGCTTTATATAGTACTTGTGCTTTATATAGTACTACCTATATTTAATTAATTCAAATGGTGCCCAAAAGGAACTTGCCTGGCTCTGTGGCATATGTCATCACGTAGCCAGGCTAGCAATCTGGTTCTATGGACATGTTTACTTTAATCAGCGCCATCACCACCACAGAAGGCTCAGAGTTCCATCCCAGAATGGCCCAATTTGAGGGGCCAATTGTTTCAGGACTATGAGAGAGTTGGTGAATCTGGGGAAGAAACTCTGGAACCACTGGATGAACTCATCTAGGCTGGAATTCAAGTCTCTTTCCAGATGGTGTGTGGGTGCCTGGCGCACAGAGCACAGGTCACAATATTCTCAAGTGCTTCAGGGCCAGCAGAACACAAAGTACCTGGTCTGGACATTGTTAGTTCATTCTACAAGGAAAATGAAGGTTTTTGCTTTATTAGTCCTATTAACAGCTATGGGGGAAGATCACAAAATTAGAGTCGTACAGCAGCATTTCCATGCTTTTTCCATTACCCAAGCTGGTCTCTCTCATTATTCAATAAGACTATTAGAGATTATTTATTTTTCAATATAACACTCACTTTTTCAAAGGCACTGTGTAACACATTGAGATTACAGACATAGCTCCCTTGGGGAGCTGACAACCTAATAGGGAGACAGACAATAACCATATAGTGTAATGAATTCCATCAATATAGATTAGTATATGGATATTATCGGAGCATAAAGAATGTGCATTTTAACTCATACTGAGAGGCAAGAGAAGGATGGACAGTGGCAAGGCTTCCTAGAGGTGACACCTGTCCTGAATTTTAAGAAATTATTCTTTTATAGCACAAGCATTTGTTTACTAATAGTATATTGTCCTTAAATATATTTTTATTGTTAAATCCATGATAGTTTTCTATATGTTTCTACATCCAAAAGAGTATCTGATCTCTGCTCCACTGTCTGCCTGTAAGCATATGCCAATACTGGGGATGAATCATTAACAAAACAACTGCTTGTGATCTGTCCATCCCTGCTGGTTGACCTTAATCCTCTATCTGGTTCAGACCATATATGATTACACTAGCTGGCCAGGGCCCTCTCCTCCACAATTATGTAAGCCACTGATCCTTCATTTCTGATATTTAATTATGAGGCTTAAAATACCAATATTCTTTTACAAAAATAGCAAATATCTGCAACCCAATAAACTAGGAATGCTGCTAATATAAAAATCTCTAAATAAAAAGAACAAAAGTTCTAATTTCATTTTTCTGTGTGTCATTTCTTTCAAGTCCTTTAGCCCACTCAGGTAGAGTAACTCCCTATGAATTTCACCTGTATTCCCAAAGCACCTTGTGCATACTTAATATTACGTATTTAGCTCCATGTCTTTCTACTAGACTATGAGTAAGCACTGTATCTTTTTCATCTTCTTACCCTCAGTGCAAAGCACCATTCCTGGTTCACATGAAATATTCAGTAAATGTTTACTCAATGAATAAACATGAAGGAAATATATGTTTCTTAAGATATTCTTTTAGCCACTTTCAGAAGTGAGTTGCGGGATCTCCTTGTTTATACTATTATCTGTTTTTAGCTCTTTCATTTACAGATATACCCTACTGTTTCTTTCAGGATCATTATTCAGATGGATATTTAGGAAATTATACCCTCTAGCAATTCTTAAGACTAACAAGGGCTTACTGCCTACTGCTTTAAGAAAGAATGGACCTGAATTCCAAGTAGACATGGCAGCTAACAAGACTGTACAGAGTTTTCCAGGAAAGAAACCTACATTTAGATATATAATACTGAAATTATAAACACATTCTTTGGTGGAATGCATTCATTCATTTGCCAAATGCTTAATGAGTTTCTTTCTCCTAGAATTTTGTAAATTTAAAGTGCTTTGCTGAATGAGATAAATAATATGCATAAGATCCAGAAGATCACAATTTAGTGAGGGAGAAGTTAGGCACATAATCATTACTGCTACAGTCTGATGTCCCAATTCATATTTGGAATGTTCCAAGATCAATCCAGAAATTACTCTAATCCATTTTATACAGCTATAGGTTGGTCAACCTAAGTATTCAACTTAGAAAGAAAGTTATTAGAATCATTTTGGAGGTGGGAAATCCAAATCATCAACATCACAGAGGTGTATAACAGTGACATTCGATAGATATCTATTTCTTTTTTATTCTAGTTTGTTAGCGAAATCAGGAAATTTAACTTCTAACCACAATTGGCACTCACATTCTGGTAACTTTACCAAAGCATTCACTTAGTTCAAAACTCTTCACTTATCTTCTACACATGAGAGATTCACAATAAACTGAGGAGGACTAATGTTTCTGTAGGTTTGGCAGAGTATTTTTCTTTCTTTCTTTTTAAAGATTTTATTTACTTATTTGACAGAGAGAGACACAGTGAGAGAGGGAACACAAACAGGGGGCAGGGAGCCTGATGCGGGGCTCGATCCCAGGACCCTGGGATCACGACTCGAGCTGAAGGCAGACGCCTAATGACTGAGCCACCCAGGTGCCCCTGGCAGAGTATTTCTTAAGGAAAAGTAAATATGCTTGGCAAGACCCTACCCACCTTGGGCACAAATGTCCCTACCTATCATGTCAGGGTGTGGTCCCAGAAAAATCACTAAGGAGTCATCCAGACTAACCAGCTTACAGGCAGGCTCAGGATTTTAAAAATGTGTTCATCAGTTTGAACTAGAAGAGCCGGATATGGGATGAGACAAGCCATCCACAAGGAATTTACTTCCAAACTTGTACATTTGTTGTAAGAAAATCACAGTTAAAAGGAAACTCAGAGCAACAATCTAGTTTGTGATGCCTAGAAATCTCTTCTATATTTTCACATATTAATCTGTCACATTTTAACTCTGGTAATATGCAAATGATGGCACAGCAACTTTTGAAATGTAGCTCAATGACCAATAAATATTAGTGCAGCAGTCTTCTACTGAATTGAGGGTGAAAGTTTGAGGTTTTGCTACTCAGTGTTAATAGTATCAAATGGACAATGCAATAAATTTTTATGACAAACACCTCTGGATAAAATGTGGTGCTAAAAAAAATCTAAGTAAGATCACAAAGACAGAAACTCAATTAGACAATTATATTTAGATGAATCTATGATGGGTGGTCAGAAAACCGGTGCTAAGCTAATCCTTTTTTGGGACAATAAATCAGACTAATTAATTAAAATTTTCTTACAGTTTAATATAGCAAAAAGAAATCCACTTTTACTCTCTTTTAGGAATATGCCGTTTCAATGAATTTTTATCCTGTGTGTGTAAAATGTATACTTTTCCATTTGCTTTAACAATAATAATGAGGAGCTGTACATGAAAAGCATCTACATAATTCTTTTGCTTTATAGAGAGAAATGTAATACCTTAAATTAAAATACTTTTTAATTTGTAATATGGATAGAATTTGATTTTGAGTAAGGATTGCCAAGTATCCTAAATTCTAGAAATTTTAACATTCTCTTTCTTCCCATTGGCCCTGTTTATTGTTCCTATAAATATTTGTTAAAACAAATTCCTACATCTTTCTATTTTTAGTCTTTAATATCACTTCTTTTTTATGAATGTAATAATAATAGTAATAATGAGATATCATATTTTTTAAAAATGTAGATTGAAATAGCCTATCATACCGCTTAGTTGGTCCTGCAATTCATTGAGAAATAGCTCTAAAGCCTTAAACAAGGCCTTTATTTTGTGTTTTAAAAAAAGTGTCATAAGGAGTTAATAGGACACAGCTGTACTGGCTCTTTCTAATAAGCAGCTTCTGTCGCTTTGGTCACCACAGGTGTCTCTGTAACCTGCAAACTCTTATTACTAGTGTATCAAAGTTGTGCTACTTAACAGACTTCTTTAGTAAAACATAACAAAGCAATTACATGGCTGTTGATTGCCAGTCATAAAAAAAAAAACCCTCAAACACTGTTTTTCAAAAGAAACTACACTGCAATTTTTTGTCATTGTAAAATAAAAGGAACTAAGGAATTAAATGGAGGATAGAACAAAATAACAGCAGGTAGCCTGCTGAACTTAGCCACTACAGATGGTTTAGAAATAGTGTTTCCTTCTCCATCAAGTTGTGGATAAAAGGAAAGGAGGAGATTCCTTACTGCCAGTGAATGGTCAAAGATTTAGCCAAGTCTCCAGTCTATGTATTTTGCTTCATGAAAGACCTTCGATGCTGCATTTTTATCTGTTTTTGGCACTGCTTTTCATCACCTTTAACTGAGTGTGAATAATAACCTGATTTAATTTAAACAAATACAGGTGCTAAAGGTTCTTTATTTATGTATAACAGGGAACATTTCCAATGCAGAACGAAGTCATCCTGTGAAATTTCCTAACCATTTGCTTAAAGAAATGAAGTATTAGATGAAGAAATTGCTTCAACATTCTTTTGCTTCACATTTAAGGGAAGAATCATCTTTCTTTTCAGGTTTAGACTACATAAAACAAAGTCTAAATGATGAGCAAAGATTCAGCGAGCTATAAAATAATAAAAAAAAAATCAGATGATTTCTAATTGTTCTTTAAACATTTAAATTAGGTAACTACAATAGGCTTGCCTTGAAATGAATTAATTTAATCTCCCTGCTCATAAACCAGCAGCCTGTGATTATTATTGTGTTAACACACCCAGAGTAACATCACTGGATGTTATGGCCACATGTGTAATTAAACATGATGAAATGTATTTCAGATGGGAAACTCAAATAGGCAAAATATGAAGAATTATTCATCATTTATAGGTATTATGATTAACAAATTAAGTAAATTTATCCTGACAGCAAGGAAAAGGACTTTTTTTTTTCCTACTGAGAATATGGATGTGTGCAAAAGAATGTGTGCAATAAAGCAATTACATCAATTAGTATATGCTAGAGTTAAGCTATTACCAACTCCATGGACTAGCCAGAATGTACTGCCTTCTTCACTGGAATTACTAAAAAATAAACTTACTACTAAGATTATATGTTAGACTTCCCTTGCCTTTTCTAAACATTATTAAAAACATATTTTCTCTAAATATTAAACAACAGAAGACAACATTGGAATATACAGTATATAGATATGTACTGTACCAGTTTTACTCCAAAAAGATGAAAACAATGTATTTTGGTTTTGTTTTTTGGGTTATTCTTGGATTTAGAAATCGTTTATAAATTGAGGTATATTTTCCCATTGTAAATAACTGCATGTTAGCTACAACAAATAGCTTTTATATAATTAAATGTAATGGCAGAGAATTTAATGCTGAGGATGAAAATGTTTATGAGATAAGAAACCAAATACAATGATAACTTTTTTAAAAAAATAGAAGCCCAACTTATAACTTGTGAACAACAGTATTACCTTGCTCTGTTGGCGTCCTTTGTCAGATCCCAAGCCCAGGTTATAAAATTTTGACTCAGATAAGAGACAATAGATTCAGCACAAAGCATTTGTGAGCAGAACACGTTGGTTAATACACTTTCATCATGGTGGAGGTAGATAGCAAGAAGCTTTCTCTGAAAAGAGGAAAAAAGACTGATGAATTGAAATATCCATTAATGTGAGATTTCTTGAATTTTGGAAAAGCATAATTTGTGGATATAAACAGCAAAGACAAAAATTAAATGCTACTCCCTTTAAAAGAGTACCTGACACTTGGACTTCTTATAGCATTTACTAATATGAATAAATTTTGCTTCCTTAAACCCTAAAGAGGGTAGGATGATTATATTCTGTTTTACAGACCACTGTCACAGATTCTTATTAACATGTGCAAGCCTAACTCAAGCAGAATATGCAACGGAACTGCATTTTCTTTAAATAAAATGGGTTTACAATTCTTCATATTAAACATACTTTACAAAGGGAAAATTAATTTTGAACTATTCAACTTTGTACACAGAAAAAATACTGATTAAGATTGGTTGCCAAAATCTCTCTTAGTATTTTTTGTTTTTAATCTGAACACTGGAAAGTCTCTTCTAATTGAAAGGAAAAGGTCTGAAATGAAGTTGTGTTTTACTTCCACAGGTACTTTCAAAGCCCTTAATGTGTTCTCATATTAAAGTCCTTATGTAAGAGCATGTAACATCTAATTGTCAATGGAAGGATAGTAGAAAATAGTTCGCCTCACATGAATTCTTTCTAGTCTACGTTCCAGAAAATTTCCCTCTGGTTTCTCATAGGGAGAATTATTCCTTCCTCTTTGCTTGATAAAACTTGCTTTCAAGAAATGGCATTTGTTCTCTTAAAAGTGTCCTGTCATAGTTGGATAGTCAATAAAATAATTGAAACTAAAAACTGAAATTGAGCAACACAATTTGCAACATGTCAACTTTAACAATAACAGTGACAATGATGATTAAAGAGCCTACATTGTTATTGACAAACTTCTTGGTGCTACCTTATAGAGTTTAACAACAGTCAGTTGCCAGGAAACGGAAAGATAAATTTTATGGTAAAGACAATATACAAACCAATTTGTGAAATTCTGGAAAGGAAAATTTTAAGGAAGCTTAGGGTCTTTCCCTTCATATTAAATAAGGATGTGATGATAATAAAGAAAAACTCACTGTGTGGGATTCCAAAAAAAGTAGGACACTTACAGAAAAATATAAGGCTCATGTTGATGAAAGGATATTGAAGTTTGATGCTTGGAATTATCCTGATAAATAATCCAAATTATAATAATAATAAAAAAGTAATCAAAATATTTTCTTCCAAGGTAAATTCTGTACTAAGGTATACAGGTAGATTAAGATCCCCAAATCTTCTACTACAAATGGGAGGCACTGTTACGCACCCATTATCTACTTATCTCCCCAGAAAAAGCCTGTAAAGTAGTATTCTTAATTTTATCAGCATACAAGGAAACTGAGGTTTAGAAAGCAGACTTGTCATAAATTCTACCACAACTAGTAAGTAAGTAGTACATCTGGGATTGGAACCCGGATTCCTGACGCCACGCCTAGTACTCTTTGCTCTGATACTACAGCAGTAGTAGGAAGATCAACCATACTGTAGTTAAGGCTTGAACTGCTCATAGAATATGAAGATGCCAGACTGGCCACTGCTCATACATTAGTGCTTCTGGGGCCTCAGAGACAACAGGTAATGGGAATAAGGACAGGAGTCCTGAAAATAAGTAGCTCAGTTACTACAACAGTAGCTGTTTCCATGTGTCAATTCATTTAATCATTCATTCAACAAGCATTTGTTGAAATACTGTGTCGAGCCGAGGAGGAAGCAATGGTAATAAAATGGTGAGCAAGACAGACTCAGGGTTTCTTTCATCCATACTGATGTCTGAAGGTAACAGTAGCTGGCTTCTAGAAGTTTGTAATCAGATACATAGTTGAAGAGATACTTATCTGGTAAATTCCTACTCATTCTTTAAGTCTCAAAGCAAATGCCTCTGAAACCTTCCCCAATTCCCTCTGGCAGAGTTAAGAGCTTCCTTTTCTGGGCCTCTATCTCTTCCCATTAGTATCATCACTGTTTATCAGTTTCCCCTCTAGACAAAGTCTCTCAAGGGTGAGGGCTGGGTCTCTTTCAGTCTTCTTTGCATCCCTAAAGCTAGCATAGGTCTCGGCATGTTTGATGAAAGAAACTTGAATGTTGATTATCAACCCCCCGGGCAAAAAAGATACCAAATGGCAGCAGCATGCAAACCACTTTCAGTAAAAGAATCTAGAAATCTGCTGCTTTAGGGAAAGGAACGTGAACCTGGCAGCACTAACAAATTCGGAGCTCCTCTTCTTAGGAGCTCTCTAGCTGAAAAGACAGAGAGATGTCAACCTCTAATTCTGCTTGATCGTATCTCAGCAACTACATTTAATGAGACAATGGGAACAAGAGAGCTGTCCACTTTTAAATCAGCATATTTCTAACCAAACAATGGCAATGGCTAAATCTTTAAAACGTCCATTTCTCTCAAGAACACTGCAATGGAACATTTAGACTTTGGGAAAGAGATTAGCGATTTACATTGCTATCTCACTGATTTAATTTAAATGCTCTTCCAAACCAAACACACATGTGCTGAAGAGGCTACTAAGAAACCCAACATGCAGAGTTCCCTATAAGTGCAGCCAACAGTGTTGACTGAAACTAAACTTGGAAATCCAGGGCACTAATGCACAATATCAAGCAATAAAACAGCGTCTCTTTGGCAATATTTAATTTAAAAAAGAAGAAAGAGGCAGGCGAAGATCAGGCACTGTCTGTTTTGGAGGATCAACCATTCTGCATTTCAAAGCATTGGTCCCTGCAATATCCAGGTTACTGTGCTAGAATCTCAACTATTATATCGCAGTTGTGAGAGGGAGGGCAAAGATGTGTTTACTCAGTGATTAGGCCCTTAGAATAAGCCTCTAGCTCCTAGAGAGACAGCTCACTACTTATTCATTTGGGCCAATTCACAAAGCCTAGGAAGATTAAACATCCATGCTGAGAAGACAAGCGAATGCAGACGGTGAAAAAGAAATAAAAATTCTTTAAAAACTCTGAGATGACTTCATTATTTTTCCACAAGGAAACTTTAGGAAAGTGTTTAGTTAGAGAAAAACCCACATTGACCTCTCTCTAAACCCTTAATCTTTCCTTTGTGGTGGCATTGCTTTGTGGTAAGCGACTGGCTCGCCTCGCCCCTCTTTTCACTGGAAGCTGAGAGAAAAAAGGCTCTGGAGAAACAGTTTTCGTTCCAGGGACACAAACCCCTGACACTGTTAAACATGAGATGCCAGGAAAACACACTTAAAAAAAATTCTCACTTTAAGCTCTAAACTGTGAGAAAGGAGATGATAAAGAGAGTAATCAGAAGAGAATCTTCAGGCTGGGGGGACTCCCATAGTAGCTTTGAAAAGGGAAACTGAATAATCTTAACATGATCTTTTCTCTCTAACATAAAAAGCTTTCAACAAAAATTTTTCTTCCACTATTTTGACAGTAGTAATAAGCAAAATATAAAACTCTTAATAATATGCAAATGCTACTAAATTTGGGCTACATAAATCTCTGATTATAGGCACAGCTAAATGAGCCCCAGACTCAGATTTCTGATTATTTTATTGAGCTCAATTAAACAGAGGCCCGAACAGTGAGAACTGGGTTCAGCATATCAGAAAACTGTTTTTGTGAAGAAAGGGCATCCAGTACATAGGAAAAGCATAAGAAAATGTTTTGTTTTCCATTACTATAACCATTTTTCCCGTTGGCCCATTAATAATTTAGTTCAATAACATTTACGGAGCACCGATGTGTTACGCATTGCGAACATAAAGATGAATAAAACAAAGTTTCCTAGTCCTCAAAGAGTTGGGGGGTTGGTGTATGGGGAAGCAAAAATTAAACGGCAGTACCATATGATAAGTGATAAGAATGGGACACTTAAAAAAAACATTTTATTTGTCTTTCTAATTTGGCAGAGAGGGTATAAGTCTGGTAAACAAAGGCAAGCAGCCCAGCTACACTCCGCAGACTCCCTCTTTGTGATCTAGGTTTTGGTAACATAGTGTAAAGGTAAAAAAAGCTCTCTGCTAAATCCAGTTTTGCACTTACCAGCTGTGTGACCATGGGGCAAGATGGGTATTTGTTCTAAGAATTATAGATAAAGCAGGTAAAGTACCTCCTTTACAACACCTGGCCCACAGCAAGTGCTGAATGAAATGTAGTTGTTAGGATGAAAATTCCAGAACTATCCATGCAAAATAAAGGATTTGAAAGCAATTTCAAGAGAAATGATAGCCCTGAAAATTTATTAAAGATTATGAAGCGCCTTCATTTCTCTTACTAGCAATAATGTTTGGGATGCTAAATTGAGTCCCCGCCTTCAAGGCCTCACTAATCTTCACATTCAAATCCAAGAGCTAAGGTACTAAGTTGATGCTTAGGAAATGCCAAGCTGACAGCAACCAATGTGATTTGGCCTTGAGCTACAGTAGCTATTGTATTTAGATACTTAGCGTTACAGAACCATAGAACATTAGAGCTGGAAGAAATGAGCTGGCTATGTCTCAAAATAAGCCAGGCACAGAGCACACACTCAGAAAATATTTGCTGATGGACTGAAAAGGAAATTTTCTAGTTTCTTTTTGAGTACCAGAATACCTATAGTCCATGTTTTCAAAAACTTTGAGGTTGATAGGATAAATAATTTCTATAAATGATAGTTCATAAATTTTCCAGTGTAAGAATTACAATATATTAAAAACAAAATAATTTCCTTTATATAAATTGGGACCTTTCTCTGTTTCCTTCTTTTCTATCATGATTATCATCACCATAATCATCAGAATCATATCACTATTTTTTTTTTTTGGTTTTAAGTTGGGAATGGTTTATTGATACAAAGACCTGATACACTGATACAACAATAAACACTCACTCATCCTTTACCCTAGATTTATCAATTATTAACATTTTGCCATATTTGTTCTATCATTCATTGTATGCCTCCTTCCCTGAAACACTTAAAGTTGCACACATCTTGACAGCTCCACCTTAAATTAAATACTTCAGTGTCTGTCTCCTAAGAAACAAGGACATTCCCTTATATAATCATAATATTTTTATCATACCTTAGACATATAATCTTGTTACAATATCATCTAACATAAAGTCCACAAATTTCCCCAACCACCTCAAAATGCCCCTTGTAGCTGTCTTATTTATTGTTTTAAATCCTGGCTCCAATTAGGATCATTCCAGTACACTGTTTACTTCTATAATCCTATTCCTATTTATGAATGTTCATAGGCCCAGCACAGCATGAAACCATGACTCAACATAACTACAAGGTGAGATTAGAGGGAGGGCACCATGAAGCCACAACATCTGGTTCAAATTCCTGCTTTGCCACCTCCTGGCTATGTGACTTTAGGAAACTACTTCACTTTTTTATGCTTTGGGTGCCATATAGCTCTGGAGGTCAGAAGTTCAACACTCTGTCTAGGGAGTGGTAATGTGAGTGCTGTAAGAGAGGCAGTCCTAGGGTCTAAGCATGAACACTGATTGGCTGTTTCTTTTTTTAAAAAAAGATTTTATTTATTTATTTGAGAGAGCGAGAGTGCAAGAGAGAGCACGAGCCGGGGTAGGGGCAGAGGGAGAGGGAGAAGCAGATTCCCTGCTGAGCAAGGAGCCCAATGCGGGACTTGATCCCAGGACCCTGAAGGGAGATGCTTAGCCAACTGAAACACCCAGGCACCCTTGCTGTTTCCTTATGAAGGGAATACTTGAGCTAAATTTTAAAAACAGGATATATTAACTGACATCTTTGATTTAAGCTAAATTTTAAATTTAGGTGATAACGAAGAAAAGAAGAATGAGAAAAAGAAAAAGAGTAAAGTTTGGTAAGGCCCAGTAATGTCAGTAGCCTGATATGTTCAAAGAACTCCAAGCTAGTAACTTTTAAAAAGTGAAGAATAAGTGCAGATTGATTTGTGGAAAGAATCATTGACACTCTGCATTTTGGCTCCCAAAGCTGAGTTCAGGGACCAATAGGCAGCAACCAAATGGAGAGATTCCAAAAGGAAACAGCCAGATATTGAAGGTGAGGTGACGCCAAGATGCAAAGGTGTCTTTTTCTTCTCACTTCCTGAAGGGGATGTTGGGATAGAACTCTGAATTCTTAAGGACACAAATGTATTTGAGCCTCATGTAGGTTGAATTCTCATATGAAAGTCAAAGGTTACACAAACAAAGAAAAAAAGCCTAAAGTAAAACCAAACTCTCTTCATAAAATAAGCTGACAAATGCTCATTGGGTACAGAGTTTTATCAGTTTTCATTGTTCAGACTGTAATACTCAGGTCGTAAAATATTTTTGAGGAAAACCAACATATGACTAAAGTTTTTACAAATAAGGAAATTAGAAGTTCAAGTGATAGGCTATTACAGCAAACTGTAGAGAGGCAGGCAAGCTCTTTGGGAAGGCCGGAAGAGGGATTATGGAGGCAAGAAAGTAGGCAGTACTGGGCCAGATCAAAGATTTCATCCCAAGTATTAGAAGTCCTAGTCACAGCAATCAGACAACAAAAAGAAATCAAAGGCATCCAAATCGGCAAAGAGGAAGTCAAACTCTCACTCTTTGCAGATGATATGATACTGTATGTGGAAAACCCAAAAGACTCCACCCCAAAACTGCTAGAACTCATACAGGAATTCAGTAAAGTAGCAGGATATAAAATCCATGCACAGAAATCAGTGGCATTCCTATACACCAACAACAAGACAGAAGAGAGACAAATCAAGGAGTCGATCCCATTTACAATTGCACCCAAAACCATAAGATACCTAGGAATAAATTTAACCAAAGAGGCAAAGGATCTGTACTCAGAAAACTATAAAATACTCATGAAAGAAATGGAAGAAGACACAAAGAAATGGAAAAACGTTCCATGCTCATGGATTGGAAGAACAAACATTGTGAAGATGTCAGTGCTACCTAGAGCAATCTACACATTCAAGGCAATCCCTATCAAAATACCATCCACTTTTTTCAAAGAAATGGAACAAATAATCCTAAAATTTGTATGGAACCAGAAAAGACCCCAAATAGCCAGAGGAATATTGAAAAAGAAAAGCAAAGCTGGTGGCATCACAATTCTGGACTTCCAGCTCTATTACAAAGCTGTCATCATCAAGACAATATGGTACTGGCACAAAAACAGACACATAGATCAATGGAACAGAATCGAGAGCCCAGAAATGGACCCTCAATTCTATGGTCAACTCATCTTTGACAAAGCAGGAAAGAATGTCCAATGGAAAAAGGACAGTCTCTTCAACAAATGGTGTTGGGAGAATTGGACAGCTACATGCAGAAGAATGAAACTGGACCATTTCCTTACAGCACACACAAAAATAGACTCCAAATGGTTGAAAGACCTAAACGTGAGACAGGAGTCCATCAAAATCCTAAAGGAGAACACAGGTAGCAACCACTTTGACCTCAGCTGCAGCAACTTCTTCCTAGAAACATCGCCAAAGGCAAGGGAAGCAAGGGCAAAAATGAACTATTGGGATTTCATCAAGATAAAAAGCTTTTGCACAGCAAAAGAAACAGTCCACAAAACCAAAAGACAACTGACAGAATGGGAGAAGATATTTGCAAATGACATATCAGATAAAGGGCTAACATCCAAAATCTATAAAGAACTTATCAAACTCAACACCCAAAGAACAAATAATCCAATCAAGAAATGGGCAGATTTGCAACAACGTGGATGGAACTGGAGGGTGTTATGCTGAGTGAAATAAGTCAATCAGAGAAAGACATATATCATATGACCTCACTGATATGAGGAATTCTTAATCTCAGGAACAAACTGAGGGTTGCTGGAGTGGTCAGGGGTGGGAGGGATGGGGTGGCTGGGTGATGGGCATTGGGGAAGATATGTGCTACCGTGAGCGCTGTGAATTGTGTAAGACTGTTGAATCACAGATCTGTACTTCTGAAACAAATAACGCAACATATTTTAAGAAAAAATAAAAAGAAGAAGACAGCAGGAGAGGAAGAATGAAGGGGAGTAAGTCAGAGGGGGAGACGAACCAGGAGAGATGATGGACTCTGAAAAACAAACTGAGGTTTCTGGAGGGGAGGATGGTGGGGGGATGGGTTAACCTGGTGATGGGTATTGAGGAGGGCAAATTCTGCATGGAGCACTGGGTATTATGAACAAACAATGAATCATGGAACAGTACACCAAAACAAATTATGTAATATATGGTGATTAACATAACAATAAAAAATTTAAAAAAATGGGCAGAAGACAGGAACAGACGTTTTTCCAAAGAAGACATCCAAATGGCCAACAGACACATGAAAAAGTGCTCAACATCACTCAGCATCAGGGAAATCCAAATCAAAACCTCAATGAGATACCACCTCACACCAGTCAGAATGGCTAAAATGAACAAGTCAGGAAACGACAGATGTTGGCGGGGATGTGGAGAAAGGGGAACCCTCCTACACCACTGGTGGGAATGCAAGTTGGTGCAACCACTCTGGAAAACAGTATGGAGGTTCCTCAAACAGTTGAAAATAGAGCTACCATATGATCCAGCAATTGCACTACTAGGTATTTACCCCAAAGATACAAATGTAGGGATCCGAAGGGGTACGTGCACCCCAATGTTTATAGCAGCAATGTCCACAACAGCCAAACCGTGGAAAGAGCCAAGATGTCCATCGACAGATGAATGGATAAAGAAGATGTGGTATATATACACAATGGAATATTATGCAGCCATCAAAAGGAATGAGATCTTGCCATTTGCAACGACGTGGATGGAACTGGAGGGTGTTATGCTGAGTGAAATAAGTCAATCAGAAAAGACCTGTATCATATGACCTCACTGATATGAGGAATTCTTAATCTCAGGAAACAAACTGAGGGTTGCTGGAGTGGTGGGGGGTGGGAGGGATGGGGTGGCTGGGTGATAGGCATTGGGGAGGGTATGTGCTATGGTGAGCGCTGTGAATTGTGCAAGACTGTTGAATCACAGATCTGTACTTCTGAAACAAATAATGCAAGATATGTTAAGAAAAAAGAAAAAGAAGAAGATAACAGGAGGGGAAGAATGAAGGGGAGTAAGTCAGAGGGGGAGACGAACCATGAGAGACGATGGACTCTGAAAAACAAACTGAGGGTTCTAGAGGGGAGGGGGGTGAGGGAATGGTTTAGCCTGGTGATGGGTATTAAATAGGGCACATTCTACGTGGAGCACTGGGTGTTATGCACAAACAATGAATCATGGAACACTACATCAAAAACTAATGATGTAATGTATGGTGATTAACATAACAATAAAAAATTTAAAAAAAGATTCATCCCATTGGTTTTCCAGGTGAACACCTAGAAGCAGTACCAAGGACTGGAAGAGCAGCCTCATAAAAGTGCAGGCAGGATTTTTTTTATTTTCTCTTCTGAGAGGAATAATACTATCCCTAGTTAACCAGTGGTCTGTTAAACAGGCAGAACAACATGAATGTGGAAGAAAGGCAACGGTACACAAACACTTGCTTCTCCCACTTTTAGGCTACTGAGGAAGAGAAAAAGGACCCATAGCCTACCTATCTCATTATTTCTATACTCTAGGGGTGGGGGAACCACAGCAATAAAGAATTGGAGATTATTAACAGTAATTTTTAATTTAAAATATATCGATAGGGGCGCCTGGTTGGCTCAGTTCGTTAAGCGACTGCCTTCGGCTTAGGTCATGATCCTGGAGTCCCTGGATCGAGGCCTGCATTGGGCTCCCTGCTCAGTGAGGAGCCTGCTTCTCCCTCTAACCCTCCCCCCTCTCATGTACTCTCTCTTTCTCTCAAATAAATAAATCTTAAAAAATATATATATAGATAATAATGCATTCTTGCTGAAAAATCAAAGGAATTCTAATGATTTGTGGGTGTACATGTTCAGTAACTTTTTATTACTATCAAGTACTGTCTGGCAGATTTCAAAGTAGAACATTGTGAATTATAAAAATAAGCTAAGTTTAAGCATACAGAATTGTAGTAACTCTTAACTATTCATTTAATAGGAATGGTGGAGACTGTAGTCCCTAAATATTTTCCACATCTTCCTTAGTAAGGAAATCTCTTATGTATTTTTTTAAGTTGAATTAATGGCTGACTGAAATAAAGAATCCATTTCTCAGCCTCCATTTAAACAAAGGTGGCTATGTAACCAAGTTCTGGTTAATGTAAGCAGAAGTGCTGGTTCAATCTCCTGTAGTCATCCAGAATCATGACATAACCTGAACTGTACCGCACAGTGGAGCAACATGATTGGAGGAATCTGAGTTTCTGACTCTGTGATATACCATACCAGGCCTGGACAGACTACCTCTGGACTTCTTGAAAGGAATAGAGAAATTAACTTCTATTTTGTTTGAGCCACTATTAATTTTTATCTTTCTGTTACAAGAAACCAAACCCAATCTTAACTCTTAACAACAGACTAACTATAAGAAATCCTTAGTCATACATAAAAATGATAGTCCATGGAACTGTACTATTAACCCAGAAGATCTAAAGAAAAGATATGCATTTATGGATTAGTTCATGGTCCATCAGGAAGACTCTCACAGCCTCCAAAGGACCCTGAATTACACTTTGAAGGGACTGTAATTAACACCAGCCTAACGTAAATGACCTAACTGGCTTTTCAGAAAGCTCCATCTTATACAACTGGTTAGTGAGAAGAGAGGAGGGGGACACTGTTTTTGAAAGGCCAAGTAGGCATGAAGGCAAAAGAAGACATGGAGGTTGCTAGTCTAGCCTTCATGCAAAGATCAGGGAGAGCCTTCACTGTTAACATGTGGTCCAGTCCATTTAACCCATGCAGGATAGCCTACTGGGATTTGTAATAGTGCAATAGTGAAGTGTACATCTATCTGAAATGCCATGCGTGCCATATTACATATATCTGAGACCCAGGATGGCTGAAGTCATAGCAGGTGGTTGGTCGATGTATTTTGTATTTTTTATAATCTATGTACACAGTTTTTACAACACAAAAGGAGATGTACTATACACGCTGTTATGCATCTCACTTTTTTCACTTCGCAAACTATCTTGAACATCATTCCACATCAATATATATGAAGTGGCTTCATTCTTTTTAATGATCACATAGTATCCTATTGTATGAATGACATTTAAAGTATTTCCAATTTTTTGCTATTTTAAGCAATTATATAATAATTATCCTTGTATTTATCTTATTTCTCATATGCTTAGGTATATATGCAGAAAAAATTTTGCTACTATGATTTGTGAAAATGATATATTAGTGTAGTTTTAATCTGTATTTTTTGTATTATGGAAAATAAGAACATCTTTTCATATTTTCTGTGAAGTACTTGCTTATATTGCTTACCCATAACGGGTTGCTGTCTTCTTACTGATTTATGGAGTTCTTCATAATTATATATGCTAGAAAAATTTAAGTTTCCAGTATCTTTAATAAAGATACTATGCACTAAACATCAGAAATACTGATTTTCTTAATATAGGTTCCTTATAAAAGACTGTAAATGACAAGGCAAATATAAAATCAACACATTCTATTGAAATGCTTCACAAAGTAAAGAAAGGCCAGAACACATTAGCCTAGGTCTATGTCAGAAGCAGTATTATTCTCTTCAGTTTTGTTAGGCACTTCGAGGAGGATATGGGAGAGTCAGGATACTAGAAGATACATAGGTATAAAAAGGTACACAAAAGCTAATAGGCTGTAAAATTTAGGAGCCAGAAAGTTTGCAAACTACATTGTGCTATCACTGTACTATGATCTTCTAACCAATGCCTGACATTCCACAACTACACAAGATACAAACGTATACAGTTGCTCAGTCTCATGCCACCAATTTCTCCCCTCCAATCCATCCTACAAACTACTACCACATTACTTATGTCTACGATACAGCTCTGGCAGTGTCACCCTCTTCAAAAACTTTCCAAAGCTAACCACTGCCTAACAACAACAAAAGTCTGTAGCTGGTCTTCAGGGATTTCCACAATGAAAAATAGACCCAGTCTACTTCTTTATTTTAGCCCTATCCTTTACTGTTCCCTTACAAGTACCATATATACCAATTAAACAGGCCTATTTATCTTCTCTAACATGTATATCTGAATAACTTGGTTACTGTTAATGTAAGGGCTTATTTTCCAAGGTGGGTTAATTTTCAAGGTATTTTAGCCCATTTCAGAGAAAGGAGAATGGAGGCTTGCTTACATGGCTGAGTCAGTTATCAGGGCCTAGTTTCCAATCCAAATTTGCCTGATTTATTCAATGTCCACCTACTTATAAGCAAACAATCTTAAAGATGTTTCACATAGCTGGTGCAACCCCTCTGGAAAACAGTATGGAGGTTCCTCAAACAGTTGAAATTAGAGCTACCGTTCGATCCAGCAATTGCACTACTGGGTATTTACCACAAAGATACAAATGTAGGGACCCGAAGGGGTACGTGTACCCCAATGTTTATAGCAGCAATGTCCACAATAGCCAAACTGTGGAAGGAGCCAAGATGCCCATCGACAGATGAATGGATAAAGAAGATGTGGTATATATACACAATGGAATATTATGCAGCCATCAAAAGGAATGAGATCTTGCCATTTGCAACGACGTGGATGGAACTGGAGGGTGTTATGCTGAGTGAAATAAGTCAATCAGAGAAAGACATGTATCACATGACCTCACTGATATGAGGAATTCTTAATCTCAGGAAACAAACTGAGTGTTACTGGAGTGGTTGGGGGTGGGAGGGATGGGATGGCTGGGTGATAGACATTGGGGAGGGTATGTGCTACGGTGAGCGTTGTGAATTGTGCAAGACTGTTGAATCACAGATCTGTACTTCTGAAACAAATAACACAACATATTTTAAGAAAAAAGGAAAAGAAGAAGATAACAGGAGAGGAAGAAAAGGGGAGTATGTCAGAGGGGGAGACGAACCATGAGAGATGATGGACTCTGAAAAACAAACTGAGGGTTCTAGAGGGTAGGGGGGTGGGGGGATGGGTTAGCCTGGTGATGGGTATTGAGGAGGGCACGTTCTGCATGGAGCACTGGGTGTTATGAACCAACAATGAATCATGGAACACTGCATCAAAAACTAATGATGTAATATATGGTGATTAACATAACAATAAAAATAAAAAAAAAGATGTTTCACATACATTTCAAAGATGTTTTAAATATGTTAATTTTCTGTTAAACAATCTTGTGAAGTATTACAATACAAATTTTTAAATGCAGAAATTGATGATCAGAGAAGAGTAATCTGGTTAATAGGACATAGATAGTAAATGAAAAACCAGAACCCCAAAATAAGAATTTTGATTAGTATGCTTTCTACCATACCTCTTATTTTTAATGTTTAAGATTAGATATGAAACAGATTTCTTGAATTTACAACTGAAATACTATAGAGATCAAACTTAGCTTTTAATCCTTTTAAAATAAGTAATATGAATAACAAATACTTTCTAGGGCCAGGAAGGGCCCTTTGGGAGAAATGATACAAATATGGATAAAGCCCATAAATGGAAATCAGCCTTGCTTCTGATATTTTAATAAATTTTACCTATAATGCTTTTCAAATATGGTTAAATTGTTTTTAAAAAGATGGTGAGTAGCAGTAAATTGAGAAGAATGTTTTACAAAGCAGCATATCTTAAAACTAATTTACTAAATTTTTAAACTAAAAAATAATTTAAAGATGGACAGTAAAGTTTTTTACAATTTTAATTAGGTAGTTCTGATAACCCAGTAGGAGAATTTGAGGCAAATTCTAAATATGGTGCTAACAATATACTGTTTAATGGAAACATCTAATTATAGAACAGCATATTTGGTACAGTCTTATGTAAAACATGTCAACTTTTTTACTGATATACATACTCGGAGATTTTTAAAAAATCATGTTTAAAAGTAAAAATAATATTTAATAGTGATTATTTTCAGGCTTCAGATTATGTGGTAACTTGTTTTCTACTTTAAATGCACCTGTATTCCTTTTCTTTTTTTTACAACAAATATTTTATTTGTAGAATGAACATACTTAACAAAGTATATTAGCATTATAGTTCTTATCTCACACATGTGCAGGCTGCTGTCATAGCTGTCATATAAAATTACTCCAAGGACACTGTCTGCCTTTAAGGAATTTAAATTGAAAAGAAAACAAAGACAAGATGATCAGACTGGGCATATTCTCTAAAGCACAAATAAGTTTGTTTGCCTCTTTTTTTCTGGCTAATGGAGGGCTAGAAACCCACCAACTACAGTTTGTGGCTTCAGATTTGTGTAAAACTTATTTTTTTTCTTAAAAAGTATTGATCAGTGATGGTATTCAGATTTCTTTTTAACATGATATAATAGAAAGAGCACTACTTTAAAATGGGCTAATTTTTAAAAGTAAATGTAATAAAACTGGATCACAAATACTGTTAAAGTAAAGCACTTATTTTAGCGCTGTAAATGCTCATAGGGGTTCTCAAAATTCCTTTCTGGAACTGTTCTTAGAATTAGTTCACAAATTGCATGAATAAATCAGTTTTGTTTTTCACAAACATTTCTCAAATAGCCCCAAACTGCTTCACAGCAATTAGCCATGGTGCTGGGTGCATATATGGATAGTATCCTATTTAATCCTCAAAACAACCATATCATTATCTCCCTTTTGTTTTTTAGTTCCTAGATTAGAAACAGGCTGATTACTTGTTTGGGGCCACAGAGTTACTAAGTGGGAAATTAGTAATTGAGCAGTAGTTTCCTTAATTTATGTGTAATATTTGGAAACATCACTGGATCTGAAGTCAAGATCTAAGGAGGTATAACAGATTACTGAAATCAAAGCCCAGTCTCCCAAGGGGGGGAACGGAACTAAGAAAGGAACAATACTTCACATGGGAGATAAAACCCTGGCACTGAGATTTTTATTGCTGTTGATTTTTATTTACTACAAATGTCTAATCACTCTACAGGGCACTTTCTGTTTTGTACAGAATTCAGAGGTAGCAGGAATGAGAGGTGGGGAGGCTATAAGGAGAAAAAGAACCCTGGTTAAGAAACTCCTAGGGAATCATGGTGTGGCCAGTGGTAACGCTTCTGCAACCTTAATTACAGTGACTAACCATTGGCTCTCACTTACCTAAAAATAAAATATAAGCTTTATTCAATACATATCTCTTAAATGACAGGGAATGCCAGACCCTTCCGCGCCTTGGCCCCTTCTGATCTTCCCCACCTCATGCCTTGCAATCCAACTCTCTAGCTTGCATTTTTTACTCTTGGTCTTAAGTTTTTGGTTGTAGTTCTCTCATTTTAATCTTCTTGCCTTTGCTTTTGACCTTTTTTTTCTGTTTAGAATTCTGTTATTTGGCTAAGTATGACTCATAAGATTCAGGGTCGATGTACCTCCTCAAGAAATCTCTTTAAACTTTCTAAGGCAGATGAAGGACCTCTCCTCTTCGCTGCTATAGCGTACTGTACTATATGAATCTGTTGATATTATCTTCCCCATTAGACTATGAGCATTTCAAAGGCAGGAAAGCTCTATATTCCAGGTCCTTAACAGGCATGTGATAAATATTTATGGCCCTCAACTGAGTGAACATCTCTAGCAGTTAAGGGCATGAGAGGAGGTCATAAAACTGATGGACCTGTTGCCAGAAGTCAAAACTCTGTCACAATATACTTAAACACGAGACCTTAGAATACTTGTTTTACTGAAGTTGGAGCACTGCTTTGGACAGTGTTTTAAATTCCTCATGAAAAAGGCAGAAAGAACTATGGGCACTCTCACCACCAAGTGCTATCAAATGAAATCAGTTTGAAGCAGTTTTCATTAAGATGGATTGAATGTGGCATCGTGAGAAACACTTTATCAAATGTAGTGTTTTACTTAGTGATTAACTATATACCAGTTGATGAAGCTCCCCAAATCCTTTGTAATCCCACCACTCCAATAAACATTTAATGAGTATATAAGTTCAAAAAGCCTAGCAGAGGATTTAAACCTTCAATCTTGTTTTTATTTACTCTTGGAACTCAATTTCTCACTTCAAGTGAAGAATGCTGGTGCTTGAGGCTCATCTGTTGCCCTGGTAAAATTAATGTGCCTCCCACAGTTTAAATTAAACATGTGATATTTAAGATGAAAGAAATTTAGTCAGAATGCCACAGTATCGGTCACACTTGCTTTAAAATATGTGAACATCGGCAAACTGCTTTCTTAAAAATGATTCATTCACAAGTTTTAAAAAATAATATTGAAAAAGATTTATTTTAACTTTCAAATGTGAAATCTGAAAAGGAGAAATGACATTTGATCACTGAATCCTGCAGTATAGTAGTTACCACTGAAACCTGAAATACAGTGATAGAGTGTAAATCATACTTAACCTGTGTTAGAACCCTGAGCTCTTATTTGGCCTCTAGTACTTACTACTGATGTGCTTTGGTTAAGTTCTGTTGCATTTCTGAGCTTCCTCATCTATACAATAGGAATATTGATATTACATGTCCCTATCTCACTGGTTTGTTGTGGGGTTCAAATAAGATACATATAGGAAAGATGCTCTATAAACCATACAGCACCATATAAATCTATAGTAGCAGTACTATTTCTATGCGTACACAGTACTCTTTAATTAAAAGGAGATGTGTGTGTGTGTGTGTGTGTGTGTGTGTGTGTAACTAGGCTGATGACCATAATGAATGTATCTGCATAGATTTAAATCTGAAAAATTTATCCATCATGTGGATCAATTTTACTTAAGTTTACAGTAATGTCTTAAACGATGTATAAACTATTGTTCTTTAACCTGGAAAAGAGAAATGAAGAAAGAAAAAGTCTTGGGCAAGGGGAAAAAGATAACAGACAACTTAGCATTCCAAAGAGGTCAAAGGATTTTGGTACGAATCTAATATGAAGCAAAACATTTAATTACATGAACCAATGACTTTCATTTGTTAAAATACCAAGACCCTAGTCAAAAGCAAACAATCAATTATTTCATTAGAAATATCTAGAAGTTAATATGCAAGAGTTTATTCTCCTCTGGGGATCATCAAATGCCAGTTTATTATATAAGACACCTAGCAAAAGTTTCTTTGTCTATTATATACTCTATATTTAAACAAGTGTCTTCATTTAAAGTTAAAATGTTTAAGGTATACACAGTGTATCTTAGGGTAGCTTTTTAAGTGGGATTTAAAAGACATCTATGCTTATTTTGGGAGCTACAGTTTAAGTCACAAAGGCCTTAACATTTTCCGATTACTTCAACTACTTTCAACCATATTTAGGTCCAATAAGTGATTGTTTAAATATAATAATATGGCCATACAATGAGACTCTATAACCATTAGAGTCCTGTTTTAATGAAGTATTCAGTATTATTTACAAAGCATTCTCGCAAAAAAATTTTGACCTGAATATAACAAAGCATGATTTCTTCACTAAGCAAATGTTATGAGGGAAAAAAGAGAGGCAGGAGGAGAGAGTGCTTGTTTAAAGGGATTTAAGAAATCTAACAACCACAGGGTGCTTGGGTGGCTCAGTTAAGTGTCCGACTCTTGATTTAGGCTCAGGTCATGAGCTCAGGGTTGTGAGGTCGAGCCCTGTGACAAGCTCCCCACTCAAAGGGGAGTCTCTTTGAGATTCTCTCTCTCCCTCTGCCCCTACCCACCATGCCCTCTTTCGCTCTCTCTAAAATAAATAAATGAATATTTTAAAAAAATCTAACAACCAAATGTAATTTGTGATCCTTGAGTAGGCTGTGGTTTCAAAAAAATAGTTAAAAAGACATTTTGGACACAGCTGGTAAAGTATGAATATGCACTGGATTTAGGTGATATTAGGGAATTACCGTTAATTTTGTTACATGTGATAATGGTATTGTGATTACGTAGGAGAATATCATTATTTTTTTGGAAAACACATATAGATGTCTTTAGGTGTAAGATATGTAATTTAACAAAAAATATTGAATATAAAAAGGTATCCTAAATATTTTCATGCAGTTTAAGTTTTATTTCAAAAGTTTAACTGCTACAAAGTTAAAAAAAATCATGTGAAACTGTAATTTTTTTTGTGAAACTGTAATTTTTTTTACATTTGTTTTTATATATTTTGAATAATAAATTTTACACTTATTTTCTATTCCTGTCAGTGTTTGCCATTTTCAGAGAGGAGATGAAAAAAAAATTTATCATAAAAAATTTATTCATCAAAATCACAAACCTAAATAAGTATAAAAATGTAAATAATTACATTTCAAATGCTGCTCTTTAATAAATGTGTGGCAGTTAAACTTTTGAAGTTATTAAGGCTTCTATCTCCATTAAAATTTTGGGATGCTTGCATATGAAAGAAACAAACATGGCAAAATTTATTAGTTATTAAATTTAGGGATAGGGGATTTGGGTGTTTACTGTATTATTCTTTTTACTTTTTCTGTATTAAAAATTATTTTAATAAAAAGTTAAAATATTATAAAATATAATTAAGCAAATGACCATGTAATATTAAAAGGTGAAAATAAACTGTTTTAGCAGGATTATAACATGACTCAATAATATTAAGCATACATAAAAGTATTCATCAAAATATATTTAAAGATATGGAAAGAACATGTATCATAAAGTTAACTGTTAATCTGTGTTAGAATATTTTCTTTTTGCTTTACAGTGTTTTCCATAAACCTGTATTTATGGAAACTATGAATGTGTATTATTATAAATATTTATTTCTTCAAAAGTGACATCCATTTTATATAAATTTAATAGTTAAAAAATAGACTACCACAGCATTTATAATGGGCTATTCCACTATTCTTAGTGTAAAGAACAGTCTGTGTTTCTTATTCCACTTCATTAAACCATCATTCCTTGCTCTAAGTTTGATTACTAATTATTGTCAATTTTTAAAATTTGTTTAAAATGAAATTTTCTTTAGGTCAGGGTTTAAGATAAACTGAAGACTAGAAATTTCAGAGGCATCCTTGCGCTCTACTCTCAGAAGTCCTTGCCCTCTTTAATTCCAATAACTTACCCTCTACTCTTATCTACACACTATTTCTTCCTTCCCACTCTCTTTTTTTTCCTTCATTCATTAAATACATAGAATATTTACTAGGGATGGTACAGTCACTGCCAAAGAGAAAATCTAATCTCTTGAGAAGGCATATATACAGAGAATGGATAATGATAAGCAATGTGTTAAATGTAACAGTAAGATGAGCAGAGGGTATCGGTACAAAGTATTAAGGGGTGGATCCAACTGTACAACAGTGGAAGAGTCAGGGACAATTAAGTCTCAGAGGAAGAGTAGAAGTTAACCAGGTAAAGGGCAGAATGAAGGCATTCCTTACAGCAGAGAAGCATGACCAAAGAGTAAGATTATGGGGAAACACAAACGGTACATCACTGCTAGATTTATTAAGTGTAAGGCAAGAAATGGAAAGAGCTAAAGTTGTGCATATAGGTAGGAGCCAGATTACTGAGGTCTCCACTGCTGGGTCAACATATAAACAGAGTGATTGCATAGAAATTTCTTCCTGAAAATGTACCTTCTGAATTCTTGTTATAAATGCCAATCTACTTTACTTTAAGATCACAATGGCCATTTCTATATTTTTGTTGTCTAAAGTAACTTTTAAGATAAAAATATTGCAGTTATTAGATATATACTATTAGATGGAATCATTTTGGGAAAAGACTGAAAGACAGGGCATTTAGAAAGAACCTGTCAATCAATAACTGAAAAGAACATACACATGTAGCCTGGTCCCTTCTAAGCATGGCTATCTTTTTTCCCCCTACAAAAAACTCCTGTTTCAGAGCTTGACAAGGCCATCTACAAGAGCCAGCAATACCCTATTGTACTATTGCCCCTCTGAAATGGGCATCTTGGTGATGATTAGGCTGGTAGATGAACCACAAACAAAATCAAGTCTTCAATCTGAAAAAAACAGAAAACATTAAGCATTGCCTGAGGCCTGGTGGTAAACCTATGGGATGCATTTTTTAATCACAAAAGGTAAGATTGCACTTACATCTCGGGCTTTCACATAGAAGGCCTCTTGAAAAGCAGCTTCTAATGAGCCAATAAAAAATACAGGATGGCAGTCACCATATCTATAGGAAAAATTATGTCTATTAATATAAATACATTTCAAATTTACTTCAAAGTTTCACAAGTCTAATCAGCATCTTTTAAGTAAATGTTGGGACTAATGTCTCTTAACTACAGACCAAACATTAAAACATTTCTTTAAAGGCTTGGGAATGAGCTTTATTAGTTCTTAGAATTCTTCTTGGCCTACAGTGACAATATTAGAATACTGGAATTTTAAGTACATCTAGCAAATGGATTTAATAAGTGCTACAAAACCATGCCATTTATAAGTAGCAATTCCTGGTTATCCACTTTCATAAGATTTTCCTTATAGTAACCTTAACTTTCCATTTTATTAGTTCATTTATTCTGGAAGTCCAACAGAGAGGGAAAAAACTGTAATCTTGCAAAGTTTCCAAATTATATTACATTAGAAAACAGAACTAAAGAGAAATATCATTTACACAAAAATTTAAAGTTAAATACTTAAATCCTCTTAAACAACTTTTAAGAATCTCAAATGCATAGAAAACATTTTATATTAGCCTCTTAAAAGAAATGTTAATAGTTCCAAAACAAAAATTAAAAGAAAAAATTCACTTACATTTAAAATTTTTATTTTTAATTTAATAATATTTTAAAAGATATTTTGTTTATTCTAGGATATACCAAAAATTAGTATCCTATAACCTAGTCCTTTTGGGAATACAGTCAATATATTAATTAGTGACACCTTTATTTTCCTTCAATAAAGATACAGAGATAAGATGATAAATACATCTCTGAAGTGGCATAAATGGCTTACTAGTTATCTGACATTGAATAGTATGTGTTAAACTATCAGGACTACATAAACTGATAAATGTATCCTTTGAATACTTTACAGAGAAATTAAAGACAATCTATGATTAAAATTGCTCCAGAAAAATCACAGTAGCATTAGAAGAACATCAATTTTATATAGTTAATGTCCTAACCCTACCTTGAAGAAAACTCTGCTGTAAATTGTAATAAGGCATCTCCTTCATTTTCTGCGTTTTCTGGCACTAAAAAACAAACAAAAGAAAAAACAAAAACAAAAAAAACAAAACAAATAGACACAAAAAACAAACCACATAACATCTAATCCCACATATAAGAAATATATTTAATCAATAAAGAGGAAATAAAATTAAATCTTAGCTTTTGTGATATATTTGAGGAGACATTTTAACTTGATATACATTAGAAGACTTCATCAAACCTTAAAAAAGAATCTTGAAAAAATTCCAAGCTCATAAATTTTGGAAAGCCAACTGACACAATCCTGCTAAGCATTTAAAGTATGTGCCAGTCATCAATTAGGATTTCAATGTTTTCTTAAAATGACATCTTGTGAATAAACTACATAAAAAGGATCTCAAGTTATTTCAAAAATCTCATTTATAAGGAAGATGGTCAATTTTAAGTAAATATCACATCTATTTCTGCCCAACGGAGTTCCCTAACTTCACTGAGTAAACGAGCCATTTAAGGATTTTACAGTAATTTTGCATATAATACTGCTTATGATTCTACAGTATGTATCTTCTAAAGTTAAAGAGAAGGAGATGGCACATTTAGTTTACTTTTTTGTCCTGCCAAAGGTGGTACCAGTGAATGGAAAAATAATATTACTATTCTTAAAACTGATATCTCCACTAAGATGCCAGGAAACAAGTACAGTCACAGAAAATATAGCTATTTATCAACCTCTAGGTTTAAAGTAAAGAGAAAGAATCATAACTAATTATATACGTGAAACATTGTACATTCCCTTGCATTTTTAATGAATTTTACTAAAGCACTGGGAATTGTTGAGCTTAATAAAACCAAAACTCAAGAGGATCTGGTTCTAATGAATAATGTGCCTACTTGCTATATTTTCTCTCTCCAAACCTGGAAAGTCATTAAGAGATTTTTAAGTTCATTATTCTTCATAAGTTTCTGTAGTAGGAAGTAGAATTACAGTGCTGGACCCAAAGAGCTATTAATACTCACTCATTGGAGATTTTCTCAGGGCAGATGAGGTCATGCCGAATACTTCTCCATCATCCACCCCAAATTCGGAAGCATCTTCAAAGTCATCTCCATCACTATCACTAACCATATGAACATCCGTGCTTTGCTATTTAAGAAAAGTCCTGATTAGGTTTATATTGACTTTAGGAAATCAAATTCCAAAATATAAGTTATGTAATCAAAATAGGACATTAGTATTACAACGGTTCTATTAAATAAGAAGCCATTTGCTAGAGTAAAGCTTAATATTTTTCATTTTAAGGCTTATATATATTTCTAAACTTGCTGTGATACCCCTAGACTAAAGGCTGGAACCTGAGGGAAAATGGAGGATGCTTACAAACTCAATGAAGACAGGGATTTTGTCTGTTTTATCCCCAGAACACAGTACACAATTAAGTGCTCAATAAATATTTGCTCAATAAATGAGGAGATGGCAATAATCAGGTCAAAGACAAAGCAAGCTATATGAGTCTTTTAAAAAGCTCACAGTAATCTCTATTTCAAACTTGCCATTTCCTTACTGCAATGGTTCTCAAATTTTTCACTAGTGGAAAATGGTACACTATCTTCAGTGTTATTGGAGATAACATGAAATACACTATCTAAAAGCTCTTCATAAAGAGCAGGCTATTAAATATGAGATGTGCTCCTATTCAATAAACATTTATTGAGAACTTACTACATGCTGGGCACTGATAAACATGCTCCGTTTATTTTGTTTTCAGCAACATCAGTTGAGATTTAAAGTATTACAATTAAAAACATCAGATTCAAAATATGAACTGGGCTGCTATCTCTAGGTAAGAATGGAATTTCAAAAATACTGAGATCTAAAACATCCAAACTGTGAATACGGACAAATATTTATGCCTTGGATGGGAAGGGGGTCCCAGCAAGGTACCTGGCTAAATGCCTATCTGTACTATGTTCAATAAATGAAGTCTACAAAGACCATTTAATATATGAAATTTCTATCTTTTAAAATATGGCACTATGTACTTAAGCTATGAAAATGGGGAAACTATTTGATTCTGGTCTATGCAAAAGAGCCTAACTTAGAGATAAATATTTGCCAGAAAAGCATTAAGAGAAACTTAGAATCAAAGACTCATAAAACTTGGCTAGAGGGATGTTAGAGGTTAGCTAGTCATAAAAATTACAGATTTTAAACTAGAAGGGATTTTAAAGATCTTCTTATCAATGGTTTTCAAACTTCTTTTCCCAGGGTTACCTCTCTCCCCTGGCCCCAAGGAAAATATTATGTAAAATTATAGTGCATACAATAGACAAAAGTAAGGCCACTCTGGTTGGTGCAGCGAGAGGACAATGGGGAGTCTAATGCTCCTCTTGGGCTTGGCCTTTTCTTTCTCATATCCCTTTGATAGTTGGGGTACCTCTGAAGGATCTCAGGACACTGTGGAACAATTTTAAAACTACTGATCTAGCAAGTCTAATGGTTCCAAATGAAGAAGCCAAGATATTTACTCCGTCTGACTCAGCTTAGCATTTCCTCCTTGGGCATAACCAAGCTACTAATGCCCAGAATTGTAACATTTTCCCTCTTATTTGAAAGAAAGTCTTCCTAGTGGTTTGAATAGAGAAGATAATGAACAAATACTTATTGGAGGAGTAAAAATGAATGGTCTTTGTCCTAAGCAGTCTATCTGCTATTCTGACTGCACCACTATTTCTCACAGACACCTTGGTTCTACTTACGATCCTAATATTACTTTAGTGTTTTGCTTTGTAGGGCAAAGATCTCCTGATTTCAGCAATTCAACAGCTTAAAAATTCAAAAACCCCTTCTCATTTCAAAGTAGTAAGGGAGCCTCCTCTACAAAACAACACATCTATTAGGACGACTACTGTGCTTGAATTCCCTGTGTTTCAGGCACACAGGTATCTGGAGCATGAAGTTCCCTGAAC
This sequence comes from Callorhinus ursinus, assembly GCF_003265705.2. NCBI lineage: Eukaryota > Metazoa > Chordata > Mammalia > Carnivora > Otariidae > Callorhinus > Callorhinus ursinus. The sequence goes on along the minus strand of NW_027397071.1, from coordinate 61,645,771 downwards.
TTTGAGGCTCAGTTTCTTAAAGAGGTAAAGGTGCAGGATCTAAAAGGTACACTACATACTCTTCTAGGATACTTAGCCAGGTTCACAGGCTAGTGGAAAGAAACAAAAGTCCAGTATGATGAATCTTGTCACATTCTCTATCAGCGAAGCTATCATCTCAGCCTTCACTTAGTCTTGCCTAACACTCACCCTTCCCTTTAAGAGGCATCAGGTTAAGAAGGGTTGGAGGACACAGAGAAGAAAAAGCATTGTTCTACATATCTTTTTTTCTCACTCCTTTTACCTTACTCCCCCACATCTAAACTCCTTCTCCTAATCCAGTTTTCAATCAAATAATAGCCCCTTTTCCATAACAACAGAACTTTATATCATACTAGGATAGTGATTTTAATTTTGTGCCTATGTAACTAACCCATTATTCATTTTGTCTTCATAAAGTGTAGAGTTCCCAAATCTCTTAAGATCCAGAAAACAAAATCCTACAACAACATCTTTAAAGGGAGTTATCTAAAAAGCCAATTTTGTTGAAAAAAGTATATTTCAAATATGAATTATTGAAGTATCTGCAAGAATGAGCTGCTTAATTATGTATAAGGAACTCCCAATCTCTTCACATTTTCTTATCAGCCATCTAACAGGTTAGGAAAAGCTTTTTCTAAAAAATGAGATAAACAATCTTTTTCTCATTAATGTTTGCTGATGAGAATACATAATCCCTTGGTTCAGCCATGGCAGTCCTAAAATTACTCTTTGAATCCAGAGAAGTTATTTACTCAGAATTTGAAAAACAGCTTAAAAAATTCGTGATTCTATTTTGGCTGTTTATCGGCATTCGTTTATTCCCATTATCATTTAACAAACATTTACAAAACCCTAGTAAATGCCACACTGCCTGGACCTGTGTGAAAGATACAGTCTATACTCCCTTAAGGAACACTATATAATATATACAGTTAATTGTAATATTAGTGATAAGTGTTACGACAGGAAAGTTCAGAGGAGAACATTTAATGCATGAGGAATGGGAAAAATCAGAGCAAACTTCCTAGAGGAGAAAGAACCAAAATGTTTGAGACAAAATTTAGACTCATATATACTTGGCACTAAGGCAAGCTTATAACTGAAGTAGATGTTCCTTTCATCAACTACTTATATCAAAGCAACAGGTTAAAAGCTAGGGATACAGAGATAGATAAAACAGGTTCAGGCCTTCAAGAAATTCTAAAGGAAGACATAAAAATATACTTATTTGAATAGTCAAAAGGGAAGGGTCATAAAAATCCAAGGTATTCCTTCATTTGGGACAGTTTCAAAGAATAGCAGGTCCCTCAGTGATTAGAATGAACAGTTTTTGGCTTGGATTGATAGTGATCATTAATATGGGTGAGGAAATAAGTTTCTGGGGAGATGTGGGAAGTTCAATTTTGTACAGAGTGAATCTGCAGTGGGCATTCAGATGGAAATGTTCAGAAGTAACATGATTACTATTTAGCTTGTCTGCCTGTGGTGCAATACCACATACTAATGGTAGGACCATTAGTATGTCCGCTTTGAGCAGACAAGCTAAATACTTGTCTCACCAAGTTTTAAAAATTGAAATACAAATTTTTGGCAATTATCTGTGTTCAATTTCACTTTATTAGGTACAAGATCCTTTATGCAAAGACTTTGCTTTTTTCACAGCCATATTCCTGACATTTAGATTAGTACCAGGCATAGAGGGGCATGTAATCAGAACTTATTGAATGAATACTGAATGAATCTTTTGTCACTTAAACCAAAACCTAGGTATCATTCTTATCGCTTCCTTTTCTCTCCTCCCACAGATCCTATCAGTCACCAGTCCTACTGATCTTCCCTCCAAAAATACTTCCTGAACCCATATCCTTCTCTATTTTTACAGGTTATGTTCTAGTTCAGGATCTCATTATCCTTTAACTGTGCTAGTACAATAGATTCATACCTGATTTCTCTGCCTCCACTCTTGCTTCCCTTGTATCTAGCCTCTGCACAGCAGCAAAGTACTCTTCTCTAAAATGTGTATTTGGGGAAAGAAAATCATTTGTCACTGAAAAGCCGCCTATGGCTGCCCAAAGTTCAAGTTCCCAACTTGACCTGTAAGACCTAGGATCTATTCACCTTCACCTCATCTCTTATCTTTGTTTCCCACTTTATTTTGCACGAACACCAAACTGCTCTCATCTCTGTGCATATACTGCATCAGATCATGCTGTTTCCTTTGAATGAAATACTATTTCCGTATTTCTTCATTTGGCTGACTGTGCCTCATTCTTTATAATTTGATTTGGATATAAATTCCTCTAGTCTTTCTTCATACTCGTTCCTCTTCCCCCTCCTCCTTCTTCTTTTTAAAAAAATACTCACTCACCAACATTTATTTTGTGGCTGGTATGTGCCAGGTACTACACTAGGTGTTTGGGCTACAGAGGTGCATAAGGCAGACAGGGCTTTTGCTTGCAAACATTCTTGAGTGTTATGCCTTCAACCCCCACATTTGTGCCCTAGTATCTTGTGCTTGCTCAATTTTATCATTACATAATATGAAATTACCAGTTTATATTCATCTGACTAGCACACAGTGAGCATTCAACAGATGTTTCCTTAACTGAAGTTATTAACTAATTAGCATCTACTACATTTGAAGTTTTTTGTTGTTGTTGTTTCGTTTGTTTTTTTATTCTTGTGGCACTCCCCTCTCTCTTCCATTATCAACTGAGGACTGGACAATTCTCAAGAAGCCTGGGTCCATGGGTCCCTACCCTGTTCCACCCAGGCAGCTGGAGAAAGGAGAGGAAGGTATTAGCTAGGTACTCAGATATGGAAAGATCATTAAAAGGGGGCTCAGGAGCAAGGGAAGGCTGGGAAGGAAAGAAAAAATGGTGAATTATCATAAAAAAATATAGTTGCAGGACCAGAAGGAGGATGTAAGAAATAAAATTCTCCTAGCTAGAGGACACATAACTATAATCCATAAAATTCAAAGCTTAAATTTAACTACTGGTCTCAAATATCTTCGTCCTAACTCAAGGCTTCAGAGAATCAATAGAAAAACGGTAGTTGTCCTGAAACCTGAAATCATGTAGGAGAAGGGTTAAAAGCAGAAAAAAAAAGAAGCAGAACCACTGGGTAGAAGCTACAAGGACACAGGTTCCAGCTTAATGTAAGGAAGATATCAACAGACAGAGCTGCTCAACAATGGAACTGGTTGCCTTGTTATTGAAGATAAAACATAGGTATATTTTCAGGGGATATTTTGAGTGAGCTCTTTTAGCATACAGACTGTGGTCCTAATGATGGGCACCTAGAAGACATTAAAATGTTTAAAGGGATGAATGGAGAGAAGAGTGGAAATCAAATTTTAAAAATCCCTTCCAGTTGTATAATTCTATGGCAGCATAAAAGCCCGAGTCACACTTGCCCATTTCTCACCAGTTCCCTAAAAAGGTGATATTTATAGTTAGCCAGGGAAAGAAAAATGGTTTCATCACAAATAATCACATTTTAAGATGTTCCCAAGACTGCAGCTCTTTTGGTTTAGCAAAGCCTCCTAATACCATTCTACCTTCTTCTCTAACCTAAAGAGTATGCCAGCCTTTCACAAACACTATTTCTTACTGTATGGCACCGACTTCTTTTTGCTGAAGGGACCACCCAAATTAACACATATAATGGTTGAGAGTGAGAGAAGGAAATAAAATGAAGTGAAACAGGTATCTGTCACCTTTTAGAGCACAGAATTAAAAATTTTGGGTGGAGCTAGTTGGCTGCCTTTTAATGTAGATTTATCCATTACAGGGTTGAAGCACAACCTACTTCAGCATTAGAAACACACTCACAGATTAGAAAGAAGTATTCCAATAAATTATTTCTGGGGATTTCTGCCAAGCAGTGAAACTCAGTATCATGTTTTCTTTCATGAGGATTAGTGAGATAAAATGCTGAATAAAATGGTGTGGGTTCTTTAAAGGAAATTAACATTTTTAGAGGCCTAAGAAAACAATATAGTAATATTTGTAGCAGGGGAAAACCCTTTCTTCTTTGTGGATTTCTAAAAAAATGTTAAAAGCCAGAGTTGCAAATTATCATTTCACAGGATGATCATTTTACAGAATGCAACTTATGCATCCCATTTCCCTTTCACATATTTAAGTGATATAAATCATATTCAGAGGATGGCTGCAGAGGTCCTGTGGCAGCTTCCATAATGTGTCCAAAATACAGTCAGTTTAAATAAAAATTCACAACCATATTTTGTATAGAATGTAAATGGAAAAAGGTTTTATTGGACTGAAAAACACTGAGGTAACGTTCTTCTGTGCTATTTAGTTATGACCTCTATCACATACACTTTTTAAGTGATGGTGATGATTTTTCTTTAACACATAATAGGAGCTCAATAAATGTTTTCTAACAGATAAATTGTAATGTCCAAGCTATCTTTCCCATTACCTTTTAATCAAAGTCATAGTTGGACACAAAGTGCTATATGTAGCCTTGGAAAAGATACTGCCTTTTAACATTGTTCAGACCCACAAAGACACACACAGGTACATCCCATACATAAACATGTTCAATCTTACCTGCCCCTCTTCTGTTTCTATAGCACTCTATGTGCTATCACTGCTTTTATTACATTTTGCCGTTATAATTAGTTTATTAATCTATCACCTTTGACTCTGAGCACCTTGGTATAGATATTGTTATTCATCTTTGTTACTTAGTCTCAAGCACAAAACCTCGTTCATAGAAGGTGCTCCAGCTCAGTGAGTTAAAGGACCTTCAGGATCAGTCTTAGTAAATAGTTGGCAATGAAGAAAATCTGTTGTCAACCTGTCAATTCTAAGTAAAACTCATTTCAACCAATCCACCTGAATTCTGTCTGTTGAAACATGAAACTTATAGACCAAGAAGGAGCACATTAACAATAAACTCGCATGAAAAGTTTCTGCCTTCAAGAATTTACTGAGATTTTATTCATGCTACATTAACTTATCTATTCATTGCTGTGGCAGATAAAAAAGAATAGGAAGTGGGCAGGCAGGTGGAAGACAGGCCTCCTATTCACCGAAAAGCTTGGCAAACAGGCTTACCTCTTCGGACTGCTCCCGGGTTTGCGCAGGTGAAGCTCTTCTGCCCACTGTAAGTCGATGGCAGGGATAAGACAGCCCTGATTCAGCAAGACACATCTGCAAAAAGAAGAATGCACCATTCGTAAACAAAATGAGGCCATGTCTCACAAAAGCCCCTTTTGATATTTTCTAGATTGTTTTTATAAAGATTTATTTGAGAGAGAGAGAGCACGCGCACACTCGCACATAAGCAGGGGGAGGGGCAGGAGAAGCAGACACCCCACTGAGCAGGGAGCCAGTCTGATGCAGGGCTCTATCCCAGGACGCTGGGATCATGACCTGAGCCAAACGCAGACACTTAATGGACTAAGCCACCCAGGTGCCCCAATATTTTCTAGATTTCTGAAGTTAGATTAGAAAGCTCACTCTATGCTAATCTGGATGCCTTTTATTTCTTTTTGTGGTCTGATTGCTGAGGCTAGGACTTCAAGCACTATGTTGAACAACAGTGGTAAGAGTGGGCATCCCTCTTGTGTTCCTGATCTTAAGGGAAAAGTGCTCAGCTTCTCCCCAATGATAATGAAATTCACTGTGGGCTTTTCAAAGATGGTTTTAATGATATTGAGAAACGTTCCCTCTATCCCTATACTCTGAAGAGTTTTAATCAGGAATGGATGTTGTATTTTGTCAAATGCTTTTTCTGCATCAATTGAGAGGATCATATGGTTCTTGTCTTTTATTGATGTGCTCTATCACAGTGATTGATTTGCAAATGTTGAACCACACTTGCATCCCAAGTATAAAACCCACTTGGTCGTGGTGAATAATCCTTTTAATGTACTGTTGGATCTCATTAGTTAGGATCTTGTTGAGTATTTTGGCATCCATGTTCATCAGGGATGTTGGTCTGTAATTCTCCTTTTGGGATCAGGGTAATGCTGGCCTCATAGAAGGAGTTTGGAAGCTTTCCTTCTGTTTATATTTTTTGGAACGGCTTCAGTAGAATAGGTATTATTTCTTCTTTAAATGTTTGGTAGAATTCCCCTGGGAAGCCATCTGGCCCTGGACTTTTGTTTTTTGAGAGGTTTTTGATTATTGCTTTAATTTTGTTACTGGTTATTGGTCTATTCAGATTGTCTATTTCTTCCTGTTTCAGTCTTGGTGGTTTGTAAGTTTCCAGGAAGGCATCCATTTCTTCCAGGTTGCTTAATTTGTTGGCATAAGGTTGCTGGTAATGATTTCTAATAATTGTTTCTATTTCCTCGGTGTTAGTCATGATCTCTCCCCTTTCATTCATGATTTTATTAATTTGGGTCCTTTCTCTTTTCTTTTGGATAAGTTTGGCCAGTGGTTTATAGATCTTATTAATTCTTTCAAAGAACCGGTTTCTAGTTTCATTGATCCATTCTACTGTTTTTCTGGTTTCTATTATATTGATCTCTGCTCTAATCTTTATTATAGTAGCCCAGGTATTACATTCCCAGGAAGGCTTTGAAAGTTTGAAATTTTTTCATATATGGCACATTATGATAGTCAAGGCTATTTTTTTGTTTGTTTGTTTAAACAACAGAAATTTATTTTCTCACAGTCCTGGAGGTTGAAAGTCTCAGATCAAGATGTCAGCAGGGTTGGTTTCTTTTTTTTTCTCTAATCTATTTTTTAATTAAGTTCTTTTTTAAAAAAACATTTTATTTATTTGAGAGAAAGCGAGAGCGAGAGAAAACGAGCAGGAGTGGGGGGGGGAGGGGCAAAGGAGAGGGAGAGGCAGACTCCTGAGATCATGACCTGAGCCGAAGGCAGACACTTAACCAACTGAGCCACCCAGGCACCCCTCTTTTATTAAGTTTTAATTTATATTTTTTTCTAGCTAGAAACATTTTATTTAAATGTACCAAATAAAAACCCACATTTTCAGACCACCAGGATGTTAATACATTTAACAAAAATTTATATTATCTTACTGCTGTGAATTTACAGAGTTATAATCCAGATCCATTTTGACTGGATGATTGAAATAACCTTCCTAAGTTATGCTTTACAGACATCACAAATCCCTTAAAATAATGTAAACGAAATAACTCTTCCCTAAAAGGTGAACTTGAGAACTTCACTCTTTCAGGTCTTGCACTTCTTTGTGGACTTCCTGATGGGGAATGACTTCTTTTTGGAGATGGGAGATCCGAACTTTGGCTGCTTCTTAGTAGTGAAACAGACCTGGATATTGACCTTGACCTCGACAGGCATCTTGAACCTTTTATAGAACCAGACCTAGATCTTCTGTGTGAAGCGGATCTTGAAAGAGACACAGATCTTGATGGTTGAGGAGATGCTGATCTTGACCTACATGAGCAAGAGTATCGCCTACCTCTGGATCTTAAATGTGATCTACACTGTGACCTGCTTCTCCTCTGCTGGCTGTAATGATGACAATCATAAGCATAAAGTCCCTTTTCGCCACACTCATAGCATTTATTATTGGGATCAAAGGAACGTTGGGCAGATGGTCTATCAAAACCAGATCTCCAAAGCATGCCTGTTGATAATTCAACTCTCACTCAGGAACCACAAATCACTCTCCCATCCAGAACTCAAACTGCATCTTCTACATGTCTAGGATCTTCAGATTCCACAAAGGCAAATCCTAGAGGATTTTTCACAATCCACACAGTTCTTAAGGAACCATAATAACTGAAAGCCCTTTCTAATTATCCTCTGCTGACATTGGTTCCCAGATTAATAATACACACCTTGGCTTTCTCCTCCATACCACCTCTAAGGTGATATGATGCCTGGCCTGCTTGCAGTGCCCAGGGAGTAATACAAAAGGTGCAACACAGACTCAGTCATCAATGGTCCCGGCAGTCTTAAGTTTTTATTTTAATTCCAGCATAGTCAACATATACAGTGTTGTATTAGTTTTAGGTGTACAACAAAGTGATTCAATAACTCCATACATCACCCAGTGCTTATCACAGTAGGTGCACTCCTTAATCCCCATCACCTATTTCATCCATCCCCCCCATCCACTTCCGATAACCATCAGTTTGTTCTCTATCATTTAGAGTCTGTTTCTTGGTTTGTCTGTTTTTATTTCCTATGCTCATTTGTTTCTTAAATTCCACATGAGTGAAATCATATGGTATGTCTTTCTCTGCCTGACTTATTTCACTTACCATTATACTTTGTAGCTCCATCCATGTTAGTGCAAATGGCAAGATTTCATTCTTTTTTATGGCTGAATAATAGTTCATTGTATATATATGCCACCTCTTTATCCATTCATCAATCTATGGACACTTGGGCTGCTTCCATAATTTGGCTATTGTAAATAATGCTGCTATAAACATTGGGGTGCATGTATCCCTTTGAATTAGTATTTTTGTATTCTTTGGCTAAATACCCAGGAGGGCAATTGCTGGATCCTATGGTAGTTCTATTTTTAACTTTTTGAGGAAACTTCATATTGTTTCCCAGACTGCCTGCACCAGTTTGCATTCCCACCAACAGTGTAAGAGGGTTCCTCTTTCTCCACATCCTCACCAACACTTATTGTTTCTCTGTTTTAGATTTTAGCTATTCTGACAGGTGTGAGATGATATCTCATTGTAGTTTTCATTTCATTTCCCTGATGATGAGTGATGTTAAGCATCTTTTCATGTGTCTGTCGGTGCTTTGCATGTCTTCTTTGGAGAAATGTCTGTTCATGTCTTCTGCTCATTTTTTAATTGGATTATTTGTTTAGGGGGTGTTGAGTTGTTTTAAGTTCTTTATACATTTTGGATGCTAACCTTTTATTGGATACGTCATTTGCAAATATCTTCTCCCCTTCAGGAGGTTGCCTTTTAATTTGGTTGATTGTTTCCTTTATTGTGCAGAAGCTTTTTATTTTGATGTAGTCCCAAAGCTTATTTTTAGTCAAGGCTATTTTTCATAAGATAAAAGACTAGTGCTCCAGGAAACTGTAACAGGCCTAAAATAAAGCTAATCATATATATATATCTATATATATATCTATATATATATATACATATATATCTACATATATATAGATAGATATATCTATCTATATATACATATATATCTACATATATATAGATATATATAACTATCTCCCCACACCCCCACCTACCACCAGTGTGTCTGTTACTTTTCCAATTAGAATAATACTTCAGTTTACTAATTCCCAGGGAAACAGTCTATAAATATTTTTTGGAGGGTACCCTGGAATAGTGTTTGCTGAAGGCATTAAAAAGAAAAGTTTCTACATATGGTAACAGTATCATTTATGTTTTAATCATATTAATCCTCAATATCAGATTGTTATAGCTTAGGAACCTACAATATATGTAAAGCACGTAGCACAGTAACTGGCACACAAACATTCAGTTAACTCAGTTAATTTTTATTACCATTATGATATATTACCTAAAGAATCTGCCTAGTTTAGCCAACACAAAGCCAAATATATTTACTCCTACTGAAGTTTTTAGTAGGTCAGATTTTAAATAACTAATTTGAGGTTTAAATTAAATTTGGGAAAATGTGAGCAAATATGAGTACATGTCACTTTTGTCTATTTAGAGGAATTAAAACAATATTAAATAGCCAAAAGAGGGTGTTTTTCTTTGGTGTTCATGAAATGACACATTTGTGTATTTAATGTAATGATGATATCATGTTTCTTTTATTGTTATTAGAAATAAAACAGAGTCTCCATAGCACACTGAAAACACTTTTGGTAACTTTGGGGGAGGTGTGAATTAAACTGATATGTGAGGAAACCCAAATATCTGTAAATTCATAGAGACCAACCACGGACACAATAGTGGGTTGGTTATAACTACAATTCAAACATGTGTTATAATCAAGCTAATTATGTGAAGACAAATACTGAACGAAAAAGGCAAATGTCACATGAATACACAGGTATTTTCAATCATGTGAGGTGTGTGCTGTCATATAGATTTTACTGATAAAAATCATTTGTATTTGATTATTTTTTCTTTATTCTGGTTAGAGGTTTTTAAATTTTTTTTTTAAATTGGGGTATAACCTTTGCCACTTTAATAATTTTATTTTATTTATGTTTTAAAGTAATCTCTATGTCCAATGTGGGGCTCGAACTCACCACCCTGCAATCAAGAGTCTCATGCGCTACTGACTGAGCCAGCCAGGTGCCCCATGGTTAGAGGTTAGTTAGTTTTGGCACTTAGATGTTTTGGCACTGTCTCTTAAAAATGCTAGAAAACCTGATTAATAATTTTTAAAAGTAAAACTGTATCAATTCTGTCATTCTATTCAGTCATATTCATCAACATTTGTCACAATTGGCTCAATTTATTTTATTTCAGTACAAACAAAAGCAAAGCTAATTTGGATAAGAAGCACAGGCTAAAATTCAAGTCACATTACTTTTACAATATTTTTCATTACAAAAAAAAGTCCTCCTCCCCCACCCTAAAATCCTCTGGTAATGAAATAATGATGGTAAATGTCACTGACAATCAGAAGCAGTGTAGTATAATGGAAAGAGACTTGGACTAGAAGCCAGAAAAATCTCAATTCAAGTTATTTCCCAGCCTCCTGCCCTTTGGGAAGTCATTTCTCTATTCTACGCCAGAGTTTTCCATTTATTTGAATAATCCCTGCCTTAACTACCTCAATTGACTTTTGAAAGGGTTAAATGTATTAAGAAGTAAAAGCTGGCTTTGAAACTACTGAATAAGCAGAAGACCTGTTATCATTCCAATGATCATTATTTTTAGGACCTGGAGAAAAGAGATGATGATTAGATTCTACCATGACTACCTTTGCATAACAGCCTAATCATGGGTAAATTAAAAGACATACTTTAGGAGAAGCTGGAGGAAAGTGCTCATTAAAAGTACACAGTACTACAGATGCACTGGCTCCTCAATGGGCTTCTCTCCAGTTTTCAACATTAACCTTCCCCATAGCTACTAATAATTCCTGAAGAGGAGAGTGGCCAGCACTTTCTCCTTAGCCTACAGCTGACCAAGTAGGCCTCTGCATTACTCTATTTCAGATCCTACTAATCACAATACACTGAGGAGTTAAAGGGTCAGGAATTTCTGAGTTACTATACACCCAGTGTGGATTAAATAGAAGTCTGCTCTAAAGGAACATATATACCAGTTGGAAAGACAAAAGATGCACATAGGAACAGGCACAGAAAAAGAAATACAAAGGAGGAAAGATGGGGCAGTCCCTGTAGGGCTAGCAACCCCTTGGAAGGGACAATAGTTGCTCAGACAGTGATTTCAAGAATTTAGGGCTAAAGTAAATGTTTGATGGGACTCATAACCTAAATTCACATAAAAGATGTGAAGTCAGAAGGCTGAGGTTCTAGGCTGGCTGAATCACTGAATTGTCCAGTGACTATGGACAAAATCACTTAGAATTTCTGTATTTCAGTTTTCTTATCTGGAGAGAGAATGGTGTAATAGAACCCGTCCTTAATTTACAAAATGGGGTAATCAATCTGTTCTCTCTCACAGAGTTGGTATGAAGATCCAATAAGATTGAGATAATATATGTGAAACCAAATGGTTATACACTTGTAAAGGATCGATACTATTATCATCGGGGTATTTATTTTGCAAGGAATTGGAAAAAAAAGATTAGGGCTGCAGGTTTGTTTGACTTTATAGTTGAAGGGGGTTACTTTAAAAATTTTTAATTTGCATACATTATATTAGTTAATTAACCCATACATAATGGTGCTCTCTCAGTCACAAGATTGCTTTAACCTAATCTAACGAAGAACTGTGACTCATTTGCAAAATTTCAAGGCTTTATTCAGTTTTTTCCTGGCCATGTTAGACTGTAATTCTCTGACTTTCCATCATCGCATATACAGAGATTCAAAATAGACTCACAAATTCAAAATTATGTCATGGCAAAATTCCTTTATTATTTAATTCTGTACCTTTAAATAAATAAAGCATATCTGAGAGTATAATCTTCTGAATGCTTAGGGATGGAGAAAGGTTGGGGTAAAAGAATTTTACTCTCACTGGCTATTATACGTATTAAATGGGTCATGGGTTTAATTAAATTAAACTATTATATATGTAAATGGGTTATGTTGTTGAAAGGCAACATAGAAAGTCTTTGTAATATATATTTACGAAGACTTTCTTTTCTTAAAGAGTAATTTTAGGTTTACAATAAAATTAAGAAGAAAGTACAGAGATTTCTCCTACACTCCCTGTCCTCAAACAGGCATAGTCTCTCCCATTATTAAGATCATTCACCAGAATGGTGTTTTTTTACCAAGGATAAACCTATGTTGATACATTGTAATTACTCAAAGTCCATAGTTAGGGTTCACTCTTGGTGTTGTACATTTTATATGTTTGGAAAAAGGTATAATGGCATTTATCCATTGTATAATATCATACAGAGTACTTTCACCACTCTAAAAATCCCATGCTCTGACTATTCATCTCCACCTCCCCTCACTGCCCTTGGCAACCACTGATCTTTTTCCTGTCTCCATAGTTTTTTCTTTTCCAGAAGGTCATTCCAAATTGGTCTCTTTCAATTAGTAATATGCATTTAAAGTTCATCCATGTCTTTTCATGGCTTAAAATCTCATTTCCTCTTAGTATTGAATGATATTCCATTGTTTGGATGTACCAAGTTTGTTTATCCATTCGCCTACTGAAGGATGTCTTGGTTGCTTCCAGGTTACGGCAATTATGAATAAAGGAGCTATAAACATCTGTGTGCAGGTTTCTGTATGGAACTAAATTTACAACTCCTTTGGGTAAATAGCAAGAAACACATTCTAGGTCATATGGTAAGAGTATATGTTTAGTTTTCTAAGAAACTACCAAATTGCATTCCAAAATGGCTGTAACATTTTGCATCCCTACCAATAGCGAATGAGAGTTCCTATTGCTCCACATCCTTACCAGCATTTGGTGGTGTCAGTGGTCTGGAACTTCGTCATTTAATAGGTGTTTTTTGTTTGTTTGTTTTGTTTTAAGTTGGGGGAGGTAGGGGCAGAGGAAGAGGGAGTGAATTTTTTTTAAAGATTTTATTTATTTGAGAGAGAGAGAGAGCACAAGCAGGAGGAGGGGCAGAGGCAGAGAGAGAGAGGAACAAGCAACTTCCTGCCAAGCACGGAGCCCGATGCAGGGCTCGATCCCAGGACCCTGAGATCATGACGTGAGCGGAAGTCAGATGCTTAACTGACTGAGCCATCCAGGTGCCCTGGGAGAGAGAGAATCTTAAGCAGGCTCCACTTCCAGCATGGAGCCTGATGCGGGGCTCAATCTCACAACCCTGAGATCATGACCTGAGCCAAAAGCAAGAGTCAGATGCTTAACAGACTGAGCCACCCAGGCACCTTAATAGGTAGTTTTTAAATTTGCATTTCCCTGCTGACATGATGTGCAGCATTTTTTCATATGCTTATTTGCCATCTGTATATCTTCTTTGGTAAGATGTCTGTTAAGGTCTTTGGCTCGTTTTTAAATTGAGTTGTTCATTTTCTTGTTGAGTTTTAAGAGTTCCTCAAATATTTTAGATAAAAATCCCTTCTCAGATGTATCTTTTATAGATCTTTTCTGCCAATTTGTGGCTTATCTTCTGACTCTCCTGAAAGCAAGGACTTCTAAAGTCTGAGTGTCTTGAGTTCAAATTCACTTCTGGTAGTTATTGTTCTATTATTTACTCCAATCAATATTTCCTATCTCAAACTTCAGCTTCTTCTACAAAAATGGGTAATATTTCCTTTCCTAAAATGCCTTCCATAAGATGGCTAATATGAGAATAGATTTGTAAAACAGTAGATATCCCATTAGTTAGTAAATACTCTTAAGGCCTATTTGAAGTTTTTTTTTTTTCTTATAGAAAGTATTTAGTATTTTCTTAGGAACATACTAATTATGTCAATGATTCTCAAAATGTGGGGTATAGACACAGGGTTCTTGACATCCTTTTAGGGGTTCCACGAGGTCAAAATCATTTTCATAATAATATTTAGATGGTATTTGACTTTTTCACTGTTTTTACACTGACAGTGAAAAAGCAATGGTGGGCAAACTGTTGGTACCTTAACACAAATCAAGGTAGTGACACCAAACTGTGTGAAAGTCTCCACTGCCAAACTCACTGTAAAAATGCCAGTTTAACTTAAGAATGTTCCTGCTGAATCAGTAAAAAATATTACTTTTAATTAAACTTGACTCTCGAGTACACCTCTTTTAATATTCTCTATGTGACAAATGGGAAGTATGTATAAAACTCTTGCTGCATGAAGAAGTATGATGGTTGTGTTGAGGAAAAAGCACTTGTGTAACTGTTTGACTTGTGTGCTGAACAAACTAGTTTTTTCATAGAACACTATGATTACTGAAATGACTGGCAGGCAAACTATGGTTATTTGGATTTAAGTAGTATTTGACAGGATTTTCTTCCAAAATGAATTAAGCAAGCCTGTTACTTTAAGGAACAGGTCTGGGAGTATTAACTGCCCATGACGAAATTTGAGCTTTCAAGTAAAAATTAAAATTCTGGAAAACTTATCAGCCACCAAAAATATAAAGCTTCCTAATGCTTAAAGACTTTACTTCCCCCCCCACTTTTTTTTAAGATTTTGGTTGTGTGGTTTTTTTTTTTAAAGATTTTATTTATTCATTTAACAGAGAGACAGTGAGAGAGGGAACACAAGCAGGGGGAGTGGGAGAGGAAGAAGCAGGCTTTCCACTGAAGCAGGGAGCCTGACACGGGGCTCAATCCCAGGACCCCGAGATCATGACCTGAGCCAAAGGCAGAAGCTTAATGACTGAGCCACCCAGATGCCCTTAAAGATTTTGTTTTTAAGTAATCTCTACACCCAACATGGGGCTTGAACCCACAATCCTGAGATCAAGAGTCACATGCTCCACCAACTGAACCAGCTAGGCACCCCCTTAAAGACTTTTCTGATGAGGTCCGTGGTGATATTAACAGGTTTATATATATATATGGAATAGGTTACTGTTAGAAAATCTGTATAACTCAGAGGATCAATACTCTCCAAGTGAACAATGAATACATGATGTTATAAAATTATGCACTGGTAAAGGATCTATTTAAAGTGCAAGACAAATCAATGGATCTTACTGTGACAGTACAAAAAGTATATTGATATGGCTGCAGATTCCCTATCAAAACTAACATTTAGAAAACTATCACTTTGAGTTCTGGTTTAGTATCAAAGAAGAATATCCACAATGATCTGAAAAGACTATTAAAATACTCCTCCCTGTTATCAAACTCAACACCCAAAGAACAAATAATCCAATCAAGAAATGGGCAGAAGACATGAACAGACAATTTTCCAAGGAAGACATCCAAATGTCCAACAGACACATGAAAAAGTGCTCAACATCACTTGTCATCAGGGAAATCCAAATCAAAACCTGAGATACCACCTCACACTAGTTAGAATGGCTAAAATTAAGAAATGACAGATGTTGGCAAAGATGCAGAGAAAGGGGAACCCTCCTACACTGTTGGTGGGAATGCAATCTGGTGCAACCACTCTGGAAAACAGTATGGAGGTTCCTCAAAAAGTTGAAAATAGAGCTACCGTATGACCCAGCAACTGCACTACTGGATATTTACCCCAAAGATACAAATGTAGTGATCTGAAGGGGTACGAGCACCCCAATGTTTATAGCAGCAATGTCCACAATAGCCAAACTATGGAAAGAGCCAAGATGTCCATCAACAGATGAATGGATAAAGAAGATGTGATACACACACACACACACAATGGAATATTATGCAGCCATCAAAAGGAATGAAATCTTGCCATTTGCAATGACGTGGATGGAACTAGAGGATATTATGCTAAGAGAAATGAGTCAATCAGACTAAGACAAGTATCATATAATCTCACTGATATGAGGAATTCTTAATCTTAGGAAACAAACTGAAGTTTGCTGGAGTGGTGGGGGGGGTGGGAGGGATGGAGTAGCTGGGTGATGGACATTGGGGAGGGTATGTGCTATGGTGAGTGCTGTGAATTGTGTAAGACTGATGAATAACATACGTGTACCTCTGAAACAAGTAACACATTAGATGTTAAAAAAAGAAGACGATAGTAGGAAGGGAAAAATGAAGGGGGGGAAATTGGAGGGGAGACGAACCATAAGAGACTATGGGCTCTGAGAAACAAACTGAGGCTTTTAGAGGGGAAGGGGGTGGGGGGATGGGTTAGCCTGGTGATGGGTATTAAGGAGGGCATGTATTGAATGGAGCACTGGGTGTTATATGCAAACAATGAATCATGGAACACTACATCAAAAACTAATGATGTATGTTGACTAACATAACATAATAAAATAAAATTAAAAAAAATAAAATACTCCTCCCTGAGAGCAACCCACATGAATGACCTCTTAGATCCCTTCTAGCTCTTATGAACTATGATCCTAATGCATTACTAAGAAGATTCAGTTCAGCCACCCGCAGGATCCTTGCCCCGCATGTGATACACTTAGTAACACAACCTAAAAATTATAAATCTATTGCTTCACTATTTATATCTTCTTAAAAAGATTTTGTTTATTTATTTGAAGAGAGAGACAGAGCACGTGCCCATGAATAGGGGGAGGGGCAGAGGGAGAAGCAGACTCCCCGCTAAGCAGGGAGCTGAAGGCAAATGTTTAACTGACTGAGCCACCCAGGTGCCCCATACAGCTTTTAAAAATTAGTTTGTAAAATACAACTGCCTTGTGTTTTAAAAAATAATATTAATATAAGAAAAAAAATTAAAACCATATTTCAAGTTCGTCACCATCCTGACCAAGGCAGTGGCATGGTTCCATCTAGGAACCTAGTTCCATCTAGGTTTGGGAGTCTTACTGGGCATCAGCATTGAATACAATCATTGTAGTACAATGAAGATACACACACACATATCACTGAGTATTACTTTATTGAGGTACAACTGACCTACAATAACCTGTACACATTTTGAAATATATAATTTGATATGGTTTGGAATATATATACAAATACCCATGAAATCACTCAGTAGTTTTAAAAAATACTTTAATAATAATTGCTATTATTGAGAGCTTAATACATACTGGTATCATGTGTGTGCTTTATATGCATTACTCCACTTAACTGTTACAATAACCCTGCTTGATAGGTATTATTATAATCCCCATTTTAAAAGATAAGAATACTGAGCCTTACATAGATTAAGAAGCTTGCCCAAGGTCACACAGCTACTGAGTAGTGAGCCAAAACTCAAACTCAGAAAGCTTTATCTCAGTGGCATTTAGAAATAATTCAATCAAACAACTATTAAGGCCCTACTATATGTTGTCTGAGGGACTGATAAACAATAATTAATTTCTTTGGCTTAATCAAAATAGCTATTCCTGGATACCATCAATTTGTCAAGTACTATATTTTAAGTGCTTAATATATATCTACCATATATGATAATCCTGCAAATTAAAGATAAACATGAATGCACAGATCACAAAACAGCCTTGGAGGGGTAGAATAACTTGTCTAAGATTAATTAACTACTAAGTGGCAAACCAGATTTTATTCCAAAAGCCATGGAGTTTTAACTACATCACACATTTCTAACCAACCCAAAGCTTTTTATAAATAAGAAGCCCTGAAGATAACTGCTGGATCACCCCCTTTAAAATTTTCAGATGCTCTTCAGCTAGACAGATTAAAGCAGTTAGAAGCCAAACTGAATCATGAGGCTGAAGTTTCATTTACTGCCAACCAGAGTGCAAATCAAAAAACCTTATTTATTCAAAATCCAAGTTTTTTTTTTTTTAAATCACTTATGTGTTAGAAAAGTCACAGAGCTTTAATTTGTGGCAGGTTGAAGCAAGCTTATTAAGAATGTTAGTTACCAAATGCACATCCACTTGTCTGGACTAGCCCACTGCCACATTCTTGTAGCAGGGTTAAATAGCAGTTTAGTTACCTCATTAAAAAAAAAAAAAGGCACACTGTTAAAAAGGAAGTGACTAATAATAATCTGGAACCAATGGAACAGGATATTATAAGACATGTGGAGGTCAAGATCAGTTATCTACAAAACTCTTGTGTAAACAGCTTAAAAACTGTGTTCTCTCCCTGGCCTTGCTGTATTAGAGTCCTCAACTGATTTGGCAAGCTGGTAAGGTTTAATGAAATAAATACCAACAGTAGCAAATTCTGAGACTTTCTGCTGTGTACAAAAACAAGAATGCTATCATGCAAGCAACCAGAGTTGAAAAAAACAAGGATGGCTGCTGTAGATGGCTTCATTTTAGACTCATAAGGTATTAGAGTTGGAAGGGTCTTTGAATTCATCGATTGCTGATATCCCAACAAGCAGACCACAAGATCTTTTTTTTTTTTTTTTTTTTTAAGAAGGCACCGAACCCAGCGTGGAACCCAAAGCAGGGCTTGAACTCACATGAGATCAGGAGTTGGGTGCTTAACCAACTGAGCAACCCAAGAGCCCCAGAGACCACAGATCTTTAAGTCTTAGCTGAGTTAAGTGCTGCCACCATACTATATCCATCAAGCATCCCTTGCTCCATTCAAAGCTAGTAATGGGACTCCCCTGAAAGTTTATCATCAGCCTACTCTGAAGCATCTTCTATCAGTAGCCCCCATCATCTCTAATAGATTCCAAATGAAAGGTAGTTTCTTCTCACAAGAAGATCTAGTCTAATACTACTATTTAAGTGGAAACTGAGACATAGAGAGGTAAAGTTGCTTGCCCCAAGTCACAGCTTAATGATAGCACAAGTATGTTCTCTTGACTCTTAACCTGTTCATCAAAGATGTTATAGGTAGTTGCAAACTACTATATTTTATTTTAATTATCACAAATTTCTAAAAAAAATTTTTTAGGAAATATATATGAAAATAATTTAAAATGCTCCTGACTTGTTTTCTTGTTTGTTTCTTTTAATCTAACAGATACATGAAAAGATGTTCAACATGATTAATCATCAGAGAAATGTAAATCAAAATCACAATGAGATACCATCTCACACCAGTCAGAATGGCTAGTATCAAAAAGACAAAAAATAACAAGTGTTGGCAAGGAAGTGGAGAAAAGGGAACCCTTGTGCATTGTTGATGGGAATGTAAATTGGTACAGCTACTGTGGAAAACTGTATGGAGTTTCCTCAAAACAAAAAACCAAAAACCTAAAAATAGAAATACCTTATGATCCAGTAATTCTACTTCTTGGTATATACCCAAAGAAAATGAAAACACTAATTTGAAAAAATATAGGCACCCCAATGTTTATTGCAGCATTATTTACAATAGCCAAGATATGAAAGCAACCTAAGTGTCCCTCAATAGGTGGATGGATAAAGGAGATGTGGTAAATATATATACAATGGAATATCAGTCATAAAATAGAATGTAATCTTGCCATTTGCAACATGAATAGCCTAGAGGGTATTACACTAAGTGAAATATATCAGACAGAGAAAGACAAATACCATATGATTTCACTTACACATGGAATCTAAAACACAGAACAAAGGAACAAACAACAAAGAAAAACAGATTCATAAATACAGAGAACTAGTGGTTGCCAGAAGGGAGGGGAGTAGGGCGATGGCTGAAAATAGGTAAAGAGGATAAAGAGGTAAAAACTTCAGTTATGAAATAAATAAATCACAGGGATGAAAAGTACAGCATAGGGAATACAGTCAATAATATTGTAATAACTTTGTATGGTGACAGACAGTAATTACACTTACCATGGTGAGCATTTTGTAATGTATATAATTGTACACCTGAAATTAAATGTCAACTATACTTCAATTAAAAATTTAAGAAAAAACAAAAAAGAAAAAAGGAATTTCAAATAAATAATGATTTGAGACTGATCTTTGAGGAAATGATTGTCAAAATAAATAGCATTTCCTAATGCAGTGGTATGCAGAAATGCCTTAGCGAAGCAACGTATTTGTGGCATTCTTGGATAACCACATTTTCAATTATAAGCTATATAAGCTGGGCATCTTCTTGGGTCCTCAGTGAACATTTGCAAAGGACAATTTTCAATAAAAAAAATTGCATTAAAATATTTTTTATTTACTTTGGTTCCATCTAACCAATAGTTAGTGTCATAAGTTACATGTGAATATTCCCAAGATGTGAACTGTAGCTTTGACAAGTTGTAAATTCTACATAACATACTTAAACTGTCTTTTGTACAAAGAATAAATTTATTAAAAGTTTTGAAAATATTTTTAAAAATATGTTGGGATTTTTGAAAATAAGGAGAATCACCTGATGATACTTTTACACATTACAACTGCCTACCTTCATACTTCCCTGCACTGGTCCAACATTATCCAGCATTCTATCAAAGAGAGGTTGCTCAACACAAAAGTTTTCTTTTTTAAAGTCTTCTATTGCATCCCAGCTCCTAAAACTAGACTATACCATAAGGAGATAAAAATTTACCCACTGCAGCAGAATTAAGCAAATTTCTAAAAAGATACACTTTTATAAAGCTAAATATATAGACAATAACAACATTCTTGCATTTCATTATTTGATTCCAGTGAGTACACTAGACGAGCTTCTGAAGTACTTCAGAATACTAGAGTACTTCTGAACATTAAGTTATATAAGAATATAGCCCTATCAGACCAGCCTAACGCTGCCTACTGGCATAATTTCTCTCATACCTATTTACCGAGAATGGTTAGGTTTATCTCTACAGAGATACAAGCTCAGGCAGGCAGACTAGTTATTATTTGCAAGACAACTTTAAGCCAAAGAAGCTATTTCATCTGAATCAAGAGTTCTGTTTTAAAGTCTGCTACTTTGCACAGGGGCCACTAATCCATGCTGTGAATTAAAATGGCACTTGTCTCTCAGTTCCAATCTCTAGAGCTGGCTCATTTAATTGCTTATGAGCACCCTCTGGTGGAGGGCAGAAAAGAGAAAAGAACCTCTTAAAAAAATCCACTGCTTCTGAAACCCACCAGACAGGTGAGGGGAAAGAAAGTAATCTGAAACGTGCAGATTTCTCTTTAACTTGCCCTTCTTCCCCATAATTACTTATAATTTAGAACTAGTTGCTGAGTAAGTTATATGAACTATATAGTTACCCAAAGTCTATAACTTAATTATGCAATAAACATTTAAGTTCCCATTATGTGAGGCACTTGGATAAAGATAACCTGGCCTTGGATCCTGGCTTTGATATTTAATACATTTCCCAGGGAAGCTGCTTGATCTCATAAGACCCCCCCCCACTTTCCTCATCTGAGTAATGGGAATAATATCTTTATTGATAGCCTTAAAAAGATGGGAAGTAAATAAGTGCCAAGCATAGTGGACTTAATTTTGCAACTAAAACAACAACAACAAAAAGTACACACTTCAGCTTTGGTTTTTTGTCAGAAGAAAGGATTATTGGGGCGCCTGGGTGGCTCAGTCATTAAGCGTCTGCCTTGGGCTCAGGTCATGATCCCAGAGTCCTGGGATCGAGCCCCGCATGGGGCTCCCTGCTCCTCCCTCTCCCACTCCCCCTGCTTGTGTTCCCTCTCTCCTATCTCTCTCTCTGTGTCAAATAAATAA
This sequence comes from Callorhinus ursinus, assembly GCF_003265705.2. Lineage (NCBI taxonomy): Eukaryota > Metazoa > Chordata > Mammalia > Carnivora > Otariidae > Callorhinus > Callorhinus ursinus. The sequence continues at coordinate 61,624,070 of NW_027397071.1, read as the reverse complement.
ATTTAAAAAAAAAGAAAGGATTATCATATAGGTGTTTTCAGATGCAATGCCCAATTATTTCTGTCTTTAAGAATTTAAGCCTAGATGACAGTATTGATATCAGATAAGTGTTTAATAACACCTTATGTCAACTACATTTAACTTAATTGATATGTGTTCTGAAATATACACAGAACAGCCTAATGTACTACTTAAAACTTTTCCACATCAAAGGTATCCATAAGATGTGGACTAATACATAATAAAATATTCTCTTCCTAGGTGAACAAGCTAAGCTTACTTAGGGGTTTCTGATCTACTCTCAAGACCTTGTATGACATTCTTCTAAGTATCACCCAGTCTTTAAAGTCTTCTATTGCATCCCAGCTCCTAAAACTAGACTATACCATAAGGAGATAAAAATTTGAATCTAAGAATCTAAAAATTTGAATTTAAGAAGACTTAAAAAAGTCTCTAATATTATAAACAGTTTCTCTTTCGATGAGTATGTTTGTTGAGATATATTTTGGCTCTGAGTGAACCTAAGAGCCCATCTCTGACAATTCACTACCTGTTTATGACAGATTTTTTTTTAAGATTTTATTTATTTATTTGAGAGAGATAGCGAGAGAGATCACAGAGGCAGAGGTAGAACAGACTCGCCTCTGAGCAGGGAGCCCAATGCGGGGGCTTGATCCCAGGACCCTGAGATCATGACCTGAGTTGAAGGCAGCCGCTTAACCGACTGAGCCACCCAGGCGCCCCATGACAGATTTTATAAGGATATTTTACAAGGGATGTCCAAAAGTGGAAACTTGTGACAGGTTTCCCATTTAATTCCTATGAGATTAATTTAACCAAGATTGAAGGAGAGGAAAACAGCCTGCGGGGAGTAGTGGGGGGGAGGGCAGGGGAGAGGAAAGAAGTGCTCCTATCTGCTGCAGTGACTGTGGGAGACTAGTTAAGCCTACTAAGGACTTCCAGCTTAAATACATTTAACTAGCCCATACGCTGCTACTCCTCTTTTGTCACCACCATTAAAGCAAATCAAGTATTGTTCTTTTATGTCTTAAGGCTGCATGGTGCCCTTTTAAGACTTTCTCCCATCAATGCTGCCTATGATATGATTCCATGTGTATAAAAATATGGGAGGGCTAATACACTGAAAAAACACTGTACATAGATAAAAGGATGTGGATTAAAATTCTAACTCTGCCTCTTACTGTGTGACCTTGATCAACACTCTTCTCTTAGCTTCATGACCTGTAAAATGAAAACAAACACGACTAGGTGATTTCTAAGTTCCTTTATCTCACTCTGAACAAATCTTTCAAGGCCACTGCCTACCCATCTTTCCAGCTATTATCCCTCACTACTTTTTTGTACTGTATACACATTTGTTTGTTCAATGAACCAAAAATATGCCTTGCACTTATCTACTCCTAGGCTTTTGCTCATGCCATTATTCTTACCTGGGTTTCCCTCCCCATTCTTTTCTACCTGTTTCATAGGTATGTTAGGATCATATGAAAAAGTGAAAGCACTTCTTCCAACCTCAGCTCAGTCACGTTCCTTAAGGCCCCTATAACCTCCTAATCTCAAAATTTTGTTTTCTAAAATAGCTGGTATCATTTAAAAATAATTTTTTTAAAGTAAGCTCTAAGCCCAATATGGGACTTGAACCCACAATCTTGAGATCAAGAGTCACACGCTCCACCAACTGAGCCAGCCAGGTGCCCCAAAAACCACCTGGTATCTTTCAGTAGTCAATCATACCTCGTGAAACTTGGCCAAATCTTCCAGAAATAAACATCTTTTAGTCAGCCAGTTCCTGAGGGGAGGACCAGAATCCCAGGTGAGAACTGAGTAGGAGGCAGTGGGGATTTTATAAACAGAAGTCTTACATGGGTAGATCAGGGTCTGGAATAAAGGGATGAAAAGCTTGGCCCAGGAATTGGACCCGACTGAAGGAAGGGCCAAATATCTAGGAATCAAAGCTCTGTTATCCTACATTTGTGGAAGTCTGTCCAGGCCCTAGCCTTTTATGCCATTTCTGTCACTGGGGAAGAGGTAGCCCCTAAGGCAGCAATACTGTTTCAATGGGTGCAATGGATTGGGGGACCTGCTGTTCTAGGAGACAAAAGAGAGAGAGTGTCCCAATGAATAAGGAAGGAATCTCACTCCCCAAAATGCACTCCCCTGTCTCCTGAATCATTTACATTTGTAACAAGGAAGTTTCTGGGGAAACCTGTGTCACCATAAGACAGTTTCTTTGGTAATCATTGTCACTGTACTTCCTCAGAGAGGTATAAAAGCATAGTGATTATGAACTTGAACTCCAAAGTCACACTGCCAGTATTTGAAATCCTGACTCTGCTGGCTAATAGCTGTATGACTTTAGACAATTCTCTTAACTTCTCAGTTCCTCAATTCCCTCCTCTGTAAAGTTTCTAAGTCATAAGATTGTTGAGGATTAAAAAGTGTGTGTGTGTGTTTGTGTGTGTGATATATATACATATGGTAGGGATTTTGCTGTAAAACTCTGGGGAGTAGACAGAGTACTAACTCTGTCTTAAGTAGAGTACAAAATGTAACTTTATTCATTCACTTAACTAATAGTTACTGAGCATCCACGAGGAAATCAGCTGAGTGCTAGGGATACAGCCAATGGCGAACAGTTTCTCTTTCGATGAAGTTAATAACCACTGGTTTGTGAATCACGTATACCCGTGTTAGCTCTATTTTACCTTGTACAGCTGGTCCTTGTTATCCCTTTAGTGAGAATGTACCTGGCATATTTGTCAAGTCCCATTCCACAGAAAAAAAAAATGAGGTTCTTATTTTTGACCCAAGATCACAAAGCTAATAAATACAGCAGAGTCAGGACTAACATACTGACTCCTACCTAATCTTTTTTTTTTTTTTTTTTTAATGACATCACCTCCACTTTAAATGTGAACCAACCTGGCTAGCTTGTTAAGCCTCTAATTTATTGGGTGTGGGGACATGGTAAAGTTAAATTATGAAAAAAACTTAAAAGTCTCCAGATATCATCAGATCACCTGAAATCATAACTCTATTTCAAGCCAAAGAAAGGTGATGAAAGAAATAAAGAGAGTATATGTTGCAAAATTTCAACTATTTTTTTGCACAGTTAGCTTCTAAAGCCTGGACATTTGTAAAGAAAAATCATACTTTAAGTCATCCATACTTCTCAGGTCAGGCAAACATAGTCATTATGTCATGTGAATTATTTTTAAGTAAGTTTTTTAAGTATACTTTAAAAATACTACCGTCAAAGAAAATGACAATGGCTGGTGCTTAGAAAGCAGACTGGAAAAAGGCTTATCAAATCTTCCACTCAAGAAATACAGTACTCTTATATCTGTCCAAGGAAGTATTTGCAGCAGTGTTGTTATGATGACCTGCAGTTCATTCAGCTCATTCACATATATCATCCTGTTTCATATGGGTCAGTCCAATACTCTGAACACTTTTCAAAGTAACTGAAAACCAAACTCTCAAACATTAATTGTGAAAGTATTCTTTCCAAGAAGATAATGCAATTTTCTATACAATACTTGAGAGTTCATACCATAATGGCTTACCAAAACAAGATGAAAAAAACAAAACTTTTGTTAACAAAACTACTTAAACAAATACCAAAAAGAAACCACATGTTAAAGTAAAAACAAATGCCTGTCTTCCAACAATTTATATTTTGTGATAATTATTATTGTTGTTATTGTTTAATTAGGCTTATAAAAATCTCTCTTGAAAGGTATTTAGCAGTTTAGGTTAAACGGGTAAAAAATCTATCTTGGGTGCAGTGTGTTCAGGTTATAAAAGCACCAGTGCTTATTTTATCTCCCCACAAAGTGTTGCTGAGATAATTACTGCTGACAGCTTTATTCAAGGTTCATTTCACTTTTTCTGCTATTTTTCTCTGGTTAGAAGTTCAACAGAGCCCATGGGAAGCCACACCCCTCACACCTGTTAGGCTTCTTCATGTTACGGAGGGCCAGTATGGACATGTCACTTCAAATTAGCATTGGACCAGGGTGCTAACTGTGACAATTACTTATCACAGGTTTAACTAAAAAAAAAAAAAAAAAAAAAAAAGTTTCTAATTCAACCACAAAAACAGTGTCACAGAATGTAATTTCAACCTGCAAAAGCAGGTTGCACAAAGAACATTCAGAGAGCAGCAGAAAAGGTTCCCAGGGTCGAGCTTTGTACTGTATCTGAATTATGTAGGAATGCTCTGCAACTGAACATTTCCTTTAAAACAAAACCAAACCAAAAAAGTAAACAAGGAAGAGCCAGCAATTATACTTTAACAGTGGGCCTAAGTTTTCTTCATGGTTCTCTCTCAAGCTTGAATATGTGATTCATTTTGTTGATTCTTTTTGTGTCATGTAACTAATTCAATAATGAAATTTCCAGTTAAAGCAGCTACTTCCAGATTTACCAAAGGAATATATAGCTTTAAAACCAGGTAGGAAGGAAGCATTAATTCTCTAATATTTGTGTTTTTTTCCATTTACAAACCAGAAAATTATCATTAGAGAGGGCAAACATTAACATAAAAAGGAAAAACTTCACACTCTTAAATGTGTTTTAAGCTAGTTATTATAAGCCTCTCTGTTTCAAGTGCTAAATAAACTCAGAATTATGCCACCTCTGAAAGACCTGGGATGGTTGGAGGTGGTTAATATGGACTGCTGTGAGGCTAATTGTGGATCTTGAGTTAATTACTCTCCCCTGATAGGGGATTTTAAAAATAAATAAAATGGTCTTTTATTCTATTTTTACTTCGATTTGTATTCAAGGAAACACTGAATGATGATGGCTAAACTCTGGATACTTCACTATTTGCTGCTATTATTTAGATGAAGTTCCAGAAAGTCTAGGAAATAAACATGTCCATATCATAATCAGTGCTAATATGCACTAGCAAAGCAACAATGAATGGATCTGTATTCATCAAAACATGCACAATTTGACTAACAAATGCCTAGTGTCCATTACCTGGTCAAAGTTAAAAGGAATTCAGTGTTGTTTCACAAACACAAACACAAACACATATGCATACACACACCAATAACTTGGCTGAAGGCTGTAAATCAGAGCTTGTAGAAACTAGCTTTGAAACAGAATCTAGAAGTATTAAACACTCATGAAAAGCAAAGGACAAAATAATGACACTGAGCAGGAATTCAGCAGAAGAAAGTAATTCCTTGTTTACAGAAAACCACATCCATTGATGAATCCATTGTAATTTTGGTATGGCAACATAATTTCAGTATCTTAATATTTCCACAAAATTTTAAAACCATCTTGTACATGGATAGTGCATTAGAAATGCAGAATTTTTCTCAAGCCAAAATACAGAAGGGGTAACTTATGAAAAAGGCCCTCAAGGTATTTTTCTTCATTTTTCTAACATTTAGAAAGTCATCTATTAACAAAAACATATAAAGTCAACATGAAAATATTGATTATAAGAACCCAGGATCTTATCAAGACAAGCCTTTTGCTTTATTCTATAATAACATATTCACAGAAAATCAAGACAAAATCTCTGGTCAGAAGGTGCTTTTACCTCAAGCTGGCTCCTCATTTTAAGTTTGATAAAGAGGTTCCCTTGTGGAAAATCTCATTGTTTTAGAGAGCTACAGTAGTAATCAGTGGTGACTTTAGCTCATCATAATGACAGAATCTTCAAATATGCAGGGATACATCTCAAACCTGCTTTGTATGCATAAAGAGTACGAACCAGCCATTTGGCACATATCTAGTCAATAGTGGGATGCCATTTACCCCACAATACTATGGAACTCTTTGGACAGCAAACATAGGAGCTCTGGATATTTTTCCAGCAGCATCTAATTCCTTGGCAAAACTCAGGCAGTTATGCTAACAGCTTTGGTTGTACCACAAGGACATAGTGCTGCTGTGCATCTTGTTACGGCTTTTCCTCCCGGGAAAAACAGAGTCTGAATATCAAGTTAGGCACAGCCCATAAATAGGTGCTATCTAGAAACTAGGCAAAAAACAATTTCACCTCGATGGGTAATCCATGCTTGGCCCATTCCAATCCTGTGATTCTTCTGCTCAACTCCTACGCCCTTACTGTGAACCTTGATAATTCTTGGTTTGTGGTTCAACTTTGCCTATGTCTCTGTGTAGGTATTTGACCCTAAGGCCCTTAAGGACACAACCTGAATCTTGTATTCTCATTTTTAGCCTGCATAGGGCTTAGCAGGTTACTTTGATAGGCCTGCCACATAATGTCTATTACTTTAATTTACATGAGTACTTTGCCTACTTTCCTTGCCAACGTAAGATATGAAAGATACTTGTAATTTTCTAGAGAAATATTTACCTGCCTAGAAAAAAAAAAAGCCTGGAAACCACTCCAAAGTGAGATAAGAAATACTAAAAGTATCATCAGAGTGCTGATTGACCTCTGCGTCTGAGTGAAAAGCGTTAAGGACCAAAAGGATTCTGACATAATTCTGACAGGTTAAATGTGATTCAGTAGTAACAGATGACCTGAAACCACCAGTCAAAATAAGCAAAATATAGACCATCAAATTCAACATCAACATTATTTGAACTTAAACATTTTCATTTTTTGATAAAGCATACTATTCTTTCATATTTAATGTTTCTGTATAATTATCTTCAAATTCTAATGCATTTCATCTCTATGGATTTCATAGGAATTAGAGTATTCAAATGTCATTTCAACTCTACTTTGTAAAATGTGATGGCTCAAATTTATGAGGATATAAAATATGGCTAATAAAAATGTTTTCAGGGCGCCTGGATGGCTCAGATGGTTAAGCGTCTGCCTTCGGCTCAGGTCATGATCCCAGGATCCTGGGATCGAGTCCCACATCGGGCTCCCTGCTCCTTGGGAGCCTGCTTCTCCCACCGTTTCTCTCTCTCTCTCTCTCTCTCCCTCTGTCTCTCATGAATAAATAAATAAAATCTTAAAAAAAAAATAAAAATGTTTTCAGTTAGGTAGAAAAACTATCCAGTAATGTATACTATGCATAAAAATACCCTAATACGCTGTAAATTACATATCACCTAGGAGTAATAATACATAAGCATTATTTTACTATTGTATTTTTTAGGACTCACACTGATAAATACAAAAACCAGTAAGTTCTCTAGATCTCTCTAGATACATGTGCATGTGTTTAGTCGCTGGTTCAACTGGGTTCTTGTACACACACACACACACACACACACACACACACACGAATAATCTTTTGTATTAAGAAATGGTAAAATCCTCAAATCCAATAATCTTTCAAAAATATTTTGACACATGATAAAATAATGCTTTATTCCTGATTCAAGCACGCTTTAGTGGGCAAATTCATACCTGCAGCGCTTATTTTATGTCAATGCCAAGAAAAAAATATAAAATGAAAGTTGTGCTAAAGTGTTAACTCTTTAAAATAAGCAGTAATCATTTCTGTGTGCTAATTATAAACCTTATTTTCCAAATACTAATCAACCTGTTAACTTTGAGCTGAATAGACTTACTGAAAAGTAGTACAGTAAAGGGAAAAAAAGGAAATTTTAATGTGAGATAACAAAAGTTTTTAGTGAACTAATTCATTTTTAGTGAAAATTTTTTTTCCAGAAGCTAGGAATAAATCATTTTATACATTATTTTGATCAACACACAGTAATGTCAAAAACACTTCTTCAAAGCAAACCAAAGTATCTGGAGATCTCTCAGCAAAGTGGGAGCAAGAAATGATGAGAAAAAAAGCTTTATTTTTTGAAAAACGCTAGTAAGATTGTCATTCAGGAGTTGCATATTATTTGAATTTTACCCATTTTTAGTTGATTCATTTGTTAAAGACTTATGCATTAGAATTGTATAGAATCAAAGAATTTTAGAGTTAGGGGAAACCTTGGAGTTGGGGGTGGGAAAGATGATGGAGAGAAGAGATGATTCCAATATTTTTTAGGCATTTACTTACTATGTACCAGGCACTTTAAATTCCTCCACCAACTTCCCATTAACAAAGGGTTCTATGAGGTAGGTATTATTACCCCTGTTTCAGGAAACAGAAGTCCCGAGAGACTAATTGCCCCTAGTGGGGTTGAGATTTAATTCTAATTCAAGTTGCTCTAAGTCTAGAATGTATATCTGTTCACCCATATGAAAGAAACTAACTTTTATTTAGCCAGGCAATCCATATTCATTAATGCATTCCATCCTAAAGTTGCTAATATTCCCATATGACAGATGAGGAAACACAGACTTAATAAAATTAGTAAATCTGTCTAAAGCTACTTTAAGATCTTCTAATTACATGTTCACATGTACGTTTTCTAATATAACTCATTTGTCTGCTAAGGAAACCAAAGTCCAGAGGACTTAACATAACTTGCCTAAGGTCAAACAGGTGGCAAGTTCAGAGGAGAGACTCTGAGCTGGGCCTATTTGCTTCCATGTATCATACTCTTTTTTCCCCACACTTTGTCATTCAAGATATTCACACATTTCATCACCGCCTAACCCAAGAGCCTCCTAAATGGTGATGTCATATGAAATCTTCCCCAGCTAAAATGACATTCAAACTTATTTGACATAATTATGATAACATCACTCAAACTTAACCTTTTCCAATTTCCTAACACTAAAACTTTTACTCAGTTATGGCCTGGGAGGAAAAAATACTATGCTATAGCCAGTCTTGGGTGGAAGTCTGCTTAGGAAAGAAGGATAACAAAAGCATCTTCTTTGTTTTGCCAACGCAGGAGGCATTCACTAAGGTGGGCTCCTGGGGGCTTAAGAACCAGTAGGCTGCCATTTTGTACATACAAAGGCAGCTCAGAGACAAGTGGCAGTGATCAACTCTCTACCAGAGGGGGATGTCCTTGGGAATACTGTGAGGAGAAGGGAATATGGCTCCTCTGGGGAACCTTTGAGAGTATAGCTATGTATATCTGGAAGCAGTGGTAGTCCCAATTGGGCCCGACTGAGAGGCAGCCTGGAGTTTCTTGCAGATTCTACTCTTATTCCCCAAATCCTCTCCTATGACCTCATCATCTTCGACTTTCTAAGTCCATATTGTACCATACTCTACACCCTAGGCTCATTAATATCATCTTCTCCTACATCATGACCCTGCTGCTCTTACCATCTCCCAACTACACTGAGTCTGTATTGAGTTTCATTCCCTCAGAGCCTAAAGTATCAGCTAGCTCAACAGACAGACCAAGCCTAAACCAACCCCTACCAAGTAAAGAGCACTTGAAGGCTTTGCTAAATGATATTCTTTCATTTTTATTGTGGTATTTAAGGGACAATGTTCCATTTTGACTGTACTTTAGAAAGTTTCAGAAATTTTGGCCCAGGCTGAAAAAATTCTCACAGATCAGAAGATAAATGGCATTGTGGTGGTACAGCCAAACAGAAAGGTCATGTGGTTCCATTGGAGGTATTCTGGTAGTCAAGTCAGAAGAACTGGATTCTTGTCCAGACTCTGCAACGTTATTACTTTCTAGTGTTCTTACCAAAGTCATTTACCTCTCTGAATCTCAGTTTCTTTATTTATAAGGGAAAAACAGTAGCTCTTCTGCCTGATTAAAAGATTATGAAAGAGGGGAGCCTGGGTGGCATTGTCAGTTAAGTGTTCAACTCCTGGTTTTAGCTCAGGTCATGATCTCAGGGTCGTGAGATCAAGCCCCAAATTAGGCTCCACGCTCAACACGGAGTTTGCTAAAGATTCTCTCTCCCTACCCTCTGCCCCCCTCCAAAATAAATAATTTTTTTAAAAAATTACAAAACAAAAATGAGTTCATCTACATGAAACAACTTCAAAACTGAAAAACAGATGGTTTTATTCCTTCAACATTTACTAGGCTCATCCTATGCACTACATAACATTAGCATTATCTTAACTTTTCATATATATTCACCTTGATTGCCTTACAGGATCTCAAAGTAAAATTCAAGTGCCATATAGTAAGTAGATATGCAAAAAAAAATCTGTTAAGCTGATCTTGATGACACAATAAGAACCTTAACTAGCCAAGTCAAATGCATTGTAAATCCTCCCTCTACACAGTCCCAAGATCCTGCAGCTGACCTCAGTCGTAAGAACAATGGTAGAAGGAATCCACTATACAACATGAATTTGACCCCACACATCTTTTCACTTTAAAGTCTGGCCATTCTTCATTTCTTCTAGTCGCTCTTCTCCTTTAATCACCCTGTCACTAAATATCAAGTATATGTCTATAGATGGAGAGATAAACAGAATAGTATCACCGCTTTTGAAGGGTCTACAAACAAGTAGTGAAATGTACTTACACATAAGAAGTGTAAATAACTAATTTTACCAATGTGGTTAAGTCCCCTGATAGAACAAGAGGAGGAAATGCCTAACTTTGCCTGAAGACTTCAAGGGAAAATATCACAAAAGAGTGCCAGCTGAATCTAGAAAGGATAATTTGATTAAGGAGCAGGCCACAACGAGTGCAAGCACCTTAAAAGAAAAGGAAATGATATAAGCAATGGCAAAATGGCAAGAAAGAAGGCAACACGTCTAAGAAACAAGTAATTTAGTGTTGTTGGAGGACAGGTAAGGTACAAAATAGTGAGAGATACAGGTAGAAGGGGATAAGTCTAATCATGAAGAGTCATATATGTCCCATTAAGGAGCTTAGACATTATCCTATAGGCAATGAGAAAACCAGAGAGATTTGAAACAAGGGAATAATATGATGCAAATGCATCTAACAAAGATAATTACAATGAAGAAGGGAAGATGGACTGATAGAAGAGAAGGAGACCTGAAATAGGGAAATGGGAGAAAATGATGGGAACCTAAATGAACTATGGCAAGAATGATAGAATGACAGGGGAGACAGATCAATGGAACAAAAGAATGAGAACTGAAATAATAATTATTCTTGCCATTTGTTTGCATAATTCCAGTATTACAGCAAAATTTAAGAATTATAATCTACACTGCACCAAAAACTAATGATGTAATATATGGTGATTAACATAACAATAAAAAATTAAAAAAAAAAGAATTATAATCTATAGCAGCAAGAATCTATCTGCTTGGGTATAATGATATCAACTACTTAACTTCCTTAGGGTGTTAAATTTTAAGGTGTTTCCACATACAGAGTCTTGTTTTTACCTTACAACAATGTTGAGTAGTTGAAAGAATGGGAAATTGAGGCTCAGAAACATTTATTCATTCAACCAACATTTATTGAGCACCTACTCAAAGTATTAGATACACAATGGTGAATAAAAAATAGATATCTGTCCTTGTGGAGCTTACAGTTTAAAGTAGGAAATAATCACTTATATAAAATCACAACTGTGGTAAATGCAAAGAAAGACTGGCTTCCATGAAGAAATGGTTGAGTCAGAAGAATGAGTAAGAATTATAAAGCACAGATCTTGGGGGAGTATAACTGTTTCAGGTAGACAGAACAACATTTGTAAAGGCCCAATGATGGTACATTAGAAGAACTCAAAGAAGACCAGTGTAGCTAAAAAACAAGAGACAGTATAATAAAACATAAGACAACACTAAAGAAGCAAGCAGAAATCAGACTATGCAGGGTCTGGTGGGTTATGCTAATGATTTTGGTCTTTATTTGGGATTTAAATAGAGAGACTACTTGAGCATACACATATATTTTTTTAAAAAGAATAATCCTGATGTAGTATGAAGTGTAGACTTGAAGGGAAGGGAAAGTAGATACAAGAACCCAGTCTGTAGGCTTTTCCAATAGTCCAGATTCAAGAAATTGATGTCTTGTATTACGGTGGTGGCAGTGGAGATGGATAGAATTGAATGAATGGGATATATATAGTGCTAACATTGACAAGAACTGAATATTTGGACTAAAGTCAGCAAGGGAAAGAGAGGTACCCAGAGTAACTCCTATCTGACCTGTGAAACTGGATGGATAGTGATGCCATTAATGGAATCAGGGAACTTTAGAAGGGGACGGGGTATGGCCAGGGAAAAATATAATATCAACTTTGGTTATGTTGAATTTAAGGTACTATGTGACCTCTAAGAGGTGATAAGAAGGCTCTTCGGGAACTGACAGGAGAGGACTGGGCTAGAAATATAAATTTATTAATCACCACCACATGGATGACAACTTAAGCTATAGGTATGATGAGAATGCTTAGAAAGAACACACAAAATGAGACAAAATGAGTACATGGAACTATGCCCTAAGGAACTCAAATATTTAGTGATTGGGTAGAGAGAAGGATGAGCTTCCAAAGGAGACCAAAAAGGAAGGAACAGAGGCAGGGGAAAAACCAGGAGAGTATGGTATCCTGGGAGGCAAAGAAAGAGCATTCCAGGAAGGAGGAGTTTTCAACAGGATCTAATGCTGCTGAAAAGTAGTACTGAAAATAGTCCAGCAGTGGAAACTACCTAAATGCCTATCCCATCAATAGTAAAACAGATGAATAATGTGGAACATCTACATAATGGAGTATTAGAAAGCAATGAAAATGAATCAAATATAACTACATATAAGAATATGGATGAATCTCATAAACATAAGGTTAAAAAAAACGAAAGAAAAAGAGAAAGCAAAGAACGCATAAAGAAGACAAACAATATATACTATATGATTCCATTTATATATGTTGAAAGCCAGACAAAACTAATTTAGGGTCTTAGTTTTGGATGAAGGGGACCTGAGAGGGCTTTCTGGAATGTTGAAAATGTTCTCTTCCTTAGTCTGGATGCTGATTACATGAAGGTATTTACTTTATGAAAATTCATCAAGCTGTACATTTATGAGGTGTACAATTTTCTGAATGAATGTATTTCAATTAAAAGGTTTTTTTTTTCCTCTGTTAAGAAATCAAGCAGAGCTACGATGAGGATTGAGAGGTCAACTTGGTTTAGTAACATGGCAGTCAATGGTACCTCAAGAAAAGCTATTCCAGTGGGGAAATGGGTTGAAGGTGAAAGTGGTGTGAGGTGAGGAATCAGTCAAATAGAAAAAATGGAGATGGTAAATACAGGTAACTCTTTGAATTCTGGCTGCAAAAAGTAGGAGAGAAAGTAGCAGTTAAGGCCAGGGGAGGATTTGTTTTTATATATTTAAGTATATTTGTTTTTATGGTGTGTATATATGTGTTTCTTTTATGATGAGAGGCTTTTTGTGCTTAAATGTGGATAGAATATCCAGCACAATGACATTAGTTAAAATACTAAAGAAGAGATCATTGATAATGTATAGTTCTGAGAAGACAAATGGGAATGGGGTATAGAGCACAGGTATAGAGATGACCTTATACTCAGCTTAGATTAGAATCAATGTTTTCTGACCTCTAAATCCAGTGCTTCTCCTATACACAGTTACCTGATTTCAAAGTGTGGGATTAGTTAGTGGCAATATTCTAATGTTCAGTATAAAGGAGCTTCCAAGTTTTAATCCTGTCTCTGTCGACTTGGACAAGTTTTTAAATAACTAGCCATGGTATCTTCCTTCCGTGTTTAAAATGGCAATGACATTTAATATCATTTCTGGAGTTTTATGGATCAATTGGTAAACCCTCAGCTATTGGCATTAGAGATGAAAAAGGTCAGAATGATGATACCTTCTCTTTGAATGTTAAAAGCTTGTGAGTAAATAAAGTTGCCAATTGTCTATAGATCAATGAATCTAAAAGAAAGAGAAAGAATTGGTAGACATGGTACACACAGTGGTCATGCTTCCCAGTAAATTACAGAAAGATCTAGTTTCCATTTTCCACCTCACATTCCATAAAAGTAGAATTACTGACACAATGAATGTGGCATGCTCATCTGTGAACTGCTCCACAATGAAAAGAATGCCACGGTGAAGAACACAGATGACAGATAGGCTTTCTTTTTTTTTTAATTTAATTTTATTATGTGATGTTAGTCACAATTCAGTACATCATTAGTTTTTGATGTAGTGTTCCAGTGAATCATGGAACACAACAGACAGGCTTTCACAGATGTCCTGTCATTCATCTACCTCTGCTATTACAAGAGGCATACAATGTGGTAAGGCCATGAACTCTGTTCTACTTGGGTTCAAATGCCACTGCCACTTATTAATTATGAGGTCATATGAATATGCCTCAATATGCATGTTTGCGTATTGTTTGTGTAAAATGGAACAAACAATAAACTTCACCTCCTACGGTACTTAGAAAGATTGAGTTATATTATTATATACATTGCTAAGACTAGTACCTTGTGCATAGTATTTTTAAAGTACTACCTAATGTTATCATTCCTAGAGAGACAGGTCTAAGATGAGCTTAAGGAAAAGGGATCAATCTTATGGAACAAAACAAATTCTTTAAGGAAAATATCTGAATGTTCCTAATAGGTGAAGTTGGAGAACTATATAGGGAAGGAAAAATAAGAACTTGGGATTGAGGGTTCATAAGGAAATCCCTTTTGGTACAGTGGAAAGAAGCAGCCTTTAGAGTCAAACCTGGGCCAGGATCCCCTTCCTATGAGTTCTTCTCTGTGCATTGTTGGACAAGTTACTAAATGACTCTGAGCCTCAGTTCCTTCATGTGTGAATGAGGAATAATAACATCTACCTTTTAGAACTGATTAATGGGAATATTAGGAATAAAGTATATAAAGCCCCAGCAAGGTGCTTAGAACAAAGTAGGAAAAATGGATATCGTTCCTGTTATTACCATTTTTATTAATAACAAAAAGAATAATAATTACAGAGATGAAGAGATATGGTTACATTTCATCTAGACTTTTCTTTTCTTTTTTTTTTTTAATTTCCTAGGGGTCAAGTCACAAATGTATTCCACTTTTAGCTGTAACATTTTTTTTTAAATTATTTTTAAGTAATCTCTATGCCCAACATGGAGCTCGAACTCACAATTCTGAGATCAAGAGTTGCATGCTCTACTGCCTAAGCCAGCCAGGTACCCCAGTTTTAACATATTTTGTATTAAAATAACTAAACTTCAATTTTTGAAAGTTATTTTAAATGATCTTGCTGCAAAATCTGATGTCACACTGCAAAAGGCCAATTTTCATTAAATTATTTTTGAGTTTATAATCATCTGAAAATAGCCAAACATTATGATGAAATTTTTACTTCTGAATTCAGGGAACAAGTGATTAGTTAATAAAAAGAAACAATTCCCTGAATATAATAACTATTTTTAAACATGGAATCTTCATATTTTTCAAGACTATTATGCCCTTTTCCCTTACCCTACAGGTCTTATTTTTCTGGTTTGTTTGTTTGTTTTGTTTTTTGTTTTAGTAATAATTATAAGCTGGTATTTATCAGTTCTAAAACACTATGAGGGTGATACGGTCCTAAAGACCTTCTTAGTGGATAACTAAATTTTAAGAGATTCCTAAGTAGATAACCACAGCACAGAAAAGCATATCATATAATAGTACAACTCTTACAGATCTCTCTTCTCTCTTTCTCTTCTTTAATATAGCAAAATAGATGAATGATTAAGCTAACTGTAAAAAAGTAAGAAACGCAATGAACATCATGGAGTAACACACTGTTAATAAAGGTCTACTAAATATCATTTGAAAATGACAGATTTATTTGTCACTAGTCTGAAGGTTACCCTTTTTTGTCTGAATTACAAATATCTGAATTTTATGACAGTTGAGTTTACATCTGCTCTAAATGAGACTGAAAGGTTAGAAACAAGTAACACAAATCAGATCTCCACCTTTTCAATTGCATACCTAATCCAAGATAACCAATTAGATGTTTTAGGCCAAATTTCTCTTCTGAGTCCTCATTCATGTGCTATCCATATGCTTGTTCACCTAGCATGGTTCACTAGAAATTTACAAATCAGGGAATACATCTACTCTTTTTCATCTCTTCAGATTCTCCAGTTACTTCTCTATTCAGCTCATTCTGCTTGCTTCCTGTTTAACTGTGAAATTACATTTAAATTTTAGGGGTAAGATATGTAAGTGCTTAATACCTTCCTTCAGATTTGCATGGTTTAATTCAGGTTAGTATTCCTGTTTCTT
Organism: Callorhinus ursinus; assembly: GCF_003265705.2. Taxonomy (NCBI): domain Eukaryota; kingdom Metazoa; phylum Chordata; class Mammalia; order Carnivora; family Otariidae; genus Callorhinus; species Callorhinus ursinus. Next base: position 61,608,024 of record NW_027397071.1, on the reverse strand, counting down.
CTTGGTGTTTTTTGTTTGTTTGTTTGTTTGTTTTTGCCTCTTTTCAATAACATCAACTACACAGACAGTTGTTTTTAGCTCTCATGGCTTCTCATACTTACCCATTGTTACTGGAGTTCTCCTTCTTCCAGAATTAAGACTATTAACTCTCCTAGTGTCCAGAGTCTAGGGGGAAAACATGGCTCCTTAGGGCATCTATATTCTTTCCAGGTAAGATTCTATTTTCTCCAGCAATTTCTTTATCTGCTCACACCACCATGCTCTATCATCAATAGTGTTTTCTTCTGAACTTTAATACTTTATATAAGCTGCTTTTTATAAAACATTCATTTTTAATTATTCCGCTGCTGAGAATACTGAAAAGAAATTAAAATAACTCTGAGAGTGTCCAACTACAGCTCTTTGCCTCTAAAACAGCAAGATGTTGAGGAAATGGTTTCAAAATGAGAAAATGATACACAGAAATGAAAGATAACTTCTAAACTTTGAGATGGAACAGCTGGCATTGTTCACCAGCAATTTAAAAGTCAGATGCATTTACTTATTAAGCAAGTGCCTAATTACATCACCACTAATAACTTAAAATATCCAAATTAATGTTACATATAGTTGGAGAACATGTATTGGTTCTTTGAAGTTTTATTTGTAGCATCAGTCCTGTATTTTCTAACCTGTCATAATTAATTCAGTCCCCTTGCACTTTGAAATCTCCACAATAATAAGAACTTTATCAGGCTGGTGTTGGTATGAAGTGGCACAGCAAACCGAAATCCCACCGGGAGCAGTCCACAGACTTCCCTTCTAAGCAGGAGAAAGCTGTTATCATTTTCTGAATTACAGGAACTATAAAAGGACACTCTACTCAAGCTGCCGCTGAATGTCACCTGAAAAGCAATCACAAAAGGGCTCTGTCTTGGCTTATCTCTGAGCTCTGTCACTACGGCAACCAGCAGGGAATAAGTATCTGTGGGTCTATGAATTTCAGAATCCCATAAAAGCCAGGGCTAAAAAGGCATGTGCAGCCTCTCAGAGATTGACTGCATTAATACATTAGCAAATACTGTGAAACACTGGATAAATGTCAGCAATTATGGAAAAAGCGTCTAATAACGATATTCGTTGCCTGTCAAACCCCCGTGAGGTTTGATATGTAACTGCCACTCAAAGCTGTCTGTAATTTTATCTCTTTTATACATCTGAATCCACAGCATTCAAATTTGTACTTTGAAAGTAATAAACTGTGAAGCAGTTCATTCCGTGTTGATCACAACTGTCAACAAACATACAATAAAAGAACAAAAAGACTTTCATTGGCTGTGGGAACAATCAGTACCAACAATCTCTTGTAGATGTTATCCAAAAAAACCCTTATATATTATACATGTAGAATATTAAACAATGCCATGAAGTGGGCCAGCAATTGATGACTATTGATTAAGTCACCCTCAACTAAAAAAACTACTTATCATGCATAAATTTTCATTTTAAGCCTTCTCTTTCTGTTGGAAAATTTATAGGAATTTAGCCAATTGAACATAGTTGCAAACAGCCCTTTTCTTTGCACATCAAAAAATTCCATGGAATCTCTGTTAGCTCAGAAACAGGTTACAATGCTATCTTCACACTACCTTTCTCAAACAGAGAATTAAAGGCAACCCAAGAGTCCAAAAGCACAACTTAACAAGCTGGGAACATTATTCTCCAGATTCATATTTCCACTGCTCAAAAAATGACTTATTAAGAAATCTTATCACATATGTTACAGCTGTTCAAATGCAATAGACAGCATGTTAACTTGCAAACACAAATGCCAGAGATTAAGTAGTGTACATATATATTATAAACAACCTTTCATTTCTCAGTTATAGAATAGGGTCAAGTACAAGGGTTCCAATAAGACCTTTCTCAATAACAGAGGAAAAGAGCTTGGTTTCTTGAAAAAGAGCAGGGGAACGTCTGAAGAAAGCAGTAATATATATTAGAGTACTGGGCTAGGAGTTATTTATTGCAATTTAGAGACAATCACTTGGCTTTTCAGAATTACATTTAAGATAAATACAAGAAACATTTACTGTTTATTTTGTGCCAGGAGCTATGCTAGGCACCTGAGACACAAAGATGAATAAGATCTGCTTCCTACCCTCAAGGAGTTCATAGTCTTATAGAGAAAAGTGTATATAAACAAATACATTATTACAACTACTCTAAGAGCTAGTTAGAATAAGTGGTTTGAAATAACACTGAGGATAATTTATAATAATACCAACTGTATTCTACTGTACACTATATTTCTATCAAAAATTATTTACTTATAATCTACTACTTGGCTCAAATGAGATCATGTATATGAAATATGCTTTGTAAACTAAAAATCATTATATAAGTGTCTCTTAATATGCCTACCTAGCACTGTATTAAGTAACTGTGGGTAGCAAAATAGAGCATTGCTGCACATTCCCTGCCACATTAATCAATCATACGGCTACTATTCAAGAACACATACATATACAAACCAAAGTGCTACAGTGAAAGTCAAAAATTCAATTACACCCAAAGACACATAAATGCTAATCTAATAAATGAAAATAAAGACAAATTTTGTTTCTCTGTTTCTGCCTTTTATTGAATAACTGTTATACTCCAAACCAGTATTAGTGCAGTTCTGGAAAAAAATTTGACTGGATATTTAAAAATTGAAACTATCTTGGGAAACATGGAACACATAAGAAATAGCATGGTACAAGGTAAGGTACATGGCATCAGGGAGGGAGCAGATTTGGAGTTGAATACTGGTTCTGCATTTTGCCTTCTCATTTATCAGTTATGGTTTTAAATCAATATATTCATCATAATCCACTATTAAAAATAGAACTTAAAGGCACCTGTGTGGCTCAGTTGGTTAAGCGACCAACTCTTGATTTCAGCTCAGGTCATGATCTCAGGGTCATGAGATCAAGCCCTGTGTCAGGCTCCACACTGGGCATGGAGCCTGTTTAATATACTCTCTCCCTCTCCCTTGTAGTATTTCCAACTTTTCCATTATTATTATAGTTGTTATGGTTATATATGATCAGTGTGTTTTACTACTAAAATTGTTTTAGGGGACCATGAACCACACCCATATAAGGCAGTGAACTTAACTGATAAATGTTACGTATGTTCTGATTGCTCCACCAATAAGCTTTTCCCCATCTCTCTCCCTCTCCACAGGCTTCCCTAGTCTCTGAGAGGGAATATTGAAGTTACACCAATTAATAATCCTACAATGGCCCCTGAGTGTTCAAATGAAAGGAAGAGTTGCATGTTTCTCACTTTAAATTAAAAGCTACAAATCATTAAGCTTATTGAGGAAGTCATGTTGAAAGCGAAGATAAAACTGAAAACTAAGTTAGCCAAGTTATGAATGCAAAGGGAAAGTTCTTGAAGGAAACTAAAAGTGCTACTCCAGTGAATATATGAATGATAAGAAAGCGAAACAGCCTTATTGCTGATATGGAGAAAGTCTGAGTGGTCTGGATGGAAGATCAAACTAGGCACAACATTCCCTTAAGTCAAAATCTAATCCAGAGCAAGATCCTTACTTTCTTCAATTCTGTGAAGGCTAAGAGAGGTGAGGAAGCTGCAGAAGAAAAATCTGAAGCTAGCAGAGGTGAGTTTGTGAGGTTTAAGGACAGAAGCCATTTCCATAATATGAAATTGCAAGGTGAAGCAGCAAGTGCTGATACAGAAGCTGCAGCAGTTATCTGGAAGCTTCAGCTAAGATAATGAAGGTGGCTACACTAACAACAGATTTTCAACATAGACTAAACAGCCTTATATTGGAAGAAGGTGTCATCTAAGTCTTTCATAGCTAGAGAGGAGAAGTCAATGCCTGGCTTTAAAGCTTCAAAGGACAGGCTGACTCCTGCAAGGGGCTAATGCAGCTGGTGATTTTAAGCTGAAGTCCATGCTCCTTTACCTTTCTGAAAATCCTAGGGCCCTTAGGAATTACACTAAATCTACTCTGTCTGTACTCTTTATATCAAACAACAAAGCCTAGATGAGAACACGTCTGTTTACAACACGATTTACTGAATATTTTAAGCCCACTGTTGAAACCTATTGCTCAGAAAAAAAGATTTCTTTCCAAAATACGACTGCTCATTGACAATGTTCGTGGCCACCGAAGAGCTCTGATGGAGATATACAACAAGAGTAATGCTGTTTTCATGCCTGCTAACACAGCATCTATTCTGCAGCCCATGAGTCAAGAAGTCCTTTCAACTTTCAAGTTTTATCATATAAGAAATCCATTTTATAAGGCTATAGCTGCCACAGATAGTGATTCATCTAATGGATCTAGGCAAAACAGATCAAACACCTTCTGGAAAGGATTCACCATTCTAGATAACATTAAGAACATTCCTGATCTGTGGGAAGAAGTCAAAATATCAACATGAACAAGAGGTTGGGAAAAGTTGATTCCAACCCTCATGCATGACTTTGAGGGGTTTAAGACTTCAGTGGGGGAAGTAACCACAGATGGGGTGGAAAGAGCAAGAGAGCTAGAATTAGAAATAGAGTCTGAAAATGTGACTGAATGGCTGCATTCTCATGATAAAACCTGAACAGATGAGGAGTTTCTTTTTATGGATGAACAAAGAAAACTGTCTTGAGAAGGAATCAACTCCTGGTGAAGATGCTATGAAGACTGTTAGAATTATAACAAAGGACTTAGAATACTACATAAACCTAGTTGATAAAGCAACAGCAAGATTTGAGAGGATTGACTCCAATTTTTTTTTTTAAAGATTTTATTTTTTGACAGAGAGAGAGACAGCAAGAGAGGGAACACAAGCAGGGGGAGTTGGAGAGGGAGAAGCAGGCTTCCTGCTGAGCAGCGAGCCTGATGCAGGGCTCGATCCCAGGACCCTGGGATCATGACCTGAGCTGAAGGTAGACTCTTACTGACTGAGCCACCCAGGTGCCCTGGACTGACCCCAATTTTGAAAGAAGTTCTACTGTGGGTAAAATGCTATCAAACAGCATCACATGATACAGAGAAATCATCCCTGAAGGGAGGAGTCAATCAGTATAGCAAATTTTAATGTAGTCTTATTTTAAGAAAATGCCACAGCCATCCCAACCTTCTGCAACCACCACCCTAATCAGTCAGCTGTCATCGACATAAAGGTAAGACCCTCTACCAGCAAAAAATGTACAACTTGCTAAAAAAGCTCAGATGATGGTTAGCATTTTTCTAGCAATAGAGTATTTTTAAATTAAGGTATGTACATTGTAACAGACTACAATATGAGGTAAACATAACTTTCATGTGCACTAGATAACAAAAAAATTCGTAAATTCGTTTGACTTGTTTTATTGCGATATTTGCTTTACTGCAGTGGTCTGGAACCAAACCTATGATATCTTCAAGGTATGACTGTATTTCTTTATGCAATAATTTGTAGTTTTTAGTGTACAGATCTTGCATATATTTTGCTAGATTTATCCTTAAATATTTCATGTTTTTGGGTGGAATCATGAATGGTATAATATTTCAAAAACTCCATCTTCAATGTTTTCTTTGGTGCTACGTAGTTTTTTTTTTTTGGTATATTAATCTTGTAGGCTTATGCCCTTGTTAATTTCACTTGTCACTTTTAGTAGCTTTTTTGTTAATTATATTGGACATACAAAGAAACAAACTACTAAACAGTGCATAAGAATAAAGATAACTTATGTAAATTATAAATTACATAAATTATAAAATATGCAATTTAATTTTGTTTTGGTCAGATATAATACACTTGATTGCAGTCTTCTAAAATTTATTAAGACTTTATTTATGGTCTAGGCCATGGTCTTTTCTGGTGAATGTACTACGTACACTTGAAAAGACTGTGTACTCTGCTACTGTTAAGTAAAGTATCTATAAATTTCAATTAGGTCAAGTTGTTAAGAGTTGCTCAAATCTTCTATACCCTTATCTGTCATTTTCCTATAATTGCTGAGATAGGAATGTGAAATCTCTAGGTATAATTGTGAACTTGTCTATTCTTTTGGTCATCAGTTTTTATTTTATGTATTTTGAAACTTATTAGGTGCATACACATTTAAGAAGGTGTGTATGCCTTCTTATGTTATGTGTATGTATTTGCCTGTTATACCTTCTTGAACTGTCCTTTCAATCATTATGAAATGTCTCTTTTTAGTCCTGGTAATATTCTTTTTTCTGTACTTTGATATTAATACAGTCATTATAGCTTTCTTATGTTCAGTGTTTGTAAATACTTTCCCATTTCATTTATGTCTAACTTATTACTGTCATTATATTTAAAGAATGTTTCTTATAGGCAGCATACAGCTGAGTCTTGCTTTTAAAAATTCATTTTGACAATCTTTGCCTTTTAATGTACAGACCATTTATATTTATTGTAATTACAATGTGGCTGGATTTAAATCTTTCATCTTGCTATTTGTTTCATACATATCCCACTTTTTCTTTTCCTGCCTTATTCTGGATAATTCTTTTTTTAGTACTCCATTTCATCTATCTTAACAGCTTATTGACTATATTTTTTGCCATTTTTTTAGTGGTTGCTCTAAAGTTTACAATATGCATCTTTAGTATAACAGACTATCTTCAATTAATATTATATTACTTCATGTATAAGAAGGAACCCTACTACAGGGTGCCTGGGTGGCTCAGTTGGTTAAGCGACTGCCTTCAGTACAGGTCATGATCCTGGAGTCCCAGGATGGAGTCCCGCATCGGGCTCCCTGCTCAGCAGGGAGTCTGCTTCTCCCTCTGACCCTCCCCCCTCTCATGTTCTCTCTCTCAAATAAATAAATAAAATCTTAAAAAAAAAAAAAAGGAACTGTACTACAATTCTGTTCTGCCTTTCATGCTATTGTTGTCATGTATTTTATTTCTACATATGTCCAAAAGTCAGTATTAGTTATTTTTTCTTTAAATAGTTATCTTTTAAAGAAATTAAAAACAGAAGGAAAAATGTCTTTTATACTTAACCACATTTTACCATTACTAGCACTCTTCATTCTTCTGTATAGATCAAAGTTTATTCTGGTGTCATTTGCTTTTGCCTAAAGAACTTCTTTTAATATTTCTTATAGTGCAGGTTTGCTGGCACCAAATTCTTTCAGTTTTTGTTTAAAAAAGTATTTTTCCTTCAGTTTTGAAAGATTATTTTCACCTTATATAAAATTCTAAGCTGTCATTTCTTTTAACTTTCAGTACTGTAAAAATGTCAAGCTTTTTAGCTTGCATTGTTTCTGATGAGAAATCTAAAGAGTCTGTATTTGTTCCCCTGTGTAATCTGTTTTTTTTTAAATTCTTTCCGCTTTGAAATTGTTTTTTCTCTTTATCAATTGTTTTCAGCAATTTGACAGTGATACTCCTTAGTGTAGAAATCTTTGTCTTTACCCTTCATGGAGTTCATTGAGATTTTTAGATCTATAGGTTTTATAGTTTTCATCAGCTATGGAAAAACTTTAGAGATTATTTCTTCAAGTATTTTTTGTCTTGACGTCCTTCCCCAATCTTTTCTCTCCCTTGAGGACTCCAATTGCATGTCTGTTAGACTGCTTGATTTTGCCCTAGAGGTCACTGATACTTTGTTCATTTATTCTTGTCTTTTTTTCTCTCTGTGCTTCAATTTAGGTAGTTTCTATTATATATTCAAGTTCACCGGTCTTTTCTTTGGCAGTTTCTAATCTGCTATTAAGCCATCCAGTGAAACTGTCATTTCAAATATTATATTATCTCTAGAATGATATGTTATTCCATTTTATGTATTCTCTTTTCCCCTCAGTAAGTTCATGTTTTTAAATCCTTGAGCACATTCATAGTATTTATAACAGCTGAAGTCGCAATGTACTAATTTCATTATCTAAATCACTTCTAGGTCTATTTCTTTTGACTAATTTCTCTCCTGATTGTGGGTTAGGTTTCCCTGCTGTTCATATGTATAGTAACTTTTGACTGGATGCTGGACTCTGTTTCTTAGAGGCAATTTGTTAATTTGTTAATCAACTTGTTCCTTTTGAAGGTTGTTTTTAAGCATGTAAAACAGCAGTCCTAAAGTAGTCTTCACCCTAGGGCTTGTTTATTCACTCCATTATGTGTGACTCTTCTGGAGGGTATCTCTTGAATGCCTCATGTAGTCACTGAGGTGTCCCTACTAAGCTGGTGGGAACTCAGATTATTCCCAGTTCTGTGTGAGCTCAGAATTATTTGCCTTACAGCTCTCAGTTAATTGTTCTTTTTCCTGGCAGTCATTGGTTGTCCAGACTCCTGGAATTTCACCTGATGCATGCACAGATTGTTATTCAACTAAACGCCATGTGGGACACTATGTAGATTTCTAGAGGTTTTTCCTCTGCTAGTACTCTACCTTGCAAAAAGTCTAGCTGCCTTGACTTCCCTAAACACACTGTCTCTTCAAACTCAGTAAAATGGCAGGTTCTGCTTTGGTTTCCTCTCCCTACTCTGTGATCCAGAAATTGCCTCCAGGAAGAATGTAAGACCACCATAGGGCTCATTTGTTTTCCTTCTTCAGAGTCCTGCACTACCTGTTGTCTAATATCTGAAAATAGTTATATATCACATATTTTATCCAGTCTTCTAGTTGTTTATAGAAGGAAGAACATTTTCATAGCAGTTACCAGAGGCAGTGGTCTACAGGTTTGGGATTTTAATAAACTGAAATCAAGATTCACAGCATCTGATTATAGTGCTTGTAAATTTCCTGTTGGGGGATGTCTCGCTTCCATGTGTTTGCCTTCATATTTACTGAGTAAATACGTCCCTTGAATGTTTCATCCACCCTCCCAAATTTCTCACTCTCTCTGTTCAGGGTATAGTCTATTTCACAACTTTTCACTCCTTTTAAAAATCAAACTTTCTTCTGCTTTCAAAGCTGTTCTTTCTGGCTGTTTAGTCTTTGCCTGTGTTATTTGTAAAAGACTCTATATGTTGACAAGGATGTATGTTCTGAAGCTACGGAGTCTCACTACCATCAGAAGCAACATTATCTATAACCTTGCCAAATAAAGAAAGAGCCAGTGAAGACATTCGAAGATTGCCTAAATTTGTCTGACCTAGGATGGGCTGACAGAGTAATTTAAATAGCATAAAATGGCCCTGAAGCTACCCAAAGAATGTTTTTGATTCTGCATGTGTATGTGATATAAAGAAGGTGCTTACTCAAGGGAAAAGGAGGTAATGCCTACTAAATGCCAGACATTACATGAGGGGTTGGCAAACTTTTTCTGTAAAGGTCCAGACAGTAGATATTTTAGGCTTTGTGGGCATGTGATTTTGTTGTAACCACACACCCCTGCCATCAGTTATAGTGTAAAAGAAGCTGTATACAATACATATACAAATGGGTGTGACTGTGTTCCAGTAAAACATTATTTACAAAAATAGATGTTGAGTGGGATTTGGGCTGAAGTTGTAATTGCCAAACCCTGCATATTATGTGCTTTACCTATTAGATAAAACCATATAAAATTGTTAATATTCAATTATCTCATTCTTAAAAAGTGGCAATTTCATGTTTCAACCTGTTATGTTAATCCATTTAATCTTCAAATAGACTTCCAAGGGTGTCAATAGCATCCTCATTTTGCAGATGACGAAACCGAAATTCATACTGTAAGTAACCTACCCCAATAAGAGCAATACTGCAATTCGATGAACTTGGACCGCCCTGCTCTGACACACACACATGCACACATTGGTAAAAACAGCTTGGTGTCGCCCTGCTCCCCAACGCCAACTATGTTATTCTACTTGCCACTAAAGAAACATTGAATTTTGATAATTTTTTATTAGAAAGAAAATAAACCCGATTCTAAGTTTACTGAGTTCCTATAAAAATACAAATTCATTGTTTAGTTGTTTATTGTCATAGATGTCAACTTAATGGAGCTCTGAACAATTCTAATGAGTTAATGTACTCTACGTTTGATTCTTATAGAGCATACAAAGATGAGGAAGACCGTTCTTACTCTCAATTTTTAGAATTTACAAAAGAGAGGGACATTAGAATACAAATTGAAATACAATCAAATATCCCTTTCTCTGGGAAGTCATTTTTTTCACTACCCCCATCTGTCAGCAAAATTGGTTGCTCCCTCTTCAATGATCCCTCTGCATTTACATAAACTTCAACTGTCACTTCTTATACATCTGTCTCACACTATATTTTGCAATCCCTGAGGAATGGACCTGAAGAACAGGACCTTATTCTTGCAACTTTCAGGGCCTGCATGTTTACTGCCCTATAAGGGTTGTTCAACAAATGTCAAGTGAATGAACAGACAGACAGATGAAAAACAGTAACAGCCAAAGGTTAACTATGTTAGACATTACCTTGTATTGACTACTTTAATCTTCAAAATAAACTTAGGAGTAACTGTATTTATAACTACTGACTCTTTCAGTCTTCACAATACCTCTAGGCATAATTATCTGTGTTCTACACTTATAGACACCCAGCGAGGTTAATTGTTTGTGGTTACTCAGATGGTAAGTAATAGAGCCAGGTGAGAGGAATAAAGGATGGAAAGAACCAAATAAGGGAAAATTAAAATAATTTAAGTAGAAGAACAGAGGGGCACCTGGGTGGCTCAGTTAGTTAAGCGTCCGACTCTTGCTTTCTGCTCAGGTCATGATCTCATGGGTTGTCAGGCTCTGTGCTTGGCAGGGAGTTTGCTTGGAGGTTCTCTCCCTCTGTCCCTCTCTCACATGCATGCATGCTCTCTCTCTCAAATAAATAAATCTTTTTTAAAAACAGAACAGAAATATAACTTATTTCTAAGAGGGTTGGAGAAGGTGGCATGGGAAGAGGCACACAGGCAAAGTTTCTTAAAGAAAAGTCTTGGAGGTTGAAGTCCGGAATTGTGATGCCACCAGATTTGCTTTTCTTTTCAACATTCCTCTGGCTATTTGGGGTCCTTTCTATTACAAAGCTGTAATCATCAAGACACTATGGTACTGGCACAAAAACAGACACATAGATCAGTGGAACAGAATAGAGGGCCCAGAAATGGACCCTCAACTCTATGGTCAACTAATCTTCAACAAAGCAGGAAAGAATGTCCAATGGAAAAAAGACAGTCTCTTCAACAAATGGTGTTGGGAGAATTGGACAGACACATGCAGAAGAATGAAACTGGACCATTTCCTTATTGCACACACAAAAATAGACTCAAAATAGTTGAAAGACCTAAACGTGAAACAGGAAGAGTCCATCAAAATCCTAATGGACAACACAGGCAGCAACCTCTTCGACCTCAGCCGTAGCAACTTCTTCCTAGAAACATCACCAAAGGCAAGGGAAGTAAGGGCAAAATGAACCACTGGGACTTCATCAAGATAAAGAGCTTTTGCACAGCAAAAGAAACAGTCCACAAAACCAAAGACAACCAACAGAATGGGAGAAGATATTTGCAAATGACATATCAGATAAAGGCCTAGTATCCAAAATCTATAAAGAACTGATCAAACTCAAAACCCAAAGAACCAATAATCCAATCAAGAAATGGGCAGAAGACATGAACAGACATTTTTCCAAAGAAGACAACCAAATGGCCAACAGATACATGAAAAAGTGCTCAACATCGCTCGGCATCAGGGAAATCCAAATCAAAACCTCAATGAGATATCACCTCACACCAGTCAGAATGGCTAAAATTAACAAGTCAGGAAACGACAGATGTTGGCGGGGATGCGGAGAAAGGGAAACCCTCCTACACTGTTGGTGGGAATGCAAGCTGGTGCAAGCACTCTGGAAAACAGTATGGAGGTTCCTCAAAAAGTTGAAAATAGAGCTACCGTACAACCCAGAAATTGCACTACTGGATATTTACCCCAAAGATACAAATGTAGGGATATGAAGGGGTACGTGCACCCTGATGTTTATAGCAACAATGTCCACAATAGCCAAACTATGGAAAGAGCCAAGATGTCCATCAAAAGATAAATGGATAAAGAAGATGTGGTATACACACACACACACACACACACACACACACACACACACACAATGGAATATTATACAGCCATCAAAAGGAATGAAATCTTGCCATCGGCAACGACGTGGACGGAACTAGAGGGTATTATGCTAAGCAAAATGAGTCAATCAGAGAAAGACATGTATCATATGATCTCACTGATATGAGGAATTTTTAATCTCAGGAAACAAACTGAGGGTTGCTGGAGTGGTGGGGGGTGGGAGGGATGGGGTGGCTGGGTGATAGGCATTGGGGAGGGTATGTGATATGGTGAGAGCTGTGAATGGTGTAAGACTGTTGAATCACAGACTTGTACCTCTGAAACAAATAATACATTATATGTTAAAGAAGAAGATAGTAGGAAGGGAAAAATGAAGGGGTGAAACTGGAGGGGCAGATGAACCATGAGAAACTATGGACTCTGAGAAACAAACTGAGGGTTCTAGAGGGGAGGCGGGTGGGGGGATGGGTTAGCCTGGTGATGGGTATTAAAGAGGGCATGTATTGAACGGAGCACTGGGCGTTACACACAAACAATGAATCATGGAACACTACATCAAAACTAATGATGTAATGTACAGTGATTAATTAACATAACATAATAAAAGGAAAAAAAAGAAAAGTCTTGGAGGAAGGAAATTATTGCTCTAGGTATTCTAGGCAGAAGGAACAGTATGATTAACTGACACAGAGTAGGAGAGAGTATCATGTATATTTCAAGAACAGCAAAATGAGTATTTAGCTAAAGCTGAGATATTTATGTTATCATATTCAATCATTGAGAAATATTTACTGAGCATTTATTCTGGGCCTATATGGGAAAATAAACCTAGAAGAGAAATTTCAGACCAAAGAATGAAGGGTTTTGAGTGCCAGCAATAAAAATCTGTACATAAATCAGCAAGTATTGGGTTGCCATTGAAGATAAGTAAGCAAGGCTAAATGTGATTCATTATGCACTTCAGAAATGTTAACCTTGCAACAATGGATGGAATGACTATAGTGGAAGCTTATGAGTTTACTTAGTAGGTAACTACAGTGTAGTAAGTATGTGGTAATTGTGAGAGTCTATTCAGACAGCAGCTCCTGTAAAGTGGAGGGCAGGCATCCAGTGGCGAGGGAATGTCCATAATTTGACACTGCCAAACCTAATGCATCAGGGAGAAGTTACAGAAGAAAATGTTTTGTTCCCACCAGAAGGATCAAAGTAGATAACATACCTACATTCACAAATTCTTTTTATTTAAAACTACAAAAAGGGAGGAGGGGTGTGTGTGTGTGGTTTCTGTTTTGTTTTTATTTTATAGAAAAACCATTGTGTAATGATTCTGCTTATACATGATCTCCTTTTCAACATAAAAATATTTAATAAGCAGTTTTCTGATTCCTAACACATGCCTAAAGAACTGATTCTAAAATTCCTAATTTCTCAAGAGGCACCTGGGTGGCTCAGTTGGTTAAGGGTCTGGCCCTTGATTTTAGCTCAGGTCATGATCTCAAGGTCCTAGGATTGAGCCCTGCATTGGGCTCCACGCTCAGTGGGGAGTCTGCTTAAAGATTCTCTCTCCCTCTCCCTCTGCCCCTCTCCCTGCTCACTTGCTCTCTCTCTCTCTCTCAAATAAATAAATCTTTAAAAAATAAAATAAAATTCCTATTTTCTTAAATTCTGAGTTAACATTCCTTTAGCCAATGATGGAACCATAGAAGCCCATTAGTAAACTCAAAAGAAAAACTAAGGTACACCATAAAAAAGGATTAAACCTGAAGGATTAAATTGTGTTTGCAGCCACTGCTACACCACCTCTAGCTCACCCAGCTCTAGCTGAAGGAGAAGGGGGGTAAGTAAGGAGGTGTAGACTGCAAATCTACTGGTGATAAAGCACTGAGGAAGCGACTGGATACAAAAGCCACTAGCAAGAGTGCACCCTCTACTTGAAGGGTGAAGAAATCTAATCATCACAGGCCTGGTATTGTGGCACTCTGTGAAATTAGATGTTATCAGAAGACCGCTGAACTTCTGATTCGTAAACTTCCTTTCCAGCAGCTGGTGCAAGAAATTACTCAGGACTTCAAAACAGATTTGTGCTTCCAGAGTGCAGCTACTGGTGCTTTGCAGGAGGCAAGTGAGGCCTATCTGGTAGGGCTTTTTGAAGACACCAACATGTGTGCTATCCATGCCAAATGTATAACAATTATGCCAAGACATCCAGCTAGCACACTGCACACGAGGAGAATGTGCCTAAGAACACACTATGATGGAAAACATTTCATTCTTTCAAAAAAAATTTTTTTCTCTTCTTCCTGTTATTGGTAGTTCTGAATGTTAGATATGTCTTTTTCCATGGGGTCAACAGATATCTAAGTATATGATTGAAAGTGGAAAAATAGAGGACACAAATCAGGTATTGGCAGTTTTTCCATTTTCATTTGTGCGTGAATTTTTAATATAAATGCAGGGACGTAAAGCATTAATACAAGTCAAAATATTTCAGTGAACAAGTTTCGGCAGTTCAACTTTATAACAATTATAAATAAAACTACTAAATTTTTCTGCACAATGCCAGCATTTGGATTTTTTAAAAACAAGTAAATTTCTTATCGATGGCAACTAAATGATGTTTATAACATTTTTATCATACAGTGGATTCCATCCATTAACTATACTTTTCTGAGTTGTCCTACATGCAAGTACATGTTTTTACTATTGTCTCTCTTCTGTGCTGTTCCTGTAAGTTTGCTATTAAAATACATTAAACTATAAAAAAAATTTTAATAAAAAAAGGAAGGATTTTTTCTTCCTTTATATAAGCGTTATTAAAACTTGGAATTTTAAAAACTACATATATTCAAATTGTCTGCATTACAATAAATAAAGTGTCTAGACATAATTCAGAGTGTTAAAATTATTTCTACTCTCTGGAAACCAAGAGCGTCCTTGTTAAAGTGTAAAATGAGATTTCGCCTACTTGCAACTCCTTGTTCTCACAGCTGAACTGTCACAGCATGAAAACATTCCCCTACTGGTGCAGCTTTAGATACCTACTTCCCTGGTGAAAGAGCGCAAAAGGAACTGAAAGAGTTATTGACGATTCATACAGTATCCCATACCCCATTAGAGTACAACTACAAGCAAAGAGAATATTTTAACTCTGAAGGGAAATGGGACAACAATGTTTTAAATGATTGTTGACTTCACTGAGTAGCATGAAAATGTCAAAAGAGTGTCAGGTTGGTAAGAGACTCAAGATTATACAAGAATCTAATTATAAGAAGTCTATTTCTTTGTCCCGTTTGCTAAGTCAAAGGTTAATGAGAAGTACGCTAAAGAAAACACCTCCTGTGTTATTGCAAAAAATTTCTCATGCAACATAAAAATGTAAATGAAAAAAGTATTTTAATCTAGTTCTCTCCATTAACATTTTTAAAAAATAGCTTTTGAGGTATAATTTACATGCCATAAAACTTACTCATTTTTAAGTGCTCAATACAATGATTTTTAGTAAATTTACAGAGTTGTGCAATCTCACCATGATCTAATTTTAGAATACTTGCATCGTCTCAAATCCATTAACTTCTTGATCTAAGATGTTTCCATAAATTCACGGAAGCCACTGGTAAGTTACTATATATTCAAAGCCACACAAATATCTGCAATTGAGCAGGAAAAGTGCAAACTAACCTCACTTTTAATGACTTTTATAATCAATCCTCTACTCTGGCACTGGAAAGAAAACGTTCAGGTGCTTTCTCTGAAAGTTAAACCATTCTAAGTATTAAGTTATGGCACACTGTCTTGGAAAGAAATTAATTATATTTTTGTTGGTAACACATATCAGGCTGTTTACACAGCTGACATTTCTCAGCTGTACCCAATTCATGCCCTAAGCTGTGAGGACGATCTTGTTTTGTAGCAGATGCCTCCACTTAGTGATTTAAACAAGTAAAAAAAAACACCATCGCCTGCAACAATATAGATTACAAGTGCCAGCTTTATGAGTTTTTATAATCCTAATGAAAGAAAGGTTTCATGACATTTCTTTGGCTAGGATCTCCTTAGAAGACTACAGTTATAAGCCATTTTTGCCAAAACCTAAGTACTGGAGCTAGTGGATCTGCTATGGCACCAGTTAAAAGCAGCCGGGCCTTAAACATCTTTGTTGTATCAAATCATGCAGCTCAAGGCAACATCCTGCCAATGTGGCAACATTTGCTCTAGGGAGGTGTGGGCAGGCATCATTTCACAGGTTCTGGGACAAGGTGCAAATATGAATAATGAGGCAAAAAGAATCAAGTCTCTTAATGGAGATTCCCTCTTGTGTTAGCTGTGACTTAGATACAACACCAGGTAGTATTACAGTCATTCTTGAATATGGTGAGTTTAAGCTGCTTTCCATATTCTCCTATAGGAATTGCATTAGAACTCTTTGGTAAAAAATTAAATGTTATAACAATCATTAAAACATGGGCCTCATAAAAGACTGTGTCAAACTCAGTTTAATTTTTTAAAACCTAAAATGTATAGGGCATGATCCTACAGAAGAATTTATCACTGAATTCTTCACTAAATTTGCCTATCACTCTTGGAACTTGAATCTGCAAAGCCTATTTCAGTCTGGTGTCTTCAAGTATGGGGTCTCAGAGCAGTTGGCTTTTCAAACCCTGTGAAGTTCCACATTTCTGGACGATATCACCTTATGTTCTTAAAATTATTTTTGCTTTAACCTTTGTATTATAGAAAATTTCAAATATATACAAAATTTGAGGAAACAGTGTAATAAACTGAATATACATATCATCCAGCTTCAACAATGATCAATATGTGGCTCACTTGGATTTACCTGTATCTCTACTCACACTCCCAACCCCACAAGTTATTTTGAAGCAAATCTCAAATACCATTTCATTTATATAACCCAGTCAATTCTTGCATGTGATACTTTTCTGAGTTAATATTATATGTTAATATTAATTGTAATAGTGACTCATTTATTGAGCGTCTACTGTGAGCCAGGTACAATACACATATTATCACTAATCCTCCTCATAACAATACTGCAAATTAGTGAGGTAACTGAAGCTCAGAGAATTTAAGTGACATGGTCAGATCTTAATTATTTTCTTCTATTAATGTTATTATTTCCTGTAACAGATTATTAAGACAATGCTAAGAACATTTCTGTTTTCTCCATGTCTCTCCAGGTAAACAGAAAGCTATCATTTATGAACATTACTCTTATCTTTGTAAAAATAAATGTAGCACATTTTCTGTCAAATGTGTCAAATTTTCTCCAATAGGGAAAAAAAAATCCAAAGTAAAAACAATCACCACATCCCTATTCGTTATCCATGGACAACCAGTCAACAAATCTAATGATTTACTCTATCAACATTAAGATCAGTTGCTTAGAAATAAATATGACTATATGTAAACAAGTTTTCCCACTTAAAAAAAAAGTTCCTCTATTTTCTGATTATTTTTAAAGTTCTAAAACCTACAAAGCATTTTCCAAAAGCACGGTGTTTAAACTGTGAAATAATTTAGACTCAGATAGCATCTACATAAATTGTTTAAAAATGTTTCTATCTTCCACAAAATGTATGATGGTGGTGTGGAGAGAGAAGGAATAATTATTATCCATATAGAAACACAGTATTTACCAGAAAATAAAAAAAGGTAATTTGCTTCCTAGCTATAATCATTTGGGTATTTATTATTAAAAGATGTTTACAAAGTCTCAATTTCTTTTTAGCCCTATTCATTACAAACATTGGACTTAACTTCAAAATTCTTGAAACATTCTCATTTTTTACCTTTTCTTCTTTTTCTTTCTTTTTTTTTTAATGGTATCTGGTTAGAACAAGATTATGGGTAAAAGTGGCCAAAATGTAATTTCAGCTGGCCCTGTTAGATGATAAAATTTACTTTCTGAGAAAAGAATAATCACTGCAAACAGGACAGAGACAGGCAAGTTTTCAAAATTTACAATAGGATAATCATTGTAAATAGATATAATAACAGGTAAAAATGACAGACTAAATCTTTTCCTCTAGCTTTTTATGGCGGTGAAAATTATGGGTATTTTAAGAATAAAGGGCCATTAATATTACTGTAAAAATTAACATTTTAAAAAAGTATCAACCTACTATGGGAAATGTACTTTTAAAATTAAATATAATGATTAGGTTGATTTTGAGACAACTGTAATTTAGGAAAAAAAATTGTGCTTGGGATATTTCATTAGGAATGTTTAAATATATTCTTTTCATTAAGGAAAAAATTAAATCAAGCAGCATCAAATTCCTATTGATATTATAACATTACCAAAAGAATGTTGATATACTTGGTTTATGATATCTGTTCTGCAAATGAACTCAAATTATCACAACTCCTTATTTTCACATTATTTGATTTATAAGGTTCTTTCAATGGAACATTCAAAGCATTTGATTCTGCTTATTATCACAACCAATTAGATTGAAAGTGGCAAGAGAGAAGAGAATAAAAAACTGGTAACTCAACTGTCACTTACCGAGTCATCTGTGGCAGAAGTTGGCCAGCCCTCCCATAATTGATGGCGAACAGGGATACTAGTAAGGTCATACACATTTCTCTTTACCTATACAAAGAAAAAGACAGCACAATTAAAATAAGGTTTCCACATGACTTATGATCATTGCCATTTATGTGATATTCACTGTATTTCCTTTTCTGGATTTGAAACAAAAATTTGAAACTAGGAAAACAAAAGTCAAAAAATTTTGTAAAAAATTCTAAATCAAATTTAAAAGCAAATTCTCAATGAAGGCTAGGGGAAATAAAGGTTCAATAAACATCTCCCTCTGCCGATTGTTTTTATATTCCTGGATGACTTCAAGTTTCTTTTCAGTCAGGAAACTTTAGGTACACAGTTCATCTATGATGGACTATAATTATAAATGTTATTAATGTATTAAATCTTTAAATGACTCATGATGTGCAATGAACAAAAGATATACTTCCAAGTTTCTATGTAGTTTTTGATGGTTGTGTTTTATTTTTTGGACAGGGCAGGAGGAAAAACCTGAAGGTATCTTTATTGTTTGGTGGAAGTTTCAAAGATATAAAAACTTAATAAAGCAGCACAGATTATTTCTTTGATATCACCCCAAATTAAAAACTATTTCAACAGAATATTTATTAACTGAAAGTCATCTATTAACATATTATTTAGGCTCCTCCCGAAAATAGGGTAATGATACTTTTAAATACTGTTAAAGATGAAAACCTACTTTTCTCAACATGCAACATTGTACCTTTCATTTTAAAAGGACAGGAGGTAAGTAATTTCTCCAAATAAAGTGTTGGAAGGTTAAACTCTATGTTACCCAGTAATTAAGAGGTATGGTATCTGTCTTCAGCTTTACTTCTAAATAGGACACAGAAATTCTATTTCATTCTGAATGTACAAATTAAAAAAAAATAACAAATCCTAAGAATGGAGAGATCACCCATCTTAATTAACTCTTCAAGTTAGTTACAGGAATACCTGACTGTAACAAGTAAAGCTAGTATTGAAATGTTGCACATAATCTGTTCTATGACACTTCGATATGGAAAACAAGCAGTATTCATTCATGTTTTAAAAATGCAGAAGCCTAAAGTATCACGTTATCCAATTACAGCATCTTGTATCACATTACTGTTTGTTATATATAAACACATCTAAGTTATCCTTCCAGTGAAATAGAGATATATATTCACTGGGGAAAAGAAAAACAACAAAACAAAACTCAGAACTCAATATATTTTTATCTCTAATGTACACCTGTGAAAAAAGACTAAGTAAGTGAGAACTGAGGAGCTTGGGGGCATGGCTTGATCCCCACTCAATTCAAACAAACAGCTTTTCTTCAGAGATTCTTAGCAATGGCTAGTCTACCATGCAGTATTTTGTTTATGGCCAGCTGCATTAAGTTTGGAAATTTTCATTAGTTATTATCAACCCAACAATTTAACCAAATGCAACTGGGCAAACTTCTGACCACTTCCACTAGCGTATTTTGTCATGCTTAAACATTGGTGCCCTTAAGGAACAGGGTGTTTCATAAACCCAAAGCATTATATTAATAAAAGAAAGGGAAAGGACAGAAAAGGCATTATGAGGAGACTTTAGGCCTCAACACAAAAAATTCCTTTCTTAAAGTTATTTTTGAATTATGTTGTCTAGATACACCAGTTTCCTCAGCTATTTTTTGTGGGGGGGGAGGAAGACAAGACAAATATTTACATCTGTTGGAAAGGTAGCAAGCCTACCCCAGCATTGAAGAGTATATAAACAAATAACTCTGTGGAGTGGGATTCTTTAAATTCCACCTTAATTCCAAAACACAACAATATGGTATTATGAAATAAACAGTATTTTTCTTCTTCCATTAACTCATCTGTAACTGCACTGAATTGAATAACATTCCTTTGCTATTCTAAGCCTGAAAAGCATGTTCTGGCTATAGTGTTATGTTGGTATAAAGCACAACGCCAGACTGATGTGCTGAACAAAAGTGATCAAAGTTAGAGTAATGTTAGCCATTGCACAAGTATTTGGCTTCATTGTTCTTCCCAGAATGACATCTGTTAAGCAACTTGTCATAGAATAAACTGGTTAATGCGGACAGAACTTGGCTGAGACAGTACAACGTAAAGCATATTAGGGAAAGCATATTAGGCTAATGTTTGATTGTTCCAATGAAAAACTAAATTGACAGAGTTTCTGAGATTAAGCGAAAAGAATCATGTGTTAAACCACAATCACTAAACAACAATTTAAGTGAAAACAAACTAGTCTTTCAAAAATAATTTCCTATTTTATCAATGTTGTAACCATAGGCAGATTTTACCATTATATGAAAGAAAGATAAGTGATAACGATAGCAAAAGCACAAAATGAGTGATAGTTTTACTAATGGAGATACTCAAATTCCATTTTCTTCATTGACAGTTTTATGTAATTAAAAATTTACGTCACAATCTTGCAGAGAAGGAAAAAAATCCCAAATGTACACAAAAGTAAAAATGATTCTTTTAAAAAATTAGTATTCTAGGAAACATGAGTAACAAAATACAGCTGTGTATAAAATGATGCAGATGAATTTAAGATCACCATGAAACATATGAAGAACACAGAGTTCTCTTAGGGAAGAAGGATGGAGAAACAGAGGAAGGAGAGTGAGAGGCTGGGGGGAGAAAGGTAGGACTAAAGGGAAGAGGGAAAGGGGACAGGGAGGAAGAGAGAAACTGAGAGACTGATTGATTTGAGAGATTTGACAGCACTTGAGAGAGGCAGAAAGAACACACACACAGGCTGGGATGTTGTAGCTGGCATGCCCAGCTGCCATTATTGTGCTACTTCTGATGGAGTTTCATCTTTAGAGATTTGTGTTAAATTCCATTTAAGGACAAGTGGCACTTCACAGGGTAACATTTCCTAAGGGCCTTTTTGTCTTACACATTTTCTTTGATCAGCATTGGCTCAGTAACATGCTGAACCTTCATAATCTTTTCAATTCTGGTTATGCATTAAGCTCTAAATCTATGAGATTTCAGGCTGCTAAACTATGCAAATGTTTCAATTAGTTCTGAAGAAATTTAATAAATGCTTTGATTACCAGCTGAACATTAAAGTTATGTTGCAAAGTATACTGTATATGGATCAAGTATTCTACATTGACAACAGACTTTTCAGAGTTTGTTTTCTGTATTTTCTAAAAGGATAGTTTCATTTCTTCCCATGGCCTCAGATAAGATAATTGATTGTGACTAAGAAAAAATTAGATTAACTTGAAATAGTACAGAATTAACACAGTACTGATTTGCTTTTCATAATAAACATTTATTATACTATAATTAATATATAAAGCTAAGCAATGCTCTTAACTTCAAACTTCATATTTCCTCATGTGCATTTTCAGTGATAAATACAGCACTGGGGAAAAGACCATTTTTATTATGACCTGCTCAATATAAAATTATATTAAGATCTTCATCTCCCACAAAGTTTTCTTTTGAGTTCCATAAGTTTTCAAATTATTTTATTTTTTAGTTAAATTTTATCAGAATTTCTTAGAAAAAAAATTCTTATGAAGTTACTCTGCTAAAGGCTAAATTTTGAGGCTCAGATTAGCCTCGAATGAGTTGTTTGTAGCTATTCAAACTGAAATATAAAAAACTTGGTTAAAACTTGTCAGCCTTAATAAAATCATTCCTTGTGTGCTAAATGTTGATCAAACTACTGAGAAACATTTCAGGGAATTTTAAATGTCATTTCGGTATTATCCAAGAGAAAGCAGATTCTGATAGTAGAAAAGGCACAAGGTTTGAGGTATTATGGCATAATGAGAGGAGAGAACTAGATTTCTAGTCCTAATTTTGCCCAGCTATTATTGTGGGCAAGTTGCTGAAATCTCTCTGAGACTTAGTTTACTCAATATTAGAAGAGAATAAAACAAGATCACTTTTGATTTTCAAAATTCTAAAACTTTATGACAATATTGGAGTTAATCCTAGGAACAGGAAAAGAAGAGCATTCTATATGTAAGACAAGGAAGTAATGTGGGAAAGTTTAAAATGAACATGGAAGAAAAATAGTAAGAGTTAATACAATCATCCAAAAGGAAAACTGCAAATAATTTCATGTAAGAATAATAGATTTATAATAAGCATTTAGGTGAATTTTTGTCTTAGATGAGAAAAGTCTTAGCTTTTGTTTTTTATTAAACTAAAAAGTCTACACTTTTTAAAAGGCTAAATAACAGTTTCCTCTTATGAAATCTCATTTAAAAGTAAAGCCAGTCATGTTGGTTTCCCAAATAACGATTCCATCAACCAAATGTTATCAGTGAGGCTATGGTTTTGCCAGAATACTACTAGCTAAGTGATACAGTTGTAAAGTTCCATTTATTTATGTCAACATCTTTAAAATTTTGAAATCTGGCTCAGGATTCTTCACATATCAAACATTTTAATATAGCAAAAAAAAAAGAAACAAAATACTTAATTTCCATGGGATTAGAACAGCTATAAATTTATGAGTATTCTAGTTCCTAATTTCTCTGTATTAAGAATACTATGGCAAATTACAACCCTTACCAAAAAGCACCCTGAAACAGACATCTATCTCATTCTCTTATCAATCTTAGAAGAAAAAGGCCTTTGGTCCTATTAGAACCTGAACTTATCCAAATTTTAATTATATCAAACTTTGAACTCCAAGTACTTCACACTACCAGATGATGCTCTGGTTAGGAGTTTGCTAAATAGTAACTGCACTGAACAAATAAGTATTTGTGTGTGGGTGTTTAAATCAAAATAAGGCATACAGACTAGGCTTCCTTCCAGTTTCCTAGCAATCTTTGGTGCTCTGAAAGGCTTATAGTTAAGAAACCAATCATTCCTGATCCAGACTGGGTTTTGAACACATACTTTATATCTAAGGACTTTTCTTTTTCTTCTTCTTTTTTAACATATTATATACTCACTGCAGTTGCAGATGGATTTGTTTTACTAAGATGCAAGTTAAAACCCTCCTAAAAATCCTTCCTGAACAAAAACACTTGAAACCGGATGGTGCAAGGGGAATGAGAAGGTGGCATCAGTAATCAAATGTTAATTAGCAAGCTTTTTTCCCCCTTCCCTCAGGGCTGGCCTGTGTTGGAGAATTCAAATCAGAAATCAATGCTCCAACTGTTTAACTATTACTTCTTCTCATTAACCATTTAAAAGACTCAGCAATTCTCTCCTCATAAAAACAGTAACTCGAGACATTTCTTTTTCTCAAATACCATCTTCCAGAAAACAATGAAGATGTTGTTTGAAGAAAACTATAAAATTGAAGTTGCTTTCAATCAGGCTTTGAACTGACTGTATTCTGCTCTTTAAAACATCTTTTGGCTCTAAATGAATTCTTCATTCCAACAACTGTAACTAAGTTTTGCTTTGTATACCATACTTAAAAAACTTATTCTACCTCTTGTCGGTAAAGAGGTTTGACAATTGGCATTACTGCGAATGAGGACAATAAAGCTAATCAAATATGGAAACACATTTGAATGCATACACTTGGAAATGGATTTTATCCATCCTGAAAAACTACCAAGGATAAGATTTAATACTTTCATTAGAAACATGGTTATATTCATAATTGCCTATCCTAAAAGGTTGGTGTGGGTGAAAATGATATAAAATAGACAGATCATATTTAAAGTGACTGAACTAATGATCATAAATTAAAATAAATTTCTATCTTTAGCTAAAGGTTAAGCCTGGATTTTAAAAAAGAATTCCTACAGTGCTAAGACAATGTTTATAGATGAGCAAGGCTGAGTATATTTCACAAATAGTAAAGATGCTAAATTTTAAGAGCTTTCTGGGAAAAAAAGGTTTTGAGAAACTATGAAGTTGCAGAAGTTGAAACCATAAACAACAACAATAAATAGGACAATTATTTTTCTACAACAGTGGTTCTCAAAGTGTAGTACCTGGAGAGAAGTACTAACATCACCTGAAAACTAGAAATGAAAATTTGGGAGACCCATCCCAGACCTAGTGTGTTGGAAACTCTGGGGACTAGCAATCTGTATTTTAACAAGCCCTCTAAGTAATTCTTACTAAGCCAAAGTTTAAGAAGCACTGTTTTAGGATGTGTGAATCATAGGCTTTCCCAGATAACCATGCCTCTCTAGAATATTCATTCTAAAGTTCTTTGAATTTGTGCCTAATGTAGACAACCCTTTCTGAGAATAAATATGATTAATAATGATTTGTTACAGAAATTTTAGACATGCTATAATTTTATTTGAATGATAAAGTGATCATTGTTAGTTTAAGAAATTAATGAGACACCCCACTACCTCTTTACTACAGACTTTATAGCACTGAAATAATTGAGAAATAATAATCTTCATCATTGAAAATCTGTTATTCTTCTGTTTTTCTGCCTTAAGTGTGATTGCTTTCTGGCTATAACAGATATTTGGACAACACAGTAAAACTGCAAATCCACAGTAAGTGATATATTGGTCACAATAAATAAATAACAAATAAATAAGTAAATTTCGAAAACACCTCTATACATCAGCTGAATTGAAGAAATGTTCCTAAACATCAGAGAAGCATGTTTGAAGTAAATGAAAAGCTAAACAGTTTTGTTTTTTGTCACTCTCTTAGGCTAGAGAAACAAGACCCAAAGGAAAAACAGCAAGAGGTTAACCTCATATCAGTCAGTCGAGACCTTGTCCTAGAGGGCAATATCTCCTCTCTATTCTTTATGGAAACAGTAAGAGAGCAAAGGTTTTCAAACTATTTACTGGTCTAATAGATATGTTTTTTAATGCCTGCAATGAATATATCAGTCACTCAAAAAATGCTCTTAAAATTTCCCCTTTTAAAATAAAGTAAATCAATCAATTTATAATTCCTTCCACAATTAAGTCAAAAGTCAATCCTAGAACTGCACAATGATAAGAACATTTTTAGGAGTTTTACTTTAACTTAACCCTTTTATAAAGTTCAATTTTATGCATTACTTCAAAGATTGATTATATAAATCCAGAAATACCTGTATGTAAGAAATGTTTTGATTTTTAAATCTGAATTTTAGTAGACAATTTAATATAATGTCAGAAGTAGTATATAAGTTAATCTTAAGGATATAATCGTATGTGTAAAATCCAATATTTAACTATAAGGACATTCATTGCACCTTGTATATCATCAAACATATACAAAATTGGCACAATTCTTAATATCCAATAATAGTATAAATAAATAAATAAACAAAATAACATGCATCCATTAAAATGATGATGTAGAACCAGGGTCAGCGAAGTACAGCCCCGAGGCCAAATTCAGTCTGTTGTGTTTGTAAATGAAGTTGTATTGGAACACTACCACTTCCACTTTTTTATATAAAGTCTGTGGCTGCTTCTGAACTACTATGATGGCAGAGTTGAGCAGATGCAACAGAGGCTATATGGCCTGCAAAGCCTAAAATATTTATTATTTAGCCCTTTACAGAAAAAGTTTGCTGACCTTGATATAGAATATTTACTAACATTAAAAGTTGTTACATATTAAAGAAAAACCAGGTTACAAAATTATGTACATTTCTGCTTGTTATTAAGTTACATACATATACACACATATACATATGTGTATATTATATATATTACATATGTGTATGTGTACTATGTGTATGCACAGAAAAAAATACACAAGATAAAATTTGTTCCCTCTGTATCATGGAATTATGACTCATTTTTATTTTCTTTTTATCTTTTCTAAGTTTCTATCACTTCTGTAATAAGAATTTTGTTTTGCTTTATTTTTATTCAAGGTAAAGACATGCCCTTCGAGTCAGAACAACCTTGTTTTCATTTTCAGCTCTGCTACTAATTATAAATAACCCTGAACAAAGTAAAGGGGAAGGAAAGAGAAGCAACTGAACATTTACTGAGTATCTTTTACAAACCAGGAACTGGGTTTTATGTTAACATATCATCTTCACAACAACCTTTTACATATATTATTATCTTCATTTAACAAATGAGAAATTGAGGCTCAGCAACAATAAAATAATTTACCTACGGTGACTACTTAATTAAATTAGGATTTAATTTAGTTCTCGGAGATTCTAAAGTCTAGATTCTTTCTCAACTATGCCTGAATTTCCTCTTCTGTAAAATAAAGGGTTGTAATAAATTATCTTTAAAATTCTTTCCCACCTGACACTTTTATAAATGCAATGTGTAAGAATTTTCTATGAGACCATTTATACTTACTCTAAATGGTGGGTATCAAGTGGTAACAAGTAAGAGTAACCAACTACAAATAAAAAGCTCTGTCATGAGACCCAGAGAGCCTTTTCACACCTGTTGTGCTGCAACAGGCAATGAAGAGCAAGTTACAGGCTGTAGATTTTGTACTTTTAAGCACTATAGAGGAATGACAACTGCCAGATCAAATAGCAACTTGTTATTGTTTCAACAGTTGAATGTGGCCTTCACAGTATGAGGGCAGTTCCTGGTGTCACACACAGCTGGGAAAGAAATAGCAAGATAAAAAATTTTCAAGGAAAATAAATCAAGGCAAAAGAACAGTTAAAATAGTAAATAAACTATAAAGTGAGAGGTAACAAAGGCTCTTTCTCTTATAAACTTTTGCCCAAAGCCTTCTGAGTTACCATCCCATGCTAATGTAAGAGTTCTGCCTAGAATAAAAGAATTTGAAGACATTCACACTATAGGTCTGCTTCTTCTACTTTGCCAATTTACAGTAAATTATGCCCTACCTTATTATTCTAGTTTTCCTTCTTTCAATAGTTGGGCCCTCTTGCCAACCCCTCTTTTGATTTGGACAATGCTTTTGATTTGGACAAGTGAAATTCTGGTCAAGAATTTGTTTTACTTACAATCTCTACAGGTTCTAATGTAAAATTGTGGGGCAATGATGTTAATCTACCCTACCAATTTGTTTTATCATAGAATTGCATTTTCTTTTAAATTTTATACACACACACACACACACAAATTAAACTACTTGCCCAAATGTCATTCAGTTAGTCTAGGTCAGGATGATAATGCAGATTTTAAGTTCTTAATCCATTTCTTCTTTCCTCTCAAAAAAATTTTTTTTTAAAGAAAAGACCATTGCTTCTAGAGGAAACTTCAAATTTTTTAAAATGCTGCCAATCCTACTGTTTTGGGCAAAGACTCATCTTTATAATTTGATAAAGACTGTGTATCCTTTACCCATTCTGGTAGCACCACACTGATGCTTAGACATGATGTTTATGTTTGCTTTGCTGCTTTCTGTTGCCCATCCAGGCCTTTGCCTTTCTCTGAGATGCTGAAAAAAGTGGTGGGAACCATCAGCAATGGAAGCTCAGTCTATAATCAGGTCTCTTATAATTTTATCTTTTCTTGTTAACAAAAAAATGCAAAAAACAAAGACAACAAAGGGACTTAGTGTTGGGGTCTGCCATGAATACTAAAGTGGCCTGGGGGTGTGGCTCATCAAGTGAAAATAAACCATTCAAGTCATCCACATCAAGGAGAAAGTTTGGGAACACTAGGCCAGTGTTTGCATTTGGGGCCCTGGAGTCAGGAGAGTTACATTTCCCTTCACTCTGCTTAACCAAGGCACCAGAGACAACCTATTTAACCTCTCCTTTCGGAAATATTAAGTAATCTCCAAAGAGCAGCACTGAATGATATTCAGAAGTGCATCCAGTTAGGTTTTCTGATTCTAACTTGCTACTTTCCAAGATCAGCTTTCAGTATTACTCTCTCCAAGAGATATGTGGGTGGGAGGGCAGGGAAGATATCTTAAGGAAAGTAGCTGCCTTGACTAAGAGCAAAATTGTAATAAGAGGATGGGCACCATAATCACATACCTTGTTAATTTTAGGTGAATGAGGTAGAGTAGGAAACTTGTTCCAAATGACAATTAAAACTTATCAAAGTGAACTGACACTATGAATTAAAGTCTAATACTACACACCAAACCCTAACTAAGGACTAACGCTGCCAATGCTCAGAAGCTCCACACAACTGGGTTTTAATTAAGGCAGTTACAATCCCAACCCAAGGATTTCACTGTTAGGGCTGGCTCTGAAATGTAAATATAGCTATTTTATAAGGAAAATAAGAGGAATACCCTAGCCAATGTATTCTGATCTTAATGTACTAAGATCAGAAAATGTTTTTTTTTAAATCATGATTCATTAAATAAGCAGGCATTCTAAATAAATTGTCTGAAGTCTCCCATTAAAAAAAATTACTCCTATTTATTCATTAACAAAGCTATTCCTTAGCTCATCCCTGCCATAACCTACTCTATTCAAAACCATATGGGAAAGGACATTAAAAAACCGCCACAAACCATGGACTTCTGGTATTAGTGCTACACACTGCATACCCCTATTCATTATTCTACCTCCCTTGTTTAATCTATCATTAAGATTCAGTGACCCTACACTAAATTTAAAGCAGATCCTTCCTTCCTCCCATGCCTAAATTCACATACTTTTCTAGTTGGGGATGCCCTCAAGTATTAACAACTCTACGGGGTTTCTCTAATCTCAGCTCTGAACTATGTCATGCTATAGAACCAAGAAATTGCTGTTTTACATCTCTAACTATGGAGGCTTCCATATAAAAGGACCATATAATTTACTTAATAAGATAAAGGGGGAAAAATCACCATTTAATAAGTATTTTTTTCATTGTATTTGAGGTGCATGGAGACACTGTCATATGCTATGTTGTCTTACAAGTTAATAATACCTAGAGGCATTACTTCAACTGTATTCATCACAGAACTCAGAGTTTTAAATAATAGTGAAAATGTCAGGTGTTGACTATCTTAATAAATGGAAAAACAAAGGAAAAAAAGAACATGTTATCAGCAACGATTTTGGGGAAAAGATTTCAAGAAATTAGCAAGGTAGTATTTCTAGAAAATACTAAACTTCATTGTCAAGTTATAAACAAAAAAATCTAATGTACAATGTGGCAAAATAAAGGGTAAGGAGTTGTGTGTATGATGGTCTACCAGTGCTAACAGAATTTTCTGTGAAGATAGAAATGTTCTTTATCTGTGCTGTCCAATAGGGTGGCCATTAGTCCCATGTGACCACTGAGCATTTAGAACACAGCTAGCTAGTGTAGGTGATTAAGAAACGTAATTTTTAACTTTATTTAATTATAATAAATTTAAATTTAAATTGCCCCATGTGAACAGTACCTACCCTACTGAACAGTATATTAAGATTACTTAAGGAAGTAGAGAACACTGAACATAAAAACATACTACTGATAAAACTATATACTTACATACTTTATCTCATTCTTATTCTTTATAGTCCTTGAGACATATAGAAATATTGTGCTAAATTAATTTTTCACACATATACTTTTATTGTTTTTAACGATGTTAAAGCAGCCTAATGAGTACCAAAAGGAACTAACTGCTTTAGTATTCTGAAATTGAAGGAACAGTGACAGAATATATATAAATAATACCTTACTTGAAAAAAGGCAATATGGGCTATATTATAATCCTTAAACATCCAAGATAGTCAAATATTCTTTAGGAAAAAATATAAGCTTGATTTACATAGTTGTCACATTGTGTAGGTCTAATTATTCATCAATTCCTTCCTTCCTTCCTTCCTTCCTTCCTTCCTTCCTTCCTTCCTTCCTTCCTTCCTTCCTTCCCTCACTCACAAAATGGTTACTGGGAATAATTACAATGATTTAGATGTTATTACAACAAATGATGTTAACTGTACATCTGGCAGTTTTTCATTTAAGAGAGTGGTGATTCAAAATTAATACCTACTTTTTGGGCCAAGGTTCCTAAAGCATTCATAGGAGCAGAGCTGGAAATAGACAGATATAATAGATGCTATAACCACTACCAGTCTCATACTCAGGTCCATATTGATTCAGTAAGTTATTACTGAGCATCTATCACTTCAGTGATTACAATACCAGCCAAGAAAGTGCTGGGTGAACAAAATGCAGACCTCTGTACTCCCTTGAGGAAGTGCATCTGGTTATAAGAAAATATGTGAGGATGGCTATAATATACTTGTTATAGGATTTTTTTTAAGTTAAATAAAATGACTGAATGAATGAATGAAAAAAAAATGCAGATGGGACCAGAGAAGAGAGTTAAGAATGAAATATAAAACATTTCTCCTCCTTTAAAAAAGCAGATCATCTTTTTATTAATTCCAAAAATTAGGGTGACATTAAAAAATACTTTTAAAGAAAGCACATAATATACTGCTAACAAAGTACTAGGAGAATTTCTCACTGGATTTTATAAACAATAGATAAACATGTTCTAAGTTTAACAAATACATTCATTGAGTGCTAATAATTCATGAGCATTCATAGCTGTCCAGCCAGTCAAAAAATATCTACTGAGTGTCTACAATGAGGAAGGTACTATTTTGTAGTAGTG
Organism: Callorhinus ursinus; assembly: GCF_003265705.2. NCBI lineage: Eukaryota > Metazoa > Chordata > Mammalia > Carnivora > Otariidae > Callorhinus > Callorhinus ursinus. The sequence goes on along the minus strand of NW_027397071.1, from coordinate 61,576,997 downwards.
ACTAAGAGACAAAGTCTCTGCCTTCATGGAGTTTAAATTCATTCTATAGTATGTATACATACGGCAGGTGGGGGTGGGCAGTAAGGAAGGAGACAGAAAAGAAATAAGTAAAAATATAAACAAGATAATTTCAGATTAGTTAAGTTCTATGAAGGGTGATATTAGACTCCTACAGCCATTCTCTACTTTAGATGAGTTGAATCCTGAATGAGAAGGTACTTATCCCAGAAAGAATGTTCCAGGCATGAAACATGAAATGCAAAGGTACTGTCAGGTGTTTTAGATACAATACACTCTCTAATGTTTACTATCAAGTTCAACGCCAGCTTTTATTCTTTTTTTTTTAACAGAAAAAGCAACTGAGGATTCAAACTCTCCAAGTAAGTAGCAGAAACAGGATTCAAAAGGAAATGTATGGGACTCTGAGGCACTTTCTCTTTTTCACTGTACCATGATACTTCCCCCAAAACTAAAACTAGAAAAGTCTGTTCTTTCTCATTATATTACTGCCCCCCCCTTTACATCCCTTACCAAATAAATATTACCCATACAGTTCACTTACTTGCTAACTCTTCCTTCACAGGTTGGGTCATGCATTAGTTCAACTAGACTAAATAGTCATAAATCCCAAATTACTGTCAGGTACAAATTAATAAAGTTTATTATACTAATAGCTAAACTCAAAGGGATATTTCAGAGATTCTGATCAAAGATACCCTGTCTTCAAACACAGTTGAGTGTTGTTTGTACATTTTTGCTCAAGAGAATAGATATTGTCATGGATTCCAAAATAAAAGGCAAGTGCATTTGATCATATTTTATTTTTTGTCATGTTTCACTACATTATGCCAGTACTTAATAAATTTGAGGATATCTATTCTTGAAAATTGTGGCAGCCTAGCAATCACATCCAATGAAAGCCAGTTATTTCAGAGCATCATTCTCTGACACCCCAACACTACCACACCTTCTAAATTGAAAAAGATGATGGGAATAGCTGTTGCTAAAGCACAGCTAGACCCTTATCACCTTGTGCATTTAAAAGTAAATCTGGTAAACTTTCTATGTATATGTTTATGGTTCTTTCATTCATCCATTCAACAAAGATTTCTTAAGCACTTCCAAAGTTCTAGTCTCTGATAGTCACTACAGCAGCTTTCTCAAATCCAGGTGTCCAGAGCAGCCAGACAGGAATATAAATGAGTGAAATGTGATGGGCAAATGGCATTTAGATTTAGTTTTGAGGAAGCAATAGTGGGGTCCTGGGGACTATGGCAAACAGGAGAGCATACTTCATCCAATGAGGTGGCTGCTACTCCAGAACAGCTGATTGCTGCTATGAAAAATCTGGGGTTTGATGTTGCCAGAATTTTTCATTCTTTGAGAGAAGCCAAAGCCAGGAATCCTGGTTTGTTTTGTTTGCTAAATGTGAAGCCTCCCAACTTTTAAATGTTGGCAACCAGTTCAAATTTAAAACACTCTCGGACCAAAACTGATAGCCAAACTTGCGGTTGGCCAGTTTACAACCTCTGCAGGACAGATACAAAGTAGAAAAAGACACAATATTCTTGCCTTCAAGGAAGTCACAGCCCTGTGATGGGTTACACCCAGAAACAAATATTCATGGCTCAATGTGATGATTATTATGATAAAGATATCAACAAAGTATTAGGAGCGCACAGGGAAGAGACCATTATAAACAACTGCAGCTACCATTTATTGAGTGCCAAGGCACGGGTCTACACACTTTGCATATGTTACTACAGTTCATTTTCACACCAATCCTGTGGGTACAGAAAGGGCTTTATTATGTGCTAGAGCTGGATTTGAACCCTATTCTTTCCAACTTCAAAAATCTGTGGGTTTTTTCCTACCATATCACACTACTCATTGCTCCAAATTAAAGTCTTAGTTTCTGAAGATCATACGGAATATTTGAAAAATAAAACTAATACTTTTGCACCCAACTCATTTCATAAGAGAGAAAATTTAAGATAATCTTTTCAATTTAATAATTGCCCTGGCAACTACTTATACAGTACATATTCAAGATGTGAGCTTTAAGACATTAATAGTTGAGCTGTAGTACATTTTTGTATCATGAAGTTTTTTTAAAAATGCTGAGATCCTAGTGGGTTAAAGAACTGCATTTACTCAATATGCAATAAATTTGTTAATTTGATTAATTTAGCATTCAAACAGCACTTACTATGGCCAAGCACTATTCTAAGCACTTTTACAGATATTAACAATTTTCATAAATTTTTTTTAAAGATTTTTACTTATTTATTTGAGAGAGAGAGAGAGAGAGAGAGAGAGAGAAAGCACATGAGAGGGGGGAGGGTTAGAGGGAGAAGCAGACTCCCTGCTGGGCAGGGAGCCCGATGAGGGACTCAATCCAGGGACTCCAGGATCATGACCTGAGCCGAAGGCAGTCGCTTAACCAACTGAGCCACCCAGGCGCCCATAAATTTTCTTTTTTTTTTTTAAATGACTTTCGGGGCACCTGTGCGGCTCAGCTGATGAAGCGTACAACTCTTAGTTTCAGCTTAGTCCAAGATCTTGCAGTTGTGGGATTGAACCCTGCGTCAGGGTCCGTGCTCAGTGTGGAGTCTGCTTCAGATTCTTTCTTCCTGTCCCTCCCCCTCTGCTCCTCCTGCTCTCCCACCTTCAAATAAATAAATAAATAAATAAATAAATATCTTTAAAAAAACTTATTGCAGTATGATTAAAATACAAAAAGCTGTACATATTTAATGTAAACAACATGATGAACTGGAGGTAAGTATACACCTGTGAAACCATCACCAGTCTAAGCCATAAACGTATCCCTCACCTCCAAAAGTTTCCTTCTAACCTCTTTATTTATTCTCATCATTATTATTACTATTATTTGGTGATAAGAACACTTAATGTCTACCCTTTTAGCAAAGTTTTAAGTATACAATACAGTACTATTAACTATAGCCACTATGCTCCGCAATACATCTCTATGACTTATTCATCTCATATAACTGAAACTTTGTACTCTTTCACTAATACTTTTCCATCTCCTCCTTCCCCACCCCCCCCGACATCTGGCAACCACCATTCTACTTCCAGCTTCTATGAATCTGATTATTTTAGATTACTCATGTAAGTGATATCACGTAGTATTTGTTTTTCTGTGTCTATTTCACTTAGCATAATGTCTTCTAGCTTCATCCATGTTGTTGCAAATGGCAAAATTTCCTTTTTTAAGGCTGAATAGTATTCCACTGTGTATATAAATCATATTTTCTTTATCCATTCATCCATAGATGAGACATCTGAGGCACAGAGAGGATATGTAACTTAACCAAGATCACATAATAATAATAATGATAATAAGTGCCTCTCTATATTTTAGTCCCACTGTGATATACATGAAAAGGCAATAAATTATACACTACAATATATACTTAGTTTATAGTAAAACAACATGAATTAAGTGTTTCAGCATCGTTACAGTTCAACCATTAGTATGTGCACGTTAACTAATCACTTTGTAATTCAATAAATACCAAAGTAACTTGGTTTGGAAACTATAATACCATCAAGATAAACCAATACACACTTTAAAATGCTTAATTTCACTAGTAACTAAGAAAATGCAAATTAAAAAAAATACCATACCACTCATGGGGCACCTGGGTGGCTCAGATGGTTAAGTGTCTGCCTTCAGCTCAGGTCATGATCTCCAGGTCCTGGAATAGAGCCCTATGTTGGGCTTCTAGCTCAGCGGGGAGTCTGTTTCTCCCTCTCCCTCTGCCTCTCCCCCTGCTTGTGCTCTCTCTGCCTCTGTATCTCTCTCAAATGAATAATTTTAAAAATCTTAAAAAAAAATATCATTCACGGCTTTCAAAGGGGAAACAACTAAAAATATTGACATAATCCATTGTTGGTGTAATATGCATGCTCAAATAGCTGGTGGGTGAAGTAAAAGGCAAAGCTTTTTTGAAGGGGTAAATTTGGCAATTATCTATTAAAATAAAATTAATGTATCCTTCAACCCTGTCATTCCCTTTCTGGGTAGTTATCTTAGAGAAATCCATACAACTCACAAAGAGGGGCTGTCAATTTTTATTTTTTAAGGCTTCTGAGTTCCTGAGTCATTTACATTGAAAATATTATTTATGTACTTTCTGAGTAACTTAAAAAATAGTAACTAACACTATGATGGAAAAATTGTTGTTACACTTTAAAATGTCAACCTAAGTGTGCATAATCATTTCTTCATTTTATTTCATATTACTAAGTATAGAAAAGTATGAATTGTGAAGCATATCTAGGCCAGATATGTAAACTACAAAAGGAAAATAATTTGTGTTTGACTATTTGATATAACCACTACACAAAATTAACACTTGATGTCAGGCCCTTCCCCTGCTCCAGGCAGGTTTAACTCCACCTGTGCCACCCTTAAGATACCCCACAATACAAAATCTAAAAACTGCATGAAGAATATCCCCAATCTTTCATAAGTACAAACAGTATTAGCCTCATAGGCAAGTGTATAGCGACTGAGTAAGCAGGCAACTGTACACTACTGAAACCACAACTGTCATTTTTTATTTAACTCATGGGTCAGACAATATCAAGCTTATATCTGAGGGCAAGTTCATTAGTGTTTGACCAGGGTATACTATAGGGAATCCTTTTTTTCCTCTATCTTACACGTTTCACAAAACACCATTTTTAGGACTAAAAACAAGGAAGAAGGCAAGAAATGGACAATCATAAAGTAAAACTAGTTGCTTTCTAAAATATATATTTTCCTATGCCAGATCCTTTGTCTACCAAATATGATCATCAACACAAAGTACATTGTTTTATAACTGCTAAATGTGGCAACAAAATTACTGAGGGAAAGGAAGCCAGTTCCTTTTAAAAAAAAGGCTGTAGTTAAGAATTTCAACACCATTCACTCCTTTATTCAATATTAAATGCCAAATGCTTTATACATGAATATATCCCTCAGTATCCCTATTAGATGGCCTTATTTCCACTTTACAGAGAAAAATGACACCTAAGGATTTGCCCAATTGATATACTTGCTTCTCTATGTAGATATTTAACAATGAAAAATTTAACATATCCAAAATTAAACTATTCTCATACCCAGTCCTATTTTAATAAATGGCACTACCATTCAGTTACTCAAGTCAAAAATTTAGGCATCATCTTTCATTTTCACCTTAATCTCACCATTCATTCCTTTTAATTCGTAACTAAAACAAGACTACCACTGTCTCTCACCCGGACAAGTACAATAACTACCATAAAAGTCTAGGTGCTTTCACTTTTGCCTTCTGCAATCTATTCTACACATAGCAGCAAAAATAGTATCTTAAAAAACATAACTAGATCATGCAATTTTTCTTTTTGAAACCTCTAAAAGCATCCCATTGCACTTAGAATGACTTGGTCCCCACTTCTCCAAATTAAGAACTAATTATTCTCTCACCTACCAAGTTATTTGTTTAAAGATGAATATGTGACCCAAGCCGAGCCAGTTAAATCAGTAGCAGAAATTCGACTGTAACTATGAGAGAGGCAAATTTCACTAAACTTACTAAACTTACAGAATAAACTTGGAACTTTATGTACTAGCCACTGTATCAGCACTTGGGAAAACACCGACTGAAAATAAAGATAGTTCAAAATAAAGTGGAAGCAAAAGATAAGACTGCAGTTTATGCTGGTTTGTGCTAGACATATCACTTGTGCTTATTCATTATTCAAACATTAAAAACTCACTGTATGTCAAGTACTATACTGGGTAGACCCCAACAGGACTAGAAAATAAAAGGAAACTTTTTTTTTACATATATCAGAAAAATGGTATTTCCTTAAAACAGTTACTTTCATGCTTCCATGCTTTTCCTCTTGTCTGCTTGGAAAATTCTTACCCATTTTTAAATGTCCACCTCAAATATTACCACCTGAGAAGGCCTTTTTAAACCATATAGCCAATGTCAGTCCCTACAATCTTCAATAGACTTCTGTTACAGCACTAAATCATCTTTAATACATATGGGCTTATTTCCTTAGAAGTCCACATGAAAATTATCCTTGTGCTGTAAGCTATTAGCATGGTGCTTAGCAAATGGTAAGAGTGCCATGAATATTTGTTGAAATAGAAGTCCATATTTCTTTTACATAGGAATAGCTTTATACAAATGACTCTAATGTAAGATATTACAATATTAGGTATCCAAAATCTCACAAAGAGCTAAGAGGAAAAGTCATTCTATCTCTATGGAAGATTAAAGAAAGCTTTACAGAAGTGGCATCTTTGAGCACGGACCTTAAAATCTTTCTAGATATGGACATGGAATGTAAAAGCAGTCAGAACAGAAGACAGCATGAACAAGGAAAGGTACAAGAAGTTGCAGGGGTGTGTGTCTAAGAATGCAGAGCAGCTCTGAGTGGTTGGAGCTTCTGGTAAATAGGAAGAACAAAGGTGAGGTTGTTTGTTTTTAGTTCATAGCAACACTCAGACATCGAGAACAATTTTTATTACTCTGTAGATATTTAGGATATGGAATTAAGTATCTAATGGATGTTGAACTAGACCTTAACTTGCTACAGAACACTGCAGACATACAGTAGTACAAATAAGTAAAACATACCTACGACTCTCCTCCTGAAGCTTACAACAAAAAAGAAAGCAATGGACACAATGATGAACAATTTTCACGCAATCCAGACCTCAGTACATCTTTAAATAATAAAAATCTGTATTCAATGCTTATTATTAGGCATTGTATTAAGAGCTCTAAATGCACTAATAAAGTTAATTTTTCATAACAAACCCCTGAAATATGTCATCTTTGCAGAGATGAAGAAACTGAGGCATGGAGAGACTAAATAACTTAACAAGGTCAAATTTAGTAAGTGGTACATCTAGCATAAAGTGCCTCCCCTCACAAAGGTAAAAAGAGAGTGAGTTTGAGTGGACAAGTTTCTTAGAGGCAGCAAAATTTTGTTGTAGTTATTGAACTAGGTGTTTGGGTTATGCTGGGGAGTAATTTTACTTCCATGAAGCATATAGTCTAGTGGGAAAGACAAGTAAGCCGACACATAATTACAACTTCTGATCAGTCCTATGAAGGAAATAAACTAAGCTTAATGATGGAAACTAACAAAGTAGTGGAAACCTAGTTAGATTGGGGAAATGGTGGCAGAGAAGGTCTTTCTAGGAAGACATTGAAGCTAAGACTTGAAGAATGAGGAGCCAATCATACAAAAGATGTTCCAGATAGAAGGGAATGTAAAAAGTAGGCAAGAGCCTTATGCACTTAAGGAGGCAAAGTGATAATTCTCAGTAAATTCTATCTTATTTCTATAAGTTGTATTTCAATTTAGTATTGCCTAAAACACGTTTTTACTGATTAATAAAATCATAACATTGTGCAGTTAAAATGTAAAGCATAATAAACAAAATAAAAATATTGGTAATTGCTATATATTTCCACATGTAACTGTATGTCACAGATATTCTAAAAGCAAATACTAAAAAATAAAATAGTTTCTATACAAGCATTTAGGTACAGTCTTAACCATACATCTTAGCAGTTAATACATCTAATAACAACACCATCCAGACTGACAATACATTTCTGGTAAATGACCTAAACATGAATAAATCCTAGAGCCTAAAAGTTTTACCTTTGTTTCACAATAAGTAATATTTTGCCTTGAGATAAAATCTAGCTAAAAAGGAAAACCACTTTCACTATGATGTACCTAGTATACATAGTAGGTGCTCACCAAAAGAAAGCATTTTTGTTTCATATTTAATTAATTACGATACAGACTTAGGGAATCTTAAAAGATTAAAATAATGTTTTCTAAGTTGAAGCAATGTTAAGCTCTGATAGTGTATGATAACAGGAACATCTAATTAATATTTTATAAAACTAGCATTCAAGTGTTATTGACAATTTGTTTTATCACTAAATATTATAATTTTTTAAAGTTTGTTTCTTATTATCCTTTGGCTAAAATTCATTTTATAGAAAAGATATCTTAAGCAGAAGTTATACTGCTCCTTCGGCTAAAATTCATTTTATAGAAAAGATACCTTAAGCAGAAGTTACAATGCTCATTTTATTAAGGAAACACTTCGAAAATCCAACATGGATTCCAAGAACTTTAGAGCCAAAAGTATCCTATGGGATCATCTGGTAAAAACAATTCTCAGTGCAGTATTCTCCATAACAAGAATTTCTCACACATAATCAGAATTTTTTATAAAATACCTGAAAAAAGAAAAGTTAGTTGTATGCTTCATTTCTACCAAAATTTGTGATGACCTTAACTTTGTCTGAAAAATAAAAAGTAGTTATTCTTTTCATGTTTTGATTATAAATTTCAAATGCCTATTAATCTCTGGAAATGATCCAACAGTATTCTGGAACACAAACACACACACACACACACACACACACACACACACACACACACACACTTGAAAACAAATACTAGCAACACTATAAATTTTTAACCCAAACAGGAATCTCACATTTTTCTGAATAGCTTCTATCTCTTAACTTTTCCACAGAATAAGCAAGGTTATATTAAAATGTCACCCCTCCATTATTATTATTCTTGAATCAAACATCTTCAGTATCTGCAATGCACAAATTCCAAACAGCACAGAATTTCAACATGCAACTGAGTAGCTGATACTGAAAGATGTACCTCTAGAGATAAGAGTGCACTTGTACCTAATTAGAATTGTTTGAAATTTTTCGCACTTTCAATAAAACCAACAAATATGCATGTTGTGTAATGTCATTTTCTGTCTGTCTCGATTTTACCAACAAAATATTTAACCTATTGTGTAAAGTGAGAGTAGAACTTCAGAAATAAAAAAATTATGTTGGTGATTAACCTACTTACCTCCTTGGTCACAAGAATTAACCTGCTACCTATTCAATACATACTAGTACATCTCAGCCCCCCCTTTTTTTTCAGTAAGCTCTATGTTCAACGTGGGACCTGAACTCACGACCCCAATATCAAGACTGAGCCAGCCAGGCACTCCTATCTCAGACTTTTGAAAGGGATTTAAAAGTACTGTAAGTAACATAAATATAATGTATAGAACATAAAACGGAACTTCACAAAGCTGCTCTTTCTATTCTTTTAATACTTAACGTGTTGAGATCTGAGTATAATGTTTATTTTCTTCAAAATTTAAAGGAAATTAAAACTGTAAAGCATTTTTCAGTTTAGATAGCTATAGATGGCACGTGGAAGGCCAGAAAGCACAGCATTTTTTTTTAAACTTATATGTATCATGATTATGGAGGATATTTTAGAAAAAATAAAAAATCCAAATGATTAACATTTTCTTTAAATTTCATTTTATATAAATGTCACTTTTAATAAAACTGACAGTAACATTAATGAAAAAATAGTTCAAGTTGTTTTAATACAGTAATTTTTAGTAATATTTGAGGTCCAAGACATTGTATTTTCATTTGTCGGTATTTATATCACCTATGACTAGAGAGAATTAATCAGTTAAGTTACCTCTTATAATGTGAAAGGAAATCTTTCAGCTAATTTGAGATGGTTCACACTACTGGCTTCCAACTTGGAAACTGAAAGGTGAGTCAGTCAGTTAAGCAATGGATGCCAAAAACTACTTAGTAGGCAGCAAAGTCATAGCAGGAGTAGCTTAACAAGGTGATAATGGACAGAAATGCCATCCTTACTGTGCTATTGAAACATCTGTGTTTAATAGACTTGGTTTCCAACAGACACGTTTTTTGGTTCAGACTCTGAAGCAAAAAGAAAACTGCAGACCATGACAATGGGCCATTTCCGATCTCAAAAAATACACTAGACTCTGAAATTCAGTCTCTGCCAGCAGGAGTCAGACAGTAGAGGAATAAGGCAGCTGATATATTCAATCACTTATTTATTCATTAACTCTGCAAAGAGTATTCCTATCATAGGGCAGGCATTGAGAAAGAAATGAATCTGAAGGAATTCACCAACTATATGGGTTAGAGAGACACAACTAGTGATGGCTGGTAAATTGGTTCTCCCAAAACAAAAAGCCATGATTTGAAGAGTTTGCCAATTTACATGGTGTAAATACTCCCAACTGTGGCCAATTTCAAACTACCAACAGTTTATCAGGTTCACAAAATTCCTGAGTATCTAATCTAGCAATCAGCTTTCTTGCACTGACAGGAGTTAGCTCCAGCACAACTAATGACTTCAATCAAATTTTTGCAGTTAACACCAATAAGTGCTATAACAGATGCATATGTTAAGTGCTATGGTTGGAACAGCTGAATGGAACTCAATTTCAACAAATGCTTTTTCTTCTATATTATTTTCCCCCCTATTATTCTTAAAGCATTCTGTTCGGTTCTGTAGAGAACATAAAGATCAACAGGACATAGCTCCCCTCTCCTCAAAGAGCTGAACAATGAGCTAGGACAAGTATATAAATGAGTGTATGAGGCACAATATCACATCGTGGCATAAGGGCAAAATGAAGAGGTAAAGAGAGGTTATATCTATAAAAGGACAGAGGATTATAGAAGATTTCCTGAAGGATTATCAGCTGAGTATGGTCTTCCTGAAATATATATAGAGAGAGGGGAGGGGTCTTTGAACAGTTTAAAGAGAAGGGGTCAAGCTGAAGGAGAATTAAAGAAACCTTTTTAAAAACAGTGAGGCATTGGGATGCCTGGGTGGCTCAGTAGTTAAGTGTCTGCCTTCAGCTCAGGTCATGATCCCAGGGTCCTGGGATCGAGCCCTGCATTGGGCTCCTTGCAGGTGGGAAGCCTGCTTCTCCCTCTTCCACTCCCCCTGCTTGTGTTCCTGCTCTCACTGTCTCTCTCTCTCTGTCAAATAAATAAAATCTTAAAAAAAAAAATAGTGAGGCACATTTAGAGACAAGTAATGTCACTTAGTAAAATCTGAGGTACATGGAAAGAAGAATAATTCCTATAAAAAGTATTTTAGTTACTAAAGTTATATTCACATTGTCTCACTTTCATTTGCATAATTAAATAATACCTGTTAAGCAAGTAATATTACCACTGCTAATCTTACAGATGAGGAAAGAGTCTATATAGTGAGAAAGAAGGAGGGTGAGGTAGGCTATTTCTCAGTAGAGACAATGTGAATGGATTAAAGATTTAGGAAATGAAATAAATGAAGGTACTGCAAATCACACAATGGGAAAAAACAATGACTTTATTGGGGACTCTTATACCACTTACCTATAACCTGCATCAGCACCTTTATCTATCTATCTATCAAAGATTTTATTTTTTAAAGTAACCTCTACCCCCAACATAGGGCTCAAACCCACAACCCCAAGATCAAGAGTCACATGCTCCACCAACTGAGCCAGCCAGGTGCCCCAGTACCCCTATCTACCTAGAAGGAAGAGTGACTACATTCATCAAGTCCTACATTCACATCCTCATCAAGACCATTGTATTTCACAGTTTCAGGTGGTTCCATTTTCAACCTGCACAGCCATATGGAGCAGGCCTGACACTAGCAGATGCTATAAGAATCAAATGCAGTAAGGCAGGGAAAGGAAGTTGAAAAGTATAAAACACTAACCCAATGTGAAACTTCCTTCTCCTTTCCCCTCAGTGAAGTAATCAACAACAGCTAGAATATCACTGACTACAAGAATCTCTGTAGAAATTCATTCAAATTACTGTGAAATAAAAACCATTCCCTCTTTTAGTGGATCTCCACTAGATTATAGATACATGATAATTTTCTCACAGAGAATATATTTTTCTAACAGGCTAATTAATATCTTTATTCTCATAAGAAGTACTTATTCCATGCTCAAATATGCTTCTACTACATTCACAGTAACAGAACAAACTAATGGAAGCACTATGCAAAAAAGGCACCAGTCACAGAAACTCTGTATGATGATATAATCAGTACCCTTAAAAAAAAAAATAATCAGTACCCTTTAATAGTATTTATGTCCATGTTACCACCATGCAGAAAAGATGGTAATAATCCACTGGACTGTTACTCAATAGACTTACCTGCTACTTGCTCAATAGACTTACCATCAAATAGTCAGAAACTAAGTAAGAATCTGTCCCCTTTCAAGTATTTAACAGAAATGCTTACGTGATTCCATACAACTCTCCAAAGCTTAATAATGTCAAACTCAAAAAAACTCTCCAACATTACAAAGTCCATTTTCTCTTGGTTTAACTTCAATAGAAAAAGAAGATATCTATCTCAAAAAGAGTTCTTTAAATTCTTGAAATTGAAACTTGGTGTTTTTATATAATTTATCCTGGTGGCATCATCCCCCAAGTCTTTAATCTTCCTTTTTGGTAAAATTACTCAATTTGTAGTTGTAGTTCTCTTATAAGCTCTCAGTTCTCCATATCCATTTTTTGGTTTAGTTTATTTTTTATTTTCTATTATTTTTTAAATGTACAATTTAGTGGTTGTTAGCACACTGACAAACTTGTGCAACCATCATCACTAATGAATTCCAGAATGTTTTTATCACTCCATTAAGAATATCCCAAGTGGGCAAAGGACCTGAATGGACATTTCTTCAAAGAAGATATACAATGAACAATAAGCACATGAAATGATGCTTGCTCACCATCATGAGTGATTAGGAAAATGCAAACTAAAACCACAATGAAATACCATTTCATATCCACTAGAATGTATATTATCCAAAAGACAGATAATAACAAATGTTGGTGAGGATGTGGAGAAATTGGAAATCTTATGTATTGCTGGTGGGAAAGTGAAATGTTGCAGCCACTGTGGAAAACAGTACAATGGTTCCTCAAAAACTTAAACATAGAATTATCTGTGATCCAGGGTTTCACTTGTGGGTATATGTCCAAAAGAACTGAAAGCAGGGGTATTTGTACACCCATGTTCATAGCACCATTATTCACAATAGCCAAAAGGTATAAGCAACCCGAGTGCTTCATCAACAGATGAATGGATAAACAAAGTGTGGTATATACACACAATGAAATATTATTCAGCCTTAAAAACTAAATTCTGAAAAATGTTATGACATGAAGGCATTATGCTAAGTGAAATAAGCCAGTCACAAAAGGACAAATACTAATCCATTTATGTAAGGTACTTATAGTAGTCAAATTCATAGAGACACAGAGTAAAATGGTGGTTGCCAGGGCTGAGGGGGAGAGAGAATTGGGAAGTTACTGTCTAATGGGTATGGAGTAACACTTTGGGAAGACGAAAAAATTTCTGGAGACGAATGGCAGTGATGGTTATACAACATTGTGAATGTATCTGATTCTACTGAACTGTACACTCAAAAATGGTTAAAATGGTAAATTTTATGTTATGTAAATTTTACAATGGAAAACAGAAAAATCATACATATAGAAAATTCAAATATTTTTTTGCAAAGCCAAGTATGCTTTTTTTTTTATTTTAGAACTCTAAAAATGAGTTTAAGTAGGGAGAGATATGTGCACAAAAACAAATTTGTACACATATAAACAAGATTTAAATCGACTTTCTTAATTTAGTAAACACTCAGAATACACATGAAGGTCTTGTGCTGTGTTTAAATTACATTATAGTTCTCATTATGTAAAACTTTGTTTATAAAACATGTAAATAAACAATTATTTAAAGATATTTAATATTTTAAATACATTGTGTTGCATAACTAGTGGGTTATGTAAAAAACAAAACAAAGCAAAACAACAAATAAAACCCTGTATTCATTAGTAGCCACTACCCATACCCCTTTCCCTCAGCTATGTGTTCCTGGCAAAAACTAACCTACTTTTTAATTTTTTTGAATAGGCTTTATTTTTTAGCATAGTTTCATGCTTATAGTATATTTGAGCAGAGGGTACAAAGGTTTCTCACATATCCCCTGCCCCCTCAAATGCAAGCCTTCTCCATTAGCAACATCCCCACCAAAGTAGTATATTTATTACAAATGATTAACCTACACTGATTGACATATTATTATCACCCAAAATCTATAGTTTATTTTAGGATTCATTCTTGGTATTATACATTCTATGGGCTTGAATAAATTTATAATAACAGGTATCCACCATTATGGTACAGACTAGATTTACTGCCCTACTAATCTATCTTTTGTCTCTATACATTTGCCCATTCTAGGCATTTCATATAAGTGGAATCATATAATGTGTGGTCTTCTGTGTCTGTCTTCTTTCACTTAGCATAATTTTTTTTTAAAGATTCATCTATGTTGTAGCATATATCAGTACTGCATTCCTTTTTTATGACTAATATTCCACTTATGGACATGCCATATTTTGTTTATTCATACATCACATATGTTGATGGACATTTGGACTGTTTTTATATTTTGTCTACTAAGAATAGTGCTGCAGTAAATATTCATGCACACATTTCTGTGTGAACATGTTTTCAATTCTTTTGGTATATGTCTAGGAGTGGAATTACTGGGTCATATGGTAACTCTTTGTTTAGCTTTTTGAGGAACTGACAAATCGTTTTCCAAAGCTACTGCATCATTTTGCATTCCTACCAGCAATATCTGAGGGTTCCAACTTCTCAATATCTTATCAACACTTGTTACTGTCATCTTTTTATTCTAGCCACCCTAGTGATATGAAATGTTATCTCATTCTGGTTTTGGTTTACAATTCCTTAATGACTAAAGATGTTCAGCAACTTTTCATATGCATGTACTCACTGCATATCTTCTCTTGAGAAATATCCATTCAAATCCTTTACCCATTTTTAAATTAGGTTATTTATCTTTTCATTGTTAAGCTGTAAGAGTTCTTTATATTCCAAATACAAGTCTCTTATCAATAAGTGATTTGGAAATATGCTCCTCCATCTGTATTTTCTTCACTTCACTGATGGTATCTTTTGAGGCATAGAAGTTTTTAAATTTTGATGAAGTCCAATTTACCTATTTTTCCTTTTGTTGCTTGTCTTTTTGATGTCATATCTAAAGAAACCATTACCTAACCCAAGGCCACAAAGATTTATTCCTATGTTTTCTTCTAAGGGTTTTATAGTTTTAGCTTTTATATTTAGGTCTTTGATCCAGCTGATTAATTTTTACATATGATGTGAAAGAGTAGTCCAATTTCATTTTGCATGTAGATATCCAGCTATCCCCAGCACCATATGTTGAAAACACTATTCTTTCCATGTTTAACTGTCATGGCAACCTTGCTGAAAATTAACTGACCTTGAGTGTAGGGATTTATTTCTGGACTTCCAATTCTGTTCCATTGATCTATAGGTGTACCCTTATGGTAGTTATCTTTATAGCCTTGATATTCTCATAGAATTTTAATTCACTTACAAGTGAAACTAATGACATTAAATTACTACCATTTTCTTTTACATATCTCAATACTTAAAAAATCTTATGTATTAGAAAGACTTGTTATGTTTATGCAACTAACCTTTAAAGTCTTGTTAGATCATATATATTCAAGGTTAAAGTCTACTTTAAGATAAAAATTAAAAATCTCAATTCTAGAAATTCAAACACCATGGCAAGAGAGGCCTCTATTTCAACCTTGAACCTCTTAACACCTTAAGTATTAAAGGGATATTTACATTCCACAGTGACATATATACATATTTACATACACGGTGACTACCTATTGACCAGTTCTCTCTCCCCCATCCCAACCTCACACACAAGGTTCAATTGAAGCATGTATGAAATTTCTAAATTCACATGTAATGACCAAATTTTAGAAGCAGGAAACTCCTCTGAAACCATTTCCTATTTTTCATAAATGACCCAGACCCAGAGTAGTTAAATGAATTACCCAAACTAATATAGCTAAGAAAGCAAAATATCAGATATTAGAATCCAGGTTTCCCAATTTCTTTTCAGCTACTGGATGGTGACTCATGTAAATACTTCCTCACTCAATAATCATTTATAAGGTGCTAGGTACTACATTTAGTGCTATAAATATGAAGATTAAATGACTGAGATCCTACCCTCAAGAAGCCTACCATAAGAAGGAAAATAAACACAAAACCAAAGAATAGAGGTGCTGCAATAGAAGTATACACCAAGTTCAATGGGACACAGGGATTTTATGCGTACTTTAAAGTTCTAAAACATTTTATATTTTCACCACAAAAACTTTGAGTTTCTGCAGTTCTACATTATGAAAAAGTCATACAGATGAAAAAGAAACACCAAGCCACTCAGGGCTAGACGATCATGCAGCTTGTTAGTAGCAGGAAGATTAGAACTCAGACTCCAGGCGCCTGGGTGGCTCAGTCGTTAAGTGTCTGCCTTCAGCTCACATCATGATCCCAGAGTCCTGGGATCAAGCCCCACATCGAGCCCCACAATCAGCTCCTTGCTCAGCAGGAAGCCTGCTTCTCCCTCTCCCACTCTCCCTGCTTGTGTTCCTGCTCTCACTATCTCTCTCTCTCTGTCAAATAAATAAATAAACAATCTTAAAAAAAGAAAAAAAAGAACTCAGATTTCATACACCATAGTGTAATGATCCTTCCACTATCACAAGCTAACTAACTGCCAATTGAGAAATAGATTAAAATCTGTAAGACTGCATCCCCTAGATTTGGAAAACAATTTTTAAAAACCAGCTATAACTTGCAATGACGTGGATGGAACTAGAGGCTATTATGCTAAGCGAAATAAGTCAGTCAGAGAAAGACAAGTATCATATGATCTCACTGATATGAGGATTTTGAGAAACAAGACAGAGGATCATAAGGGAAGGGAGGGAAAAATGAAACAAGATGAAACCAGAGAGGGAGACAAACCGTAAGAGACTTTTAATCTCAGGAAACAAAGTGAGGTTGCTGGAGTGGAGGAGGGGGTGGGACGGATGAGGGGGCTGGGTGCTGGACATTGGGGAGGGTATGTACTATGGTGAGCACTGTGAATTGTGTAGGAATGATGAATCACAGACCTGTACCCCTGAAACAAATAATACATTATATGTTAATAAAAAAATAAAAAAACACAAAAAAACAGCTATAACTTCATTTACAAAGAAAACACCAAGAAATGACCTGGCAGATATTACAAATTAAGGATGACATAAATCTATTTTAAAGTCAGAATTTTATTTTACACTTTTTGTGCAAACTATCTATTCTCAGTCTCATTTTTAACAAATAAGTGAGAGTTTAAATAGCTAAATCAGAGAGATCTCTCATAACCCCCTTGAGAAAGTACCTATTTATGTCAACATTAATACTTAAAATGCTTGAAATACTCAGAAAGCCTTGAATGACTTCACTTTTGCAAATGCCTTCAGGTGCAAATAATCTCATTGAGTTATAGATTCTTTTTTAATTCAGTCATTCATTAAACATACCAACTCTTTAACAAATTCAGTGGTAGGTCCAGAAATAAAGAGATGAATTTGATACTTTTCCTGTTCTTAAGGTGCTCTTAGTCTAATAGGGGGAAAAAATAAGTAAACAGATAACTGCAAATGAGTGTGGTAAATGCTAAGACAGATACATATTTACAGGGAGAGGAGAAGCTCAAAAAAGAGAGAACCAAAAATTTGACTACCCAGATTGAATAACCACCTGCCTTGCAACATCTGGCTTCCAATTACTTTTGGCAGTTTCAACAAATCAATTTCTCCCCTTCATATGACAAAGATGGGCCATACGTGAGGTCATTCAAGAAGGAAAATTATAAAAAGCATCATAGTCTCTAAAGCCAGTTCCTAGAAATCTAGAATAACTTCTGAGCAACAGAGAATATATATATCAATAACAAAGATGACCAGTTTGAAGGCATCAATCTTCATTTAAATTTATGACATGTAAACATATTAATATATCAATCACTTTTAGAGTCATGCTCCACATATTGCTCATTCATTATATACAAACATTGGTCACAATATTTGAAATTACAATTACCAATAGAAATTAGGACTCATAAGACATTTTACTATATTTCTGAAATTTCAAAATCCAAGCAAAGTGATCCACGTGCATATCTGTTATCAGCAACAAAAATTTTCACCCACAAAAAAATAGCCTTAAATACATCTTATTAAAATTCCCTCATTTACAATGTGAAGCATAAGGGAACTACCTCCTGATTCAACAGAAATGAACTGATGTTTAACTGATATTATTAGACATTACAAACATACCTCTTAGTTGGAAATACTTCACATTTTCATCAGGCAAAGGCAGGCATGTAAATGTAAAGTACTTTTGATAATAGAATATCCAAAGTACTAGAAACAAATGGCAACAGCATTCAACATTTGAATCTAACATATATAACCCATAACTTTAATGTTTTTGAAATGCAATTTTTATAAAACTGTGAACAAGAGAATCTGGAATGTCACTATCTCCCTCATAACTGATTTTATTTAAATATGATTTTTTAAATTATTATATTCAATTAGGCAACATATAGTACATCATTAGTTTCTGATGTAGTGTTCAACAATTCATTAGTTGCATATAGCACCCAGTGCTCATCACAACATGTGCCCTCCTTAATACTCATCACCCAGTTACCCCATCCCCCCACCCCATCCCTTCTATAACCCTCAGTTTTTATCATTTTTCCTTCATAATGATTATAGTTATCTCTTCTATATTAACTGAACTATCATAAATGTGATAACTATGCTCACAAAAGAATTATGACAAGTATCAAATCGGTGAAACAGAAAAAAATCATAAAATAGAAGGAAAGAGCCTGAGAAAGTCAACTGTAAAACAAGATTTCAATTCATTTGAAATAAAGCTCTAGTTTGACATATAAATCTTTAACTTTCCTATATGCATTAGGAGTTTCCAATGGTGCCATCTTGGATAGACATTCACTGTATTAACATTTAGAACAGGCTTAGCTCTATCAGAGAAAAGAGAATTAGATAAATGGATAGAAATAATGGTCTGGAAATGTGACATAATCAAGAGATCCAGCAGGTATGTAAAAATTCTAAAGCTGCTTATCTTTAAAATCTATAAAATGGAAGGTCCAGTCTCTTTTATAATATGGCTTCTCTCTTTCTAGCTACCTGCTTTTTTTTAAAACTACCTATCTGCAAGGCAAGGAAAACTTTATCAGTATTGTTAAATATTCTCCTCACGGACAACTTGAAAACAATTCAGACTATATCAGTCAAATAAGAAGTCATAGCACCCTGAATTCTAACAATGAAACAGAAATTACTGATATACAATAGAATCTTATTTAGAACATTTTCTTGTCCTCTCAATCTGTTGGCTAATCCTGGGCTTTCTCTGGAGTCTATCCTATGCTGCTCTTCAAAAATACAAAATTAAGATTTATACTTTCTCAAATGGAGGATACTAATCCTAAATATCACCCCCCCACACAAACACATACAAATATGAGCCCCTATTGTCCTTTGCACAGTCTTTATTTTGGAGGGAGAAAGTATTTTCTTGGATGCCCACAGTCATGTCAAAAGCTTAACTAGGAGGTTCCTCTTTCACCTTCTTCTGGAATTGGTCAAATCATATTTATTTCTTCACTGTTTTGTTGTTTTTTTTTAAGTCTCTAAATCAACCCCAACAAACATCTGGCTTTTATTCTTATGCCTTCAATTACTTTTAATTTGTGGGCACTTGACTTTTCTAGCATAAAGTTTCAAGGAAATTATTCCATAATCAATGTACAGAATAGCTGTAGCCAAAAAGGAAAAAATTCCTTCCTTGATTTCATCTACCTGGATACATACCATACCTCTGGACATCACAGGCTAAAACTGCTGGCATTTAAAAAATTCTATTTTGTACTCTAAGTGCAAATCTAATTTGTTTTCCACTGTCACTCACAGGACTTTCCCAGCATTACTCTTTTCCAAAATACCTTCTTTCCTCAATTCCTTCATCCCTTTCCATCAAGTGCTCATGTTCAGTATTATTTCACCCCCTGCTCCCCCTCCACCCTCATGCATAAGCTGTAAAATAGATGTAAAGCTTGGTGTAAGTCCAAAAATTTTATGATCAAAATACATACTTAGCAAATTGTTTGGCTAAATCTTTCATGTATGATGAAAGATTATTACCACAATTCATTAGCAAATTATAGACTTTGAAATGTAGGCAGACAAATATTTGGCCCTGTATCAATCAATTTGGACCAGCTGGGTAGAAATTCACACAATCCCAGGAAACCCGGGAAGTGAGGTGCTCTTTCATTTTTCATTCACTTGAAACATTAAAGAAAAATTATCATTCTATAAAAATGTCCACTTCTCAAGATTTTAGCAGAGCCATTTTAGATTGAGTTTTATTTTCAGTCAATTACTACTTTAGTGACCAATAAACTGATCATTTTTCTTACAATCAAATGTGGAAGAATAGTGCCTGTGTATATATAGGCACCATAGTATTTGATACCCCAGTTTAAAAGCTTAATATTTAAAAATGGTTCTGTTGCCCTAAAAAGGGGAAGGATATACTTTTACATACACTAAATCAGTTTGGAAACAAATTTTGCAGTTATTCACAATAAATATCATTAACATTCCTTCTCTGAGCCTCTCTAGCCTAGTAAGGTGACCCTGTACAAAGATTCTGATTGATCCTATGTCTGTCTGTTTTGGTTAAGCTACAAGGCCGTATATGGGGACAGCTGCACTTTGGGAGCAACTTAAAACAAATTTCATCTTAGTGGCATCTAATCCAGTGCTTGGTACAAGACGCATGGAAAAGTCAGTGTCAAAATTAAACAATGCCGGCTTTGCAACGAACAGATGCTTTTGCCTTGCAGCTGTAAAAACTGTAGAACAATCCAGTACTCTACTGTCTGGTCACGCAATGACCACAAAGCAAGGAATACATTTTGTCATTTATAAAAAATGTTTGTTACAAGCTTTTAAAGTCTTTTTTCTTTTAAAAATAGTTTTTTTTAAAAGAACGTATTGAGGCTAATAATAAGGTAATATAGCTCTAAACTGAGCTATAGAATTTTTTTAAAGTTTTATTTTCCATACTAAATATGTTTGAAAAAGAACTCCTTGACTAGATAGTATTAAGTCATACACAAGACACATTAGACAAAAGAAAAATGATCATAAACAGATGTTTAAGGGGTTATGGACAAATAATCTTTGGTATATAAGGATAAACATGTAAATAATTTTCAACATGCAGGCCTTAATATACCTTGACTCAATCTAAGTAATGTTTATGAGCACCTTATATTCACTTACCCATCCTTTGATTTACTTCTTTCTCGCTCTCTTTTTTTTTCTTCTGGGGTTGGTTTGGGAGAAGAATGAGGTTATTATTCTTATTTTATGGCTGGAGGATATTTAAATGTTAAAATATTTCTCAGCTTAAGTAACATGGTACCTACACCTACCAAGTCTATTAAAAAAAACTGTAGCCTTTTCCAACCCTTCCCCTGCAGGAGAGAAACTTGTCTTTGGCATTCAGGAATCTAGGAGTTAATATTTTAATACTGAAATAAACTCTTCTTCATGAGGAGAAAGGCTCCAACTACTGTGCCTATGAAACCAAAGAATCAGCCCCACCTAAGTTAGTGACTGCATGGTCACGGTCAAACCATGTCTGCTAACTGAAGTTTTAGATTTAAAGATAGCTTTTTATGGTACCTACAAGAAAGAGAATCTAGTAGTCTTACCTTCATTTTTAGCCCACTGCAAAAAATTTTTCAGTAAGTTTTCCTAATCATTCATATTTTTTCTAGAAATCCTTTTCTCCCAAAGGATATCAATTCATTAACACCTCATTGCTTATAAATTTCATTATATGTTTTGTTGGTTGAAGGTTTGGGGATTCCCCTTATATTCTTCCCCACCTCAAAACTTGTATTTCAATGAATGAAGTCCCAAAGTAATGACATTAATAGGAAATGAAACAAATTTTATTTTAAATATTAAAGAAGGCATGCTACTATTAAAAGTCTTTGAAAAATAAAACTCAAAATGTTTTTGTAGTTGTTACATTTCTACATTTGCTAAGAATGTAATTAACATATATTGATATGTAAAGCATTATTAGTGCTTTATGCCTTTTAAAGTATAAATTCTAGATATTCATTTAAAGAGATTGGCCAAACTTAGAAACAGTCTTCTCTATGAATTGTTTACAGTTATCTTTAAGTTATATATTATTGGCAAGATTTTGTTGTATTCTTTGCTAATAACTACAATAAAAATGCACTTGAATTAGTGTCAGTATGCCATCAAACAAAAGTAGACTATGCAACAAAAATGTATCACGAGAACTAAACTTAAAAGTATAAAAACATACAAAATTGACATGTCCTAGATGTAATCCCTTGTATCTTATCTAACCCACATAGCTTAGAATTCATTATTTTACAGTGTCAGTATTCCAAATTACAATTGTACGTAAACAGCTTTAAGGATAATTATAAATCTGCACAATCTGGGCTAGCTAATTTTCTTGTTGTGTCATAATAACTTTGGTTAATAATAAGAATTATCCTAACAAGAACTATGTGAGAATATTTTGTTTGGAAGTGTATTCCAATTTCAGGTTATTAATTATACAATTCCATTCACATTTAATGGACTTTAATATACTACATATTTTTAAAGGACTGTGTAAAAATTTGCAAAATGGTTGGCTCAAATAAATGGCTCTCTATTAAGTGAATTTTATCCCTTTGGGTTCACTCAATAACAGCAATATATTTTTAAAGTATATATTTTACTCAAAAAAATACATAAGTAAGTCACAAACCAAAAGCTAACAGATGTGTGACTTCTAATTAGTTATAATAATCTCTGCTTCAATGCCATTAGAATAAGCCTTTCTTTTCTTTTGAAAACTAAAAAAGCTTTTCTTTGAATTTTAAACTGTCAGGGTGCTTCAAAGTCAATGTACAAAATCTGCTTTGATTAAAATTTTAGACATCTACAGTGATAACTTTATGAAAGGAAAATATTAAATTATAATTATCCTAAACAGACACAGTCTTGTGAAACTAACCCTACATTCATGTTAAAACACAAAGAGTTGAATATAATGAATTTGATTCATCCTCGGACACAAAGCTTCCCCACAGTAAACTCAGTCAACTGTTGCTCTTGCGCCTATATTCATGGTGCTTAAATAGCGCACTTTAAAACAAAAAAAACTCCAATTGGCTTTTCATATATCCACCCTCCCCAAAAATAACGCACTTGAAAAACTCAAATGATATGAAAGGCTTCAAGGCCTCTTTTCTCCCTTTCATAGCCCTTTTTTTTATTTCTGTTTGCAGTAATCTGCCTTTCTCTTTCTCTTTCTCATTGCTACAGAGCAAGCGAGGAGGCTCAGAGCTTTGAAAAGGG
Organism: Callorhinus ursinus; assembly: GCF_003265705.2. NCBI lineage: Eukaryota > Metazoa > Chordata > Mammalia > Carnivora > Otariidae > Callorhinus > Callorhinus ursinus. The sequence continues at coordinate 61,553,634 of NW_027397071.1, read as the reverse complement.
GGCTCAGTGTGTAATGGGTCCACTAGAATTAATTTACTTGCACCAAATCCATTGAGCACAGAGGGTTTTTTTTCCCCCTCTCTCTCTCTCTCTGTCTCCCTCTCTCTTCTCAAATCATTTGGAGTCGAACGCAGCCCCCAGCCTTTGTAATTCTAGTAAAGCACTTAAAGTGCACAGTAGGTGTTCATGAGGACCATCTGGTCAAAAGCAAAACAAGCTGCTGATTTTGCCTTTGAATAGAATGAAGCAAGTGTGAATTAGTCTCTTCAATTAGCACTATTACAACCTGTCAAGTGCATATTGTAAAACAGGATTATTACAGTATTGGTCACCAGTGCAATTATTTACTCTCTGCCTTTTCTTGCATATAAAAATGTCTTATGTTTATTAGTTTCTGATAACTGAACGTAATTTCTCTTAACCCAGACATTTCAAAACTACCAACACACGAATCACAGATTATGAAACATGGTCAGCTAAGCAGATGTTAGGATACACATATCTTAAGTAACAAAGGACCAAAGCATTGCCCTTAATTCTTAACAAAATTTCATTGTTTCTATCCTCTTGAAAAGTATGTGAAGAAATACTTACATGGGCTTAAAAAAAAATTTCCCAGAGAGATTATTCTAAAATACTTTTGGGGAGAGAAAAAGACTTGTCAGTTCCAAATGGCTGCACTGTAAATATTACTTAAACTTATTTCCTAAGGGGATGATTTACTAAGAATCACAGGTAACCTCAATATTTATAAAATGATCATTAGCAATTTGTTCACTTAAAGTGGTATGACTTCAACAGATTATAAATTTCAACTTGAAACTAATAATATAAAGGGATATTTAAAAGAAACTCATAATGTCCTTTTCTCAAAGCTGAATAAAGGCTTCGATTCATTGCCCGATTGCTTAAGAAATTATATCTCTTTCATTCTTGCTAAGATGTCATTTGTGATTTCAAATTTTAAAAAATCAAACTATGATATATGCTAATTAAAATGGGTTCATTCTAATTGAGTTTATATATGCCGTTTATCTTGAAGTAAATTTATAAACCACTTAAACTTTTAATTAAATAAGCACACAATTTAATTTACCCTCTTGCATATGCACATTCTCAGCTAGTCTACTCTTCAGTTCTGTGCCAGCACCCCCGCCCTCTCTAAACTGGAAAACAAACAAACAAAAAAAACAAAACAAACAAAAAACAACTATACCTAAAACATTTACAGAAAGGGCATGTTAGTTAAGTAGTTATGGTCAACCCAATACCAGAAAATTGCTTATTAGTACAATCTCTAGAAAACTACATATTTAATACTGTTAATGATCTCTAGCATCAAAGGAGAATACTCTGAAATATACATTAGTCAAGCAAGTTCAGAAAGTAGCTAATAGAAAAATAGGCACAAAACCCAACCCAAGTTTCAAATTTGCAGAATCCAAACTAGCCTCATGATTTCACAATTATTTAGCCAAGATTATTTTTAAAGACTGGTATGATTTATATATTTAGTTCACTTCTTGTTGCTAATTTAAACTACTGGCTTCTCACTTGACAATCACTAATATTAGTAGTGAAATGTTTCACTATTTTATGCAAGATATATCTTTATAGGTCATCAATTTTCCCCTTTCATTCCCCTTAAGAACTAAATCAACATTAATAAGAACAGTGAGAATTCTAGGGTAGAGTGAAACTTGGAAGAGGATTTAAATAATTCCAATAGCTATTTATCATGCTTCTCGCTATAACAGATAAGTAATACTCCATGATTCCATACCAAAAATACTTAGGTTTCTTATTATTGTTATTCTGGGTCATGTGTGTATTCCTTAAGTTTGTATGACATCGGCAAAGAAAAGCGGGTATTCTGCTTAATAGAAGCTTTTGCAATAGTAATATGGACAACAAAGAATTGGTTTCCAAGAAAAGTTGGCTTGATTTCAGGGACTTCATATCCTTTTCCACACCTGGGTTTAGGATTTGCACTAGGCAAATCAATCTTTTTTCCCTTAATTTAACCAATCCCAAGTGCATTTGTAATCACAGATTTTAATAGTATTAGTATTACTAGAATCTGTATAATCGACTGTTTAAAAATTTGAATTCTCAGTGTAGAAAATTCATTAAAATAAGGTAAGCTTGTTTAAATTTTCAAAGAAATACACTGTTTTAAAGTGTGGCAAGTAGCTACTTCAGGACCCAAAAAGGTGGAAAGATGACTGTCACAAAGTAATTGTCATATTATCTGATAATTTCATAAGCGCTTTGTTGAAATGGAAAAAGAGAAGGGATTTTTATTCTATGACTACTTGCAACTTTCCAGTCTGACCTTTTTATACTATCATTGCCTTTTCCTCAAGTAGAAGGATAATGTAAGTGGAATGATTTGTAAAGAGTTTAAAAAAACCCTCAATATCTAAGTAGCTTAAATTAAAATCTAGAGCACCCAAAGGACATAAGTCATGCATTGTGAGGCAAGAGACCACAGAGCCAGAATGAACAAACACTTGCACAACTACGGTTTATCACCACTAACTTGCATGAACATATGGTCACTGATGAGTTTATTTGAAATTCAAACTGCATCTAAATTCTATTTTCTAATTCAGTATTTTAAAAAATGTATTTCGTCTAAATAAAGTTGAAATCATAGTGCCTTTTCAACACTATTTCATTTAATACAAATTTGTCTCTGGGGAAAAGCTTTTTTTTTATATACACAAGGCTTTCAAAATTTAAAAATAGCAAAAAATGGGCTATTTCTTCACCTGTAACAAAAATAATATACTCCTACCCTAGAAAAAAATCAGGTGTTTTTTTCTTCCTTTCCCTCATGTATTGGTCAGAATTCATTCTTTGAACTATTAAACAACACTGAAAAGAGATTTCTGAAACTGATGACAGAAATTAATTTATAATTTAAGATATATGGCATCATTAAGCTTCCACATTAATAGCAAAAATTCTAACATTTATAAAACCATACTGCAAAATCATATTGACATTGTATTTTTATTGTGTTGCAAACTGACTTTCAATCATACAACAAAAAAGGACATACTTAAGTATCACTGTGGGTTGCATGCCTGTAGCATAAGAGCAACTATTCCTCCCGAACCACCCCAAACCCCGAAATATTCCATAAGTTGAAGAAGAAAAGTCTTGGGACTAGGCCTACAGAGTGTGATCCTAGGCCCAGAGACTATAATCCTATATTCTTTTTTACTAAATTGTACAGAATAAAGGAGCTTCCATGTACCTGTCTACTCACAAAAAGCACTGATACTAGAAATTGCATTTATTTTGTCCTGGCACCTAGAATTTCAAAATATTATTTTAAATAAACTTAAAAGGGGGGGGAGAAAAAAGAAAAAGAAGAAACCAAACTCTTGTGAAGAAATACACAAGAATATCTGTCTTTGCAGAAATATTTCTGGGACATTTTTCATTTAGAAAATGGTCTGAAAATGGTTTACTGTTTTCAAGTCCTTGAAGCTTAAAATATATTGGATAATCTAAATAGCAGGCCATGGAGAACAGTTTCAGCCAACTGTGGCACACAATGGCACATTTACAGAATTTTAAATATTTCTTTTAATAATTGATGTAGTCATTTTGAATCATTCTGCATAGGATATCAGGTGTGAGCAGACTGCATTAACGCTGCTTAAACATTTCAACTTGTCAGTATGGCCAACTCGATTTCGGAAATATTTGCAGTATTTTCCCATCGAAACAGTAATAAAGGCAAAATAAATATATGCCACTACTTTATAATCACCGAACATTAATGAATATTTTATGTCTTTTTAAATCTCCCTGTTTAATTTAAAAGGGTGAAATTAAGTCTCCTCCCTGCAATATGCCAATTATCTGTAAATCAAACAATAACTTGGCCATTATGCTCCTTTTTGTTAATATAAGAGAAGCTAATTTGAAAACACTGAATGACATTTTTAGACTATCAGTTTAATAGTCCTTTCTGCCCTCTTGTGGGAGAAAGTTGAAACACACTTAAACTATAGAAATGTTTTAAAAAAATGTAAAAAAAAAAAGGTAAAAAATTTTGGCTATAAAAATTTCAATCAGAAAAAAAAATATAGCGGTGTATATTTATCCATCAAGCATTGTACTAGTCTTCAATTTAAAAAAGTAAATCAACAAAATGAAATTTACTTTGTATTATTTTTGCTTTTCTTGATTAAAATGGAGTTGTTTTGAAACTAAATTTCCTTATTTAATTACATCCAATATGTAATTTAAATTTTACTACCATGAAGTTACCAGAATAAATCTGCTATAGAGCCATAGTTAAACATTATTTCTTAAGTAAAAGCAACAATGATCCTCCAAGGAATTGAAAATTTAGAGACTAGAACACCCATTATATAGGTTAAAATGAAATGCCAATTAATACGCTTAAAATTCTGGGGAAAAAAAAAATCAAATAATTCAAACTTATGATTCAAAGTAGGGGCCAAGAAAAATTTTAAAGATTTTAGTTACTAGTCAACAAACTATTCAAGTGATAAACAGAGAAAATAAACTTTAAGCAATGAGCTACTTATGGCAAATTCAGAAGTTGAAATTCATTGACAAAACATCCAAAAAGGAAACCATTAATAGTCTAACCACTACTAAAACAATTCATATACGTCTGAAAAATGATTAGGTGAAAACAACTCATTCTTTCAATATGACATTAATAATTATCTTAAACAATGTAGACCAAGAAAAAATTAATGAAATAATCCAAGATTAAGCATAATTATCTTTATAAAAATATCAGTAGACAAATAATTGCTGTCTTCACAATTAACAAGATGTAACTGTCATAATCGTCATTTCAGTGTTTCTAAACACAATCCTGTCAAAGCCTTATACATTTTACCCAGATGGAGATAAATTACTGGCTTTTAAGTGGGTGGGGCCACAGGCAAAAAGGTACCTTTTCTCTCTTGGGGGCGGTTCTTTTTTGAAACAGTGGCCCTGGTTGGCCACGTTGAAGAAAATATTGACACTATATCTCAGATATTCTAAGCTAAAGACTGACAGTCTCCAACAGCATCTCACAAATACTGTCTAATGACTGTCTAATGTTGGGATTGAGCTACTAAAGAAAAGCCTCCTCAAACTCCTTTTGGAAAAAGGCAGGGTACACATTACAAATAATACATCTGAGAGCAACCTTTCAAATAAAATATAGGCATATTCGAAAATGCATGCTGTCAACAATTTCCAAATTAATATTTTTAACTATTACTATAAAACCGTAAAATACATTATAGAACAATGAACTATTTTTTAAGCAAGGTTTTAAGTTGACTATTTTAAGAGTTATCAAGAGCTCTCATTTATAACATCTATCTTTCTAGGTCAAGTCATTAAATAGATCTACAGTAATCATTGATGCTCCAGTTAATTAAAATTAAGAACCCAATAATGAAACATAAAGAGAGTTTCCAACTAGAACAGATAAGCCCTCTTTAACAGGGTCAACATTAACTGTAATGAGCTACCTTTATTCCTTAGCTGTGAGACATAACTCACCTCTTGAATGGTACTGCTTCCTGAGAAGTTCAGGTTGTACTCCCGCTGGACTTCTCGGTGGGTGATGATCAGCATGAAGTTTTGATTTAATGACTCCTGCAGGGCACTGAAAGGGTTGAAAGAAAAACAAGGAACTCTGAGATGAACATGTTCTAGCTTGCTTTACAGCTAGCTGCAAAAACCCCAGGAGTACCACAACCTCCACACAGGCATGTCCGGGCCCAATGTTATCATCTTTTCAGCTCCTAAAGGCAAGAGAGCATGCTGAGAGCAACCAAGGGGAGCTAACCTGTTAACTCCTTCTCTACCAAGGTGTTTTTAAACTTCAATTCTAAACACTTTGCATACATAAGAATTTTCTAGAAGTCATATGCTATTGTCTGCATATGTACTTCTTCCAAGAGAACCGAATTTTTTCAATTATATAAAATTCCAAATATGCCAGTAAGATGCATATTCAAAGACTCTGGTTCAAATCCAAGTGAAATAGGTGTTTTAGAAGAACAGAAATATAAAATAGTGTTTATACTCATGAATGCTGTGTAAGAATAGAAATATGGTTTCAATCAAAATTCAGAAAATACTGAAATCTCCAGAACTTTACCTGCTATATCAAAATTCCTTCAAAATATCTGTGCTTTCACTTAGGACTGAGGAATACACAGAATTTAGAAATTGGAGAATTCAGAGCAACATTAACCAAAATGTTAGAAATGTGTCAGAACCATGAAGAGTACATGAAATTAACCACATAAATTAAGAAACATTAGTCATGAACATAACAATAAAAAAATTTAAAGAAAAAAAAGAAACATTAGTCATGGTTCTATTTGTTTATGACAGTATTAAAAAGCACTATCAACACTGAAAATAAAAATCTGCCACTGTTGTGTATGAATAATCTATACTGGCAGCCTTGAGTATAATTGTGCCATGCCTGCAGAATTGGGAAAACAATTTGGGTGTGCTACACAGTTCTGGCCTCCATTACTCCTCCTTTGCTATTCTGTAACTATGTGATAAACATACATGCAATTTAAGATTAGGTAGTTAATCTGTCTCTCCCATTGTCTCCCATAGAGTTCCCAGGTTAATTACAGACTAAAAATACCTAGGAAACACCAATATACAGAATGAAATATTATTAATCAAAATCAAAGGAAGTAATACCCAACTAAAATAGAGTTTCTTTAGGCAGGAAGCTTTGTCACTGTATCCTTAGCAGTTAAGCATAATGCCTGTCACAATGCAGATAAATATTTATTGAACAATGAATAAATTGTGAATTTCCAGAAGGCAAGAGCCTTATCCATCTTTGTATCTCAGAAAGCAATGTTACTTTCTGGAAAACTACTAGGGGATTAAGATTTTGATGTTGAGTCATGTATTTATCAACATTAAGTCAATGCCTTGCATTACTCCATGTGCTAAGGAAACCAACCCAAATACATAGGTCCTGTCCATAAAAAACTTCACAATCTAAGAAGGGTAGACAGATATATAAACAGCCAGAGTAAAATGTAATAGGTACAACTAAGAAAGAGGGAAATGGTTAGGGAAAGCTTCAAAGGGGAAGAAAAATATAAGTTGAAATATGAAGTTAGGTAAGTAGGACCTTTGTGTTTATCATTTGGAAGGCATGAAATTTTTGCTTCGTTTGGGGAAGAAAGAAGGGTGGCACTTTTTAGACAAGGAAATAATAAGTGGAAGAACACAGCATGTTCATTCACTCAGTTAACATGTATTTATTGAGCACCTACGTATATTTATGACATTGTTCTAGCTGCTAGGGATACAGTAGTGAACAAGAAAAACATGATCCCTGCTTTCATGAAACTTACATTCCAGTAAAGGAGACAGACAATAACCAAATAAATGAGTAAGTAATTTGAGAAAATACTAAGTGCTGTGAAGTAAATAAAACAGGATTACAATTAAAAAGGTAACAGAGGGGCAGGGTGAAGGGAGTTATATTCAACAGAATAGTTAGGAAAGGCATCTCTGAGGAAGTGCCATTTAAGATGAGGCTGGTATGATAAGAGAGAGATAGCAGTAGTCTGATCATGTAGGTCCTTGCAGACCATAGTAAAGAACTTGATATTTATAGTAATTGCAATGGAAAGCCACTAGAGGTTTCACACAGGGAAATAGTTAAGAACTGACTTACATTTACATGTATACAATATTATTCCAGCTGCTTAGGCTACAGTGAAGAAAGAGTAAAGGCAGGAAGAACTAGGAGACTTAGGAGGCTAGTCCTGGCAAGAAGTGGTGGTGACTTGGACTAGGGCAGTAGAGGCAAAGAGGGTGAAGTGTTGTCAGGTTCAGGTATCTTTTAGAGGTAGAAACCAGACAAATTACTAATGGAATGAGAGAAAAACATAACCCCAAGTTTCTGGCCTAAGCAAATGGAAGAATGGAATTGGATTTAACGAGGAAAACTGGGGTAGGAACAGGTTGGGTGGGGAAACTGAGAGTGAAGTTTTGGCTATATTAAGTTTAAGATGCCTATTAGATATCCAAAAAGAGGTATCACGTACATCTGTACACAGGTAAAGGTCAACAAAGACAGTTCAGAGCAGGAGAGTTCATAGCATACTGACCATATTTAGATTTTGTGGGCAAAAGAAATAACCTAGAGAAATAGGTTGCTTAGAGAAAAGGAGAGAGACCAGGATGGAGCCCTGGGCATTCCAATCATTTGAAATCAAGCAAAGGAGGAGAAGTCAGAGCAAAGGAGATTGATAAATGGTCAGTAAGATAAGAGAAAGACCAAGAAAGTCCAGTATAAGTAACTGTTTCAATTAGAAAAGCATGAGTAATTATGCTAAGTGATGCTGAGACATTAAGTACAGTAAGGTCAGAAAAAATCACAGTGTTCAGGAAATTGTGAAAAGTTCATTATGACCACAACGAAGGGTGTGTGGGAGGAGTGTAATGAGGCCCAAAGAGTAGGTTGGGTCAATGTTCAATATCTGTATATTAAATGAATTTGGGGTCAAAAGTGGCAAGTAATGGAAAGTCTACTTGGAATTTCAGGGGCTTTCACAACTATTCTACAAAATTTGGCTTTTGCTCTAGAGCTTGGCTAACTTCTCATGTCAAAAACATCACACTACACTCAATTCAATCTCTGTTCATGTTGTTCTCATCCCCTTTCACAGCTACCCCAATACTGCACAGCTTTCAGGCCACCTCATGGCCTACCATTTGTATTTATTATAGACTCCCTCTTCTATGAATTCCTTTATCATATAATTCATTTAATACTTAATTATAGCATATTCTGTATAGTTTGCTTTGTTTCATCTGTGGAAGTCCTTAATTCAAGACTATAAGACTTTTGAGGATAAATATCTTATTACTCATCAGTATTTCCCTTAGCAACTAGCATATTCAAAAGTGATTCAATCAAATCCTATACATAATTAAGAAATAGTTTTGCATATTCTGAACTGCATATAACTGCATATTTTTTGCCATTTTATTCACAAAATTGTGGTTCAGAAAGGTTAAGTAATTGCCCAAGGTCATGCAGTACAAAAAGATGAAACCAAGTTTCTAAACTATATTTCATTCTATGTTCTTTAAACATCAGCATCCTATCTCCCAAATGGCTAGGGTGCTTTGGGGATACAAAGATGAATAAGACTCCTGCCTGCTAGGAGTTCACAATTCATTCATTCTTCCTATAATTATTTGATTCCTACTATTTGTAACAGTCAAGACAGACTATTTACAGAATTTAAAAGAGATGTGAAGATTGTGAAGAAAGGAGACAGTACTCTGGAGTAATATGAAGAATGGATAGTAATTTGACAAGTAGATATGGAGGATGATTTCAGGCATAGACTAGTTTGAGCAGAGACGGAGACTGGAAAACATAGAGAAAGATGTAGAAAGCAATGAGGAAGAAGTATAAGGAAATGTGAAGAAGGGTTTGTGAAAAAGAAAACTATAAAAAATTAAAGACCACCATTATGGGGGCTTCACATGCAAGGCTAAGAAGCTCAGAATTCTCTAAGTCTTATTATATAGATCCTCCTTTATCTTTACATATGGATCTACACATATGTTTAATACTTTCAGTGCTTGCTTTTATGCAATTCCTTAGATATGTTTCTTGATATTGACTGGCAGACTTGTAAAATAACTTTGCAAAAAGGTTTGCCAGGACCAGCATTAACTGCCAGACTACTTTAGAAGAACATCACTTTTGGGGCATCTGGGTGGCTCAGATGCTGGTTAAGTGTCTAACTCTTGATTTCAGCTCAGGTCATGATCTCAGGTCTTGAGACTGAGCCCTGTGTCAGGCTCACTGGGTGCAGAGTCTGCTTAAGATTCTGTCTCTCCCTCTCTTTCTGCCCCTCTCTCTAAAGAAAAAAAATCACTTTAGTCTAGTTCTACAATTTCTCGATAGTCCTGGCAGAGGGTAAGTTGGCAAGAGAAAATATTTATAGCTTTAAACTGCTCAAAGTTCACAGAGCCAGGTTTAAGTCCCTGCTCTACTACTTGCTAGTTGTTTGATTTTGAAAAGTCAATCATACATTCAACATATTTGCTGAATGTCTACCACATAAGGCCCCATTTTAGGTATTTAATTATTCTGTAAATTCTCAATTTCCTCCTCAGGAAAAGGATAATAATCCTTCATAGAACTATGAATATTAAATTTTAGAAAGCCAAGTGGGAATTTTATTGCATATAAGTTTTAAGGTGGCCTATCATATAACTTACTGAAAACAGAACACTTTTGAGGGGTACCCATACTTTAAAATCTTACAATAAGAATGAAACATTTTTTTGATGCATTGAACATAATTGTATATTATGCCTAATGTTATTCAGACTCACAGTGTTCTTTTTTACACAGGTCTTGCTTGGGGTTGCTATACCACATTCATGTTCCTTGTAAGAATGGTTCATCCGGAGGAGTAAGCTGAGGGTATTATCTGTGACCTCAGACTCCAGCCTGACTCATTTACTTAGCCATTAACAATGATGGGTAACCTTTTAATGAGTGCTACTATGTATCAGGCATTAAGAACTTCATGTCAACTTTATGAAGTTATGATTATCATTTTCCATTTTACAGATGAGAAAACTGATGTTACCCTACTTGCCTAATGACACACACAAAATAAGTAGCAGTGACCCAGGTCTAACTCAGGATTTGTCCTCCAGGTACTGGGGAAGGGAACCCAATAAAATCACAGTTCTGCCTTCATTGAGTTTATTGAGAGACTGGGAGACAAGCAAACTTACAACTCATCTTTGGTACTGTTTGCTAAGAACTCTAATACCACTTCTCCCAGGGTGCTATGGAAATAAAAAGGAAGAATAGCTAAATTTAACCACAGAGGCTTTCCACAGAAGCTGGCAAGTAAACTGAGTAGTTTTGTTTCTTGGTTTTCTGAGGGGTTTTTCTTTTGGGGGGGGATTGAAATGAAATGGGTTGAAAGCTGTAAAGAATTTACTGTGGTGATTGGCATAATTTGCAAAGACTTTATTGCTAAAATATCATCTAGGCAACTGATTCTAGCTGCAACTTAGCAGAATGAATTGAGTCCTCACCTGTTATCGCACCTAGGAGCAATTTTCTAAGTGTCTTCTAAAGGTTGATTAGGATAGTTAGCCTCAGATAATCCACCTTCAAGCAGTCTCTCTTTTACCTTCAAAATGCAAAGTAATTCTACTTCAACTTTTGACCTTTAGAGTAGCTCTTAGGACGACTGCCAACCAAAGTGGGTAGGTGAGAAATACCATGAAATGATTTTTTTTTTAATGGCATGTTTTCTCTTCAATTAGAGGGAAAAGGAAAGGTGTAGGTAAATGTACAACCTTTTTAAAAACAGTTTGAATTTTAACCCATAGCAAAAAATGATTTCAATAGAATATCTATTCTCTCCTCACTGTAAGGTTTTTAATTTTTTATTCTTCATCATGATTTTCCTTTCTGTTAGAACATTTTCATTTACCAACAAGAAGATGATTTTGGGGGTGCCTGGATGGCTCAGTCGGTTAAGCATTTGCCTTTGGCTCAGGTCATGATCTCAGGGTCCCAGGATGGAGCCCCGAATTGGGCTCCCTGCTCAGCGGTGAGTGTGCTTCTCTCTCTCCCTTTGCCCCTCCCCCCGCTCTTATGTGCTCCCTCTCTCTCTGTCTCTCTCTCTAAAATAAATAAATAAAATCTTAAAAAAAGATGATTTTGTTTCTATAAACAGACAAGGGCTGTTAATACTTACCATTACTCTACCTTCAAATTCAGAGTGAAATTAACGTTCAAACTGTAATAAGAATCACATACATTGTTCCAAGCTTAAAGCTAGTGGCTATGTGCAAAAAATATAATACACTACATGATATTACAATGAACATTAACATTTTTAAGCAATTAGTAGATAAAGTGTTAGATATTTTCATATATACCATCTCTTAACTCCCCTAGTCAGTTTCTTCATTTTAAAATTGGCGGGGAATGGTGGGGGGACTAGGAGCCTGGGTGGCTCAGTCAGTTGAGCCTTTGACTCTTGATTTCAGTTCAGGTCATGGTCTCAGGGTCACAGGATCAAGCCCCCCATTGGGCTCCACGCTCAGCATAGAGTCTGCTTGGGATTCTCTCTCTCCCTCTCCCTCTGTTTCTCCTCCTACTCTCCCCCCCTAAATAAATTAAATAAATAAATACATAAATACATAAATAAATAAATAAAATCTTTACAATGAGGGAGAGGATATAAAAGAGGGAACTGAAGTAAGGAAGGAAGGAAGGAAGGAAGGAAGGAAGGAAAAGAAGGCCAGCCACTCCCTTAAAATTCTCAGTATTATAACTAAGCATTAGTATTGAAGTCACCAACACAATTCTAGAAATAGTTCTGGTAGAACATCCCTTCTCTGCTTTCTTTTTTGTCCAGAATGTCTTACACTTCTAGTGCCCTTTCATTAACAGAATAGTCCACCTCTGCCTGGGGAGATCCTATTCCAATTTAACTATGAATATTTATCAGAAATCAAGAGGTCATCTATAAAATATCTGTCTTCTAATAGGTACCAGTTTCATTTTAATTCACTGAATTAGTTTAACACATTTTATATTCCCCCCTAGCTTTTTTTAATAAGGGAAAAATAATATATAGCAAATTTTAACACATAGGCCCCAGTAAATAAATAAATTTGAAGCTACACATACATTTTTATACATGTGGACATAAAAAGCCATAAATTATTAGCCTCTATGGATCAAGTATTGATAAAAGTAACATTATGAAATAAATGTAACAGTCTACTATCTTGACTGAGTTTATTTCACACTGAGAGAGCACTTTAGTAATTCACTTATGCAGAAAGCACATGGTTATTTAGTATGTATGATGCAGTGATTTTTCAAGGTTAACTTAAGGCTGCATTATGGTAGTGAAACAATCTTTTGATCATCATGTAACTATATACCTGTTGTTAATTCCTGATTAAGAGGAATGGCTTTCTTCCTGCCAAATAGTAGCAGGCCCATTTCACAGGGTAGCACGGTAGTAGGCAGGATATCCTGAATCAAGGATAATAACAGTAATTTAAGGATTTCCTTTCCAGCAATTCCTTGAATCAGGAATTCCCTCTTAAATTCTTCAGCTAGCAGATTTGGCCAGGCTACACTGGCCTCAGTTACCAGTTCTAAGGGAAACACTGTTATAAAAGTATAAATCCACCAAGATTAAACAACGAAACTAGGAAATACAACAAATTCAGACAGGTTTCAGGGCTCTTATGGACTGAAAGTTTGTGTCCCACCCTTCCTCCCCCATCCCTTGACCCTGCTAAATTCACACGCTGAAAGCCTAATCCCCAATGTGATGGTATTTGCAGGTAGGGCCTTTGGATGGTTAAATTTAGCTAAAACATGAGGGTGGGGCCCATTATGGGATTAGTGTCCTTAAAAGAAGAGGAAGAGAGACCAGAGCTTTTTCTCTCTCTGCCAAGTGAGGACACAGCAAGGCAACCATCTACAAGACAGGAAGATGGCTCTCACCAGGAACCAAATCTACCAGTACCTTGATCTTGAACTTCCCAGCCTCAGAACTGTGAGAAATAATGCCTGCTGTTTAAGCCACCCAGTCTACGGTATTTTGTTACAGGAGCCTGAGTTGACTAATGTAAGGGCTTTTAGAGTTTCTGTATTCATAGCACCATGTAAACAACTGCTATCAGTTGCGTATAAGCTTCTAAATGGCTGTTAATCACACACACACACACACACACACACACACACACACACACAATTAGAATCTCACTCATTAAAATCTATGGTAGAAAACAATATGCTTTTGTCAAAATTCTTGTAACTGGGAGAAACTTAAGAACTGTGAATTTTTAGTTGGGGTATGGGTTAAAGGGAGCAGGAGATACAGGCTTTCAGTTATACAATCAGTCACAGAAATAAAAAGCACAGTGTAAGGAATATAGTCAATGAATTGTAATAGCATTGTATGGTGACAGTAGCTACACTTGTGAGCATAGCATAATGTATAAACTTGTGGAATCACTATGTTGTATGCCTGAAACTAATGTAACATTGTGTGTCAAATACACTCAAATAAAAAAAATTTTTAATTGTAAATAAATTTGCAAAAAACAATTGTGCATTTATTGTACATAAATTATATCTCTATAAAAAATGTAAACCATAAAAAGAAATACTTGAACAATCTGATAGCTACCATTCTTGCAATTAAATGGGTCCCATTTTTTATTTTTTATTTATTTTTTAAGAATTTTATTTCTTTATTTGACAGAGAGAGACACAGCGAGGGAAGGAACTCAGCAAGGGGGGGGTGAGACAGGGAGAAGCAGGATTCCCGCTGAGCAGGGAGCCAGATGCGGGGCTTGATCCCAGGACCTTGGGATCATGACCTGAGCCAAAGGCAGACGCTTAACGACTCAGCCACCCAGGTGCCCTGGGTCCCATTTTTTTTTTTTTAAGATTTTATTTATTTATTTATTTATTTGAGATAGAGAGAGGGAGAGTGTGACAGAGTAAGCGTGGGGGGGGGGGGGCAGGGAACCCAACACAGGGCTCAATTCCAAGATCCCGGCTGGGATCATGACCTGAGCCACGCAGACACCCCGGGTCCCATATTTTTAATTTCAAAAATACAACATGCTTTTTAATCAATGTAAATGGAAACCACGGATTTGTTGCCACTGCTAGTTAATAATACTATTATTTCCACTGACACATATGGTTTGTTGCCAATGAATTCATACTTCTCAAATCAATGCTGTGTATGTAGTTACAATAAGCAAAGCATTAACACCAATATCGGGATCAAAAATATCTCCTGTTTCAATCCTGCTATGTGTGTATGCTATTTCTTTTCTTGTACTAGATATTTTAAACAGATATGTCAGTAAAAAATAATAGGCTTAGGGGGTTCATTTCCAGTAGATTTTATTTTTTAAATATGACCTGAATTTGAAGCAAAAACAGTAATTTCTTTCAAATTACTGTGAATCTTTATTAGAAAAATGTAAATAATGATCTTGGAATATGCTATTGAATTTTTCATTAATACTTTATAATTTATATCTTTCCAAAAGGCCCTATAAAATGTTCTCCTTTTTGTTTCTGGGAATATTTTATGATCTACCGTGATCTTTTTATCCTTTCAGAGACAACAAGATTTTAAATTAAAAAGCATCACACATGGCAATTTAAATTTCCATTCTAAACTTACAGAGTCATATGAGCTCTTGTCAACAAAAGACCAAATTTACTATAATTATGGATTATTTACACTAAAACAAAATAAGAAATCAATATGTAAATGTAATGTTTGTTGTAGCTAATGCAGCCAGCAATGACAGATTAGGTTCAAATAGCAATCAGTTTGGAAATCTGGCACATATGTAAATGAGCTAGGGACTTGATGTTTACATTTGACTGTATTTCATTCAGGATTTTTAAATTGTCTCAGGAACAGCATAAAAATAAAATGTTAATCTTTCCACTATAAATACAACTTGAGCCCTCATCATCACTGAAACTAGGTTTTGCTCCTGTCCAGCTAAACTAACATATGATACTAATAATTCTGAGCTGCAGATTACATCATTCTTAATTAACACTCTGCTACAGTTGTTAACATCCTCCAAGACACCATCTTATCATCACCACAAGTTCTGTAACAATCTTAAAACCACGTGTTTAACGAAGGTTGGCCTCTTACTCTGCAGCTACTTTTAATTGCTTTCTTTGCTGGCAAATATGTCTAGATAAACAAACATTTGGTTTCACATAATTCTTAATAACATTTTTCATGATAATTTCAAGTTCAGGTGTCTTTATGTCTATAATTACTGTTTATCAATATAGTGACATATTGCATACTGCAAAATGTATTAACCAAAGTATATAAGATTAATCAAAATGTGGTAATTAGTGGTGATAGTGATATATTGTGATCCATCAAGTAGTTAATAGCAAAACTGTCAAAACATAATTCTACCCATGTAGACAAAATGGAAGAAAGCAAAAAAAATTACATTTACATATATACTGATTTTTGTTTCATGAATTAGTGACCAAGTTTCTGACTGTTCATTAAATCAACTATAGAGAATACCTACAATTCTTTTTCAAAGTGTGATGTTAACAAGCTAATCTCAGTAGTCACCAACCTATCAAGACAGGCAGTAAACTGTATAAATGGGTTTGGTACATCAATCCAATTAGATGTGTTGTGAACTCCATCAATGCTTTAATTGGGGACAAGTTTCTTCTTTCATCCAGGATGCATAACTTCAGGGAAATGTCCTCTTCTTAAAAATGAGCCACTTTTCAGTAACCCCTTATTAAGAAACATTTACCAAACCAATATTTCCTAATTTTACTTTTACAAACTCTAATAATAATAGTCACTAGAATTAAATTTAAGTTCAACAGCAATCACAATAATGTACTGGAAACATTGCTTATATCCATTTATTCTTGAGAAATAATAAGTTACTCTAAGAATGATATATCAAACTGATATCAATTATAATGATTATAACACTGGTAAAATATTCCCACAGGTAATATCCTTTTGTAAAAACAACAACAAAAAAGTTATTTTGTAAAGCATTTTGGAAGAAAAATTTAATTGATCCATTAAAAACATTTACTTGCATATATGAAGTTTTCAGAAAACTATCATGTATAGGCCATTTAAGGTCTTTCTACCACACTGCTAAAATCAATAAAAAGCCACCATGAAGAAGACACACTCATAGAACACCATTTCAAATGACATCTCAGCAAATTATTTAAAGGTTAAAGTCTTTGTAGCTTTTTTCCCCTTGTTTGAAAATAAAAATACTTAAAAAAAAAACTCCCCCATTGAAAGCTGTTTGTTTCTTCCTAAAGGAGCTGTATCACTTTGTCTTATCCATTTAAAGGATTTATTGAACATCTACTTTACACATGAACTAGGCTGAAATGAGACTTTATGCTGAGGACCATATACACTCTGACCTTTTAAGTAGTGCTCAGAGGTACTCTGAATGGTTTGGAGTTAGTTAAGAGTTCAATGACAGCCAAGTCCTGGCTCATCCGTTAACTAGCTCTGTGACCTGCCCAATGCTCACATGTATTCTTATTTAATCACATTGCCTCTTTCCAAAGCACAAGGAGGCAGAAATTATCAACCTGATCATTCTGGGCGAAGAAGCTAAGGCCTAACAGACCATTTAACTTCTTTCTGTACCTCAGTTTTCCCAATCATAAAATGTGACTGGATTAGAAGGTTGCTTTAACGCCCTCCAAAGAAGATATCCTTGAGCTTTCCTCTCATTCTAAGACAGAGCTCTTATAGGTGTGACTCTTCCTGCACTAAGGGAATATACCAAAAGTGAAAATAGGATGCACACAAAAGCGTGAAAAATATTATAAGGAGTAACATTTGTGCAGAGATTGTGAGGTGTTTGGGAAAACAGAAATAGAATGAGAGTTATTTGGAGGCATTCTCAGTATGTCCTTCAAATAACTGAATCCCACAAATTATCTTTCTTAGTTGGGATAATGGGGGCAGATGAGTGTCTAGAATGGTCTCAGTATAGGGTGGGACGGACTGGAACGAGAAAAAGAAAAAGGTATACTATGTTTATATGAATATCAATACACCTCTTAGCTAGAAACAAGGCTAGGAGCACAGGTGGATACTTATTACCAGAACTGCTGGATGGTTACAGAAGCTACAGACAGGAGGAATACTTCATTCCTTCCCTTATCATACCATGCTTAATGGGTATAGGGAAGCACATATCAAATATGGAGTTAGAGACCTCAAGGATCCTGTGAACAATGTTTCATCTGCTTTTCTTCAAATTTCTGCCTCTGCTCATAAGGGTACACTGTTTCTGCCCATGACAGTTCTTCCCACAAAGGAAGTTTTAATGAGAACACTTGTAGCATTTTTCCCTATTCTACACCTGTTTCTCCCAGAGGAAGAGAAGAGACTATTGGAATTATTCACAAGGTCACATTGTACTAGGTTAGGTTTCACAGAAGACAGGGACTAAACCCCAGCAGCTTCTCTTTCACTTCTTATGCCCAAGTGCACTGAATTCCCTCCTACTTCTTACCCTCTGTGGTAGACAGACCTGAACAAAGCTTGCCATGAGCTCTCTAAAAGCTGTCAATCCTACTGTAAGTGGGTTGGTGAGGCAGGGCTATTGCACCAGGCCATAAGGCTCTAAAGACCCAGTCTTAACTCTTTCTATAGGCTACCTAAGTATGTAGTTCCTAAGATTTAGATCTGGAGTGAAAGGTAAAAGACTTCACTTAGGATTCAAGTATAAACCACATGTTCACTTTGTGAAAGGGGCTCAGGGGATGAAAAGGGCAGAATTCTAGGTGGGTCATTGTGGTCTCAGGATCCCAGGAGACAGAACGAACAGGGATGCTTGAACAGGTAGAGTGCCCAAGCAATGGAGAGGGGAAACTAGTTATGGTCGGCAACTCCAGGAGGGGACTCTCAGCTTGTGTCGCCATAAACGGCAAGCCAGCTGGGTGACTGCTCTCTACCTGAGCACCATGAAAAGGACTGGAATGTGTGGGCTGTTTACCATCCCCTGGGAGTCCCCTGGGAGGAGCGAAACAGCTGCACCCAAAACTGGGCAACAGCTCTCAGGGTGGTGGCAGCCCCGGAAAGGACAGTACAGCAACACCCAGCCGTGGCCTGGGAGCAGTGGAGTGGAGTACATGCACAAGCCTGCAACCCCTCTCAGTCCCAAGGCACACAAAGGGCAGTGACATGCGCAGGTCCCTCAGACTCCCCCTAGGAATATTAAAGTGGGCACACACCACAAGAGTCTGCAGAGTTTGGCACACACAAAGGGGAAGACTGTTTGTTCCTTATCGAAGAGGGGGGACCTCGATCTTTTGGCTCTGGGCCGGAGGTCGAGGCACGGCTATTTTTATTCTGATCTAAAGAGGTGCGGAAAACCTCCAGGGAACAAAAACCACAAAGAGGACCAGCTTACACTTAGCCCAGCCCCCTGGCAAGGGGCAGTACAACTCTGCCCAGGTAAAGATACCTGAGAAGCAGCACAGGAGGCCCCTCCCCCAGGAAGACAATCTGGAATAATAAGTGCAAACTAGGTTACCTATCCCATAAGACTGCAAAACTCTAGCGCCAGGGGAAAATAATATATTGAGTTTGAGGTTTTTTCTCATAATTCAGTTATATTTCAGTCTAAAATTTTCCATTTCTTTATTTTACCTTTTACCCGTTTCAACTAGTTTCTTATTTTACCAACTTATGTTTTTAAGTTGCTTTTTAACTTTTATTTTTCACATCTACATTTAATAGATATAGGCTTCATTTCAGTTCTTTTTTAACTCTATTCAATTTTATTTTTGTATATAGATAAGTTTTGCTTTCCTTGCAATTTTGGGAGGTAGTATCTTCTAACACACAGACCAAAATTCACTCAGGAGCAAGTGATAGACAAACAAGCTTTGTCCATCCTGTGAGATTATACTCTCTCCCCACCAACCCGCCTTTCCCTCCCCTCTTTTTCTTGTTTGTTCTGTTCTGCTTTTTGTTTGCTTTTGTTTTGGTTTCCAGCTGCCTTGAATTTGTCTAGGGTATACTCTGCTTGGGTTGGGATTGATATTTTGGACTCTGCTCACTCGCTCACCCATTCTTCTCTGGGCAAACTGACTAGAAGGAGGAATTCATCGCAAAAGAAAGAACCAGAGGTAATGTTCTCTGCCACAGAGCTAATCAATATGGACATAAGTAAGATGTCAGAAATGGAATTCAGGATAGCAATTATTAAGTTAATAGCTGGGCTTGAAAAAGCATAAAAGACAGTAGAGAATCTCCAAGTGCAGAAATGAGATCTAATCAGGCCAAACTTAAAAATGCTATAACTGAGATGCAGTCTAAATTGGATGCTCTATCAGGGTGAATGAGGCAGAAGAGAGAGTAAGTGATCTAGAAGACAGGCTGATGGAAAGGAAGGAAGTAGAGGAAAGGAGAGACAACTCAGAGCCCATGAAGAAAGGCTTCAAGAATTTAATGATGCTTTGAAATGAACAAATGTCAGAATTATTGGTGTGCCTGAAGCGGAGGTGAGAGAGTGAGGGCCAGACGGTATATTTGAGCAAATCATAGCTGAGAACTTCCCTAAACTGGGGAAGGAAACAAGCATTCATGTCCATGAGGCAGAGAGGACCCCTCCCAAAATCAATAAAAATAGATCAACACCCCAACATATAATAGTGAAGCTGGAAAATTTTAGAGTAAAAGAGGTTATCCTGAGAGCAGCTCGAGACAAGAGATTCCTTATGTAGAGAGGGAGGAACATCCAACTAACCTCAGACCTTTCCACAGAAACCTGGAGGCCAGAAAGGGCTGGCATGATATATTCAGGGTACTAAATGAGAAGAACATGCAGCCAAGAATTCTTTATCCAGCAAGGCTGTCATTCAGAATGGAAGGAGAGATAAAGAGCTTCCAGGACAGACAGAAAATGAAAGAATATGGGACTACCAAGCCAGCCCTGAAAGAAATATTATGGGGATCCTTAAGTGGAGAGAGACCCCAAGAGTAACACAGACCAGAAAGAAACAGTGACACTCTACAGAAATAGGGACTTTACAGGCAATACAATGGCATTAAATTCATATCTTTCAATAGTTACTCTGATTGTAAATGGGCTAAACACTCCAATCAAAAGACACAGGGTATCAGATTGGATAAAAAAGCAAGACCTATCCATATGCTGTCTACAAGAGACTCATTTTATTTTATTATGTTATTTTAATCACCATACATCATTAGTTTTTGATGCAGTGTTCCATGATTCATTGTTTGCATATAACACCCAGTGCTCTCCATTCGGTATGTGCCCTCTTTAATATCCATCGCCAGGCTAACCCATTCCCCCACCCCCACCCCCAAAACCCTCAGTTTGTTTCTCAGAGTCCATAGTCTCTCATGGTTCACAAGAGACTCATTTTAGACCTAAAGACACCTCCACACTGAAACTGAGGGAGTGAAGAACCATTTACCATGCTAATAGACCTCAAAAGAAACCTGGGGTAGCAATCCTCATATCAGACAAACTAGATTTTAAATCATAGACTGTAGGAAGAGACGTGGAAGGAAACTATATCATACTTAAAGGGTCTATTCAACAAGAGGATCTAACAACTGTAAATATTTATGCCCCCAACATGGGAGCAGCCTTATATAAACCAATTAATAACCAAAGTAAAGAAACACATTAATAGTAATACATTAAGAGTAGAAGACTTCAACACACCACTCACAGCAATGGACAGATTATCTAAGCAGAAGATCAACAAAGAAACAAGGGCTTTGAATGATACACTGGACCAGAGGGCCTTCACAGTTATATTCAGAATATTCCTAAAACAACAAAATACTCATTCTTCTCAAGTACACATGAACTTTCTCCAGAACAGATCACATGTTGGGTCACAAATCAGGTCTCAACCGATACCAAAAGATTGAGATTCTTCCCTGGATATTTTCAGATCACAATGCTTTGAAACTTGATTTCAATCACAAGAGGAAATTTGGAAAGAACTCAAACACTTGAAGGTTAAAGACCATCCTGCTAACGAATGAATCGGTCAACCAGGATATTAAAGAAGAATTTTAAAAATTCATGGAAACTAATGAGAATGAAAACACATTGGTTCAAAACCTCTGGGATACAGCAAAGGCAGTCCTAAGAGGGAAGTACATTGCAACACCAGCCTCTCTCAAAAAATTAGAAAAAGCCCAAATACACAAGCTAACTTTACATCTAAAGGGCCTGGAGAAAGAACAGCAAATAAAGCCTAAACCAAGCAGGAGAATTTCATTTCAATGAGGTAGAAACCAGTAGAACAGTAGAACATATCAACAACAATAGAAACTGGTTCTTTGAAAGAATTAATAAGATCGATAAACCTCCGACCAGACTTACCCAAAAGAAAAGAGAAAGGACCCAAATTAATGAAATCATGAATGAAAGGGGAGAGATCATGACCAACACTAAGGAAATACAGACAATTATAAAAACATATTATGAGCAACTATATGCCAACAAATTAGGCAATTTGGAAGAAATGGATGCATTCCTGGAAACTTATAAACTACCAAAACTGAAACAGGAAAAAACAGAAAATCTGAACAGACCAATAACCACCAAGGAAATTGAAGCAGTAATCAAGAGTCCAGGGCCAGAGGGCTTCCCAGGGGAATTCTACCAAACATTTAAAGAAGAAATTAATACCTATTCTACCGAAGCTGTTTCAAAAAATAGAAAGGGAAGGAAAACTTCCAAACTCATTCTATGAGGCCAGGATTACCTTGATCCCAAAACCAGACAAAGACCCCATCAAAAAGGAGAACTACAGACCAATATCCCTGATGAACATTGATGCCAAAATACTCACCAAGATACTAGTCAATAGGATCCAACAGTGCATTAAAAGGGTTATTCACCACAACCAAGTGGTATTTATTCCTGGGAGGCAAGGGAGGTTCAACATTTGCAGATCATTCAACATGATAGATCACATTAATAAAAGACAAGAACCATATGATCCTCTCAATTGATGTAGAAAAAAACATTTGACAAAATACAGCATCCTTTCCTGATTAAAAAATATAGGGATACAGGGAACATACCTCAATATCATAAAAGCCATCCACAAAAAGCCCACAGCAAGTATCATTCTCAATGGGGAAAACCTGAGAGCTTTTCCCTTACGGTCAGGAAGACGACAGGGATGCCCACTACCACCATTATTGTTCAACATAGGACTAGAAGTCCTAGCCTCAGCAATCAGACAACAAAAAGAAATCAAAGACATTCAAATTGGCAAAGAAGAAGTCAAACTCTCACTCTTCACAGATGACATGATACTTTATGTAGAAAACCCAAAAGACTCCACCCCCAAACTGCCAGAACTCATACAGCAATTCAGCAACATGGCAGGATACAAAATCAATGCACAGAAATCAGTTGCATTTCTATACATCAACAATGTGACTGAAGAAAGAGAAATCAAGGAATCTATTCCATTTACAATAGCACCAAAAACCATAAGATACCTAGGAATAAGTCTAACCAAAGAGGTAAAGGATCTTTACTCTAGAAACTACAGAACATTTATGAAAGAAATTGAGGAAGACACAAAGAGATGGAAAAATATTCCATGCTCATGAATTGGAAGAATAAACATTGTGAAAATGTCTATGCTGCCCAGAGCAATCTACACATTCAATGCAATCCCTCTCAAAATACCATCAGCATTTTTCACACAGTGGGAACAAGCAATCCTAAAATTTGTATGGAACCAGAAAAGACCCCAGATCACCAGGGGATTGCTGAAAAAAAAACAAAGCTGGGGGCATCATAATGCCTGACTTGATGCTATATTACCAAGCTGTAAACATCAAGACAGCATGGTACTGGCACAAAAACAGACACACTGATCAAGAGAATAGAGACCCCAGAAATGGATCCTCAATTCTATGGTCAACTAATCTTCGACAAGCAGGAAAGAATATCCAATGGAAAAAAAGTCTCTTGAATAAATGGTGCTGCGAAAATTGGACAGCCACATGCAGAAGAATGAAACTGGACCATTTTCTTAACATCACACACAAAGATAAACTCAAAATGGATGAAAGACCTAAATGTGAGACAGGAATCCTCAAAATCCTAGAGGAGAACACAGGCAGTAACCTCTTTGACCTCGGCCACAGCAACTTCTTGCAAGACACATCTTCAAAGGCAAGGGAAACAAAAGCAAAGATGATCTATTAGGACTTCATTAAGAAAAAAGGCTTCTGCATGGCAAAGGAAATAGTCAACAAAACTAAAAGGCAACTCACAGAATGGGAGAAGATATTTGCAAATGACAGTACAGATAAAGGGCTGGTATCCAAGATCTATAAAGAACTTATCAAACTCAACACCCAAAAAACAAAAAATCCAGTCGAGAAATGGGCAGAAAACATGAACAGACACTTCTCCAAAGACATCCAAATGGCCAAAAGACACATGAAAAAACACTCCACATCACTTGTCATCAGGGAAATACAAATAAAAATCACAATGAGATCCCACCTTACACCAGTTAGAATGGCTAAAACGAACAAAACAGGGAGCAACAAATGTTGATAAGGATGTGGAAAAAGGGGAACCCTCTTACACTGTTGGTGAGAATGCAAGCTGGTACAGCCGCTCTGGAAAACAGTACAGAGGTTCCTCAAAGACATTAAAAATAGAGCTACCCTACAACCCAGCAATTGCAGTACTGGGTATTTACCCCAAAGATACAGATGTAGTGAAAAGAAGGGGCACCTGCATCCCAATGTTCATAGCAGCAATGTCCACAATAGCCAAACTGTGGAAAGAGCTGAGATGTCCTTCAACAGATGAATGGACAAAGAAGATGTGGTTCGTATATATAATGGAATATTATTCAGCTATCAGAAAGAATGAATACCTACCATTTACATCGACATGGATGGAACTGGAGGGTATTATGCTAAGTGAAATAAGTCAATCAGAGAAAGACAATTATTATACGGTTTCACTCATATGTGGAACATAAGAAATAGCACAGAGGATCATAGGGGAAGGGAGGGAAAACTGAATGGGAAGAAATCAGAGAGGGAGACAAACCATGACAGACTCTTGACTTTGGGAAACAAACTGAGGGTTGTGGAAGGGGAGGTGAGTGGGGGCATGTAGTAACTGGGTGACGGGCATTAAGGAGGACATGTGATGTTATGGGCACTGGGTGTTATACGCAACTAATGAATCATGGAACAGTACATAAAAAACTAATGATGTACTATAAAAATAAACAAACAAACAAATAAACAAACACAACCAACCAACAAACCACATGTTCTATTGTGTACTTGTCTGGCCATTAAAGCAGTTTTGTTTTCTAATTTAAATACTAATTTTTGTGTGTATAATCCACTGATTAGAACCCTAAAGGAAAGGAAGAATGAATGGCACCACAGATGCCTAAGAATCTAGAAGAATCTCTTTATTTTCTGGTAGTATCTGAGGCCCAGAGCAGAGGAGTGACCTATCTACAGTCATACAGTGATTCTGTGGCAGAGCTGGGGCTACAACTCAGATATCTTGACTCATTACCCCTCAATTCCTTCCACAGCACCCACTGGAAAATATAACACCCTACTTTTGCTTAATTCAAGACTACCATTACCTGATTTCCCACCACTGGTTTTCCATGGGGAAAAAAAAAAGAAAGAAAGAAAGAAAGAAAGAATGAAAGCCATATATATTAACACCAGTGGTTTACTCAACTATCACAAGAGTCCCAATTAGCACCCTGGATTTACCCCTGCCTGTACAATAGCAATTAATTCAAAGCCATAGTTAACAGCAACTTCACAACTCAGAGGCCACACAAGCAGACCATATGTTTGACTGCATGACCAGAGCTCAAAAACACCCTCATAGAAGTCATTAAAATATTAACTGGAACCATCCTCCCAGTATAAAAGGTCAAAGTTCAACACCACGACTCAATTACTACTAGTAAAAGGGACTACTATACAAGGGACACCTTGCTTTCTGTCACCTTTCCATAAAATGAAAAATATCTATATAACTAAAATGGAACTGGACATTTTCATCACTTACTAGAACAAGACCAAAACAAGTTGAAAAGACTATCTTATTACCAAGACATCCCCTCAGTCCTTTTCTAGCAAGTGATCACTAGTAATACCAAATCCAAAAATATTTCAACCTTCTCCAACTATATTTATACATGGCCTGAAAGCTTTGGCGCTATTTCCCTTACCTAGAATATTTTTTCTTCTGCTCTTCACTTGAATGGCTCCTCAACCACCATGTCTCAGCTTAAACAGTAAATCTTCGGAGAGGCCTTTCCTGAGCTTACAATCTACAGTAGCCACCCAATTCTTATCATGTCACTCTATTTCAGTTCTCTAGAAAGTACTTATTATCACCTAATATTTTTTCTTACGTTTTTATACTTTGTTGCCTGTCCCCCCACCTCTACACATACTATATTGTAAACCCCATGAAAGCAGGCACTTTGTCATCTTGTTCCTTATTGTATCCCTAGTACCTAGAATAATAACTTAACACATTGTAAGATGGTACTCAATCTGTATCTGGTAAATGAGTGAATAATAGACATCCTTCATGAATAACATGATAGATGGACTCTCAATTTATCTGAAAAACACTTTATGATGAATTTGACAATTAGCACAACAGCCAATGGAGAGACTACAAATGCATGGACCAGAAATCACATTCCTCAATTAGTCATGAAACTTTTCTTATTCATTACAAAAATATTTGTTATTAAGGGCTTTTTACATACATACAACTTCATAAACTGAGGAAGATGTTCATTAAGAATGTTCTTGCTTTTCACAGCTCAGGATCTGGTTGGAGAAGACAGCCATACATGAAATAACACTAAGGAAACAAGTCTCAGGGAGGAAAAATGTTGCCTGAGGCCAAAAAGCCAGTGTAGGGCAAATATAGAACTGAATAGTCTATAAAGCCAGAGCTTCTTCCATTACTCCATATTTTGATGAAGAAAAACCATAAGGAACATTGGACAAAAATAAAGCCTAACCTCATGCCAAGAAGTGCAGATTATCTAGCTCGTTACATTTATGAAACATTTTTAAGATCTTCTGTTCCCCAGATATTTAATCTCCATTCTGCATAATGCTTCATATCCCACCACTAGAACTTCACTCCTTAGCTTTGGTCTTTAAGAGGCAAATATCCTTACGACTGTGTCACTTCACAATATTTATTCTACAAATATTTCTAAGTACCTAGTATGTTTTAGGCACTCTTTTAGCTGCTGACAATATACCAGTGAACAAAAAAAGTCCCTGATTGCTTATAGCTTTACATTGTGATAAAGAAAATGAACAAGAAATATTAATATATTACTAAAGTAATGCATTGCAGTGATAAAGCAAGATAAAGGGAGAAAGTATGACAGAGGGGCTGTTTTAGACAGGGGGATCAAGAAAAGTCTCTCTGAGGATGTGACATTTGAGTAGGGGACTGAATAAAGTAAAGAAATAAGCCAAGTTGATTATTGATGGAAGATCATTCCAGGCAGGGGAACAGGCAAATGCCCTGAAGTGGAAGCACATTTAGAATGTTTAAAGAAGAGCAAGTAGGCCAGTGCGGCTGGCAAGCTATGAGCCAGAAGGAGAGTGATAAGAGAGAGATGAAATGAGGGAGAAGGTCAGGAACACGATTATGTAAATCCTTCATAGGTCATAGTAAGGAACTTGGCTTTTATTCTAGGTGTGATGAAAAGCTAGTAGAGGGGTTTGAGCAGGGGAAAAACATAATCAAGTTATGTTTTTCAAAAGAGGGCTACTGGTTCATTTAAATATTAGTAACACCATTTGAATTTGGAGAGAAATGCCATTTGAACGTAGTGGATTAGGGACAGGGGAAAAAGAGATCATTAAATGGTAAAGCTGAGAGTGGCAAAGAAAAGTTTACCTACTCATTTTTATAGTCTCTGGTTACAAGTTGAGATAATTTTCTTACATTATCTTTTTCTGGTTTTGGTATCAAGATTCTATGAGCATTATAAGATAGGCAGCAATCCCTCTGGGAAGAATTTAAGATTGGAATATTCTGTTTCATGAAGATTTAGTAAAATTTCACCATGGAAATCCTCTGGGGTAGGAGAGGGGGAAGGAGTGGCATATGAAATTTTTGATTGTTAATTCAGTTTCTTTAATGGTTATCATTTTTTTCAGGTTATCTATTTCTTCTTGTACTAATTTTAGTACTTTTAATTTTATGTGAAACTCTCCATTTCATCTCAATTTCAGGTTTTATTGATATAGAGATAGATATTTTATTATTTATACATATTTATTTTTGTTTTAAAACAATTTACTAATTTCCTTTTTGTTTAGTATTAATTTAATAGTTACTTTATTAATTAAGAAATCTCTTCTGAATCTATAGTTAAGTC
This sequence comes from Callorhinus ursinus, assembly GCF_003265705.2. Lineage (NCBI taxonomy): Eukaryota > Metazoa > Chordata > Mammalia > Carnivora > Otariidae > Callorhinus > Callorhinus ursinus. The sequence goes on along the minus strand of NW_027397071.1, from coordinate 61,525,529 downwards.
CCCTTTTTCATACCTGATATTTTTATTTGTACTCTTATTTTTTCCTGGCTTGACTTTCTAAGAAAAGAGTTAATTTGCTGTTGATTACCTCTATCAATAATTTCTGCTACTTAGTATTTCTTTCCTTCTGTTTTCTTCTGACTTACTCTGTTGTTATTTCTCTATTTTCTTAAGCTGAACAACAATTCATTGTTTTCTATCTTCCTTGTCTTCTAATTAGTGGACTTAAGATTACACATTTCCCTCTAAGTACCACTTTTGCTGTATTCTAAGTTTTAGTACTAGCACTCTCATTTATGTTCACTTCTAAATATCTAGTGGTTGTTATTATGATTTCATTTTGACCCATAATTCTGAAATAAATCGTTTGTAGTATCCAAATATATGGAGAATCTCAGAGATATCTTTTATTATTACTTCACCTCTAATTTTATTGCATAATGGTCAGAGAATGAAGTCAGTATGATAGTGATTCTTTGATACTGGCTTTGTGTTCTAGGAATGGCCAATTTTCATAAGTATTCCATTTATGTTTAACTTGGCTATTCAAATCTTCTATAGCCTGCAAAAATGTATTGCTTAATTCATCAGTTTCTGAAACATGTTTGTATATGACTGTGGTTGATCTATTTCTCTTTGTAATTCTGCCAATTTTGCTGATTTGTGCACACAAGTTCACAACTGTCCTATCTTCTTGGTAAACTGGACCTCATTGCTATCTGCCTTAAATTCAATTTTATGTGGGGACGCCTGGGTGGCTCAGTTGGTTAAGCATCTGCCTTCAGCTCAGGTCATGATCCCAGGGTCCTGGGATCGAGTCCCACATCGGGCTCCCTGCTCAGCGGGGAGCCTGCTTCTCCCTCTGCCTGCCACTCCCCCTGCTTGTATGCTTTCTGTCTCTCTCTCTCTCTGACAAGTAAATAAATAAAATCTTTAAAAAAAATTCAATTTTATGTGATACTAGTATTGCTATACATTCTTTTAACTAAGATTTGTCTAGAATATCATTTTCTGTCCCTTTATTTTCTCTTTTCTATGCCATTTCTTCAAATGATTCTCCGGTAAACAACATATAGTGGACTATTTCTAAAATCCTATTTGAGAGCTTTTATCTTTAATAGCAGAATTTAAAACTTTACTGAGATTTTGATATACTTGATTTTTTTTTTGCTACCATATTTTCTGCTCTCTACTCTCCTTGTTTTCCTGTGCTTCTTTTTCATATTACTGCTTGCTGATGTATTGACTAAGTTTTCCCATTTTCTTTTTTCTTCTATAAGTATGCAGGTTATTTTTCTTTACCATTATTCCCCTCTATCTTCTATCGTTCCTACTCTCTCAAATCTGCTAGCTAACTTCAAATACTTAATCCCTGGATTCTACTCTGCCTCCCTGCTATGGAGCGAACTGCATTTTCCCCCTTCCCAACCAGAATTCTTATGTTGAAGCCCTAACCCCCAACATAACTATTTGGAGACAGTCTTTAAGAAGTAATTGAGATTAAATGAGGTCGTAAAGGTGGGGCCCTACTCCGACAGATTTGGTGTCTTTATAAGAGGGAGACCAGAACTCACTTGCTCAATTGCACATACCTACTATCTTTTTTTTCTCTCTCTCTTAATCTCTGCCATGTGAAGACACAGCAAGAAGGCAGTTGTCTGCAAGCTAGAAGAAAACTCTCTCCAAAAACCAAAACTTGCTGGAAACTTGATCTTGAAACTTTCAGTCTCAAGAACTGTGAGAAATAAATGTCTGTTGTTTAAGCCACCCAGTCCATGGTATTTTGTTACAGTAGCTCGAGCTAAGCCACTCCTGTACCCTTTTTGGCCAATAGTTCTTTTTTGGTTTTAATTTTCCAAATTTTCCTTATCTGCTGTCTCTTTCTCCTCATACTTCTAATTCTCCAGTCTCTTGACCCTACTCATCCCTCAACTTCTCCTTCCGTTCACAGTTGACTTTTCTGAAATAACAGTAATTGCAATTCCTCATTTCTCCCTTATTCCTTAAAATCTACTATAATCTGGTTCTCATTCTTATCTATCAAAAATAATCTCAACAAAGTCATCAATTAATATGCCAAACTCAATGACCTTTTAAATAATTATCATCCTAATTGGAATACACTGCTGTATTTTGCACCATTGTACATTTGAAACAAAAAATATAGGAAATAGTATAGATTTCTCAGGATTTTCTCACTTTTAGACATATGACTTTGAATTACATATGGATACACACTGGTGAAAAGCTCCATTGGCAACTAGGATATATGGGTTGATAAACAGATCATGTGTCATCTATACATATTTGGAAAATGAAGGACTAAGAGTAGATATCAGGGAGAAGTTACAGTAGGAAAGACTGCTGAGAACAGAACTCTCAGGAACACCAGCCTTTAGAGCAGATGAAAACAGAAGCTTACTGAATGAATCAACCTGAGTGGCAGACAGAACATTAAGAGTAGTATCTAAGCAAAATTTCTGTAAAGAGACAAATTAAGAAAAAGCCTAACATTTTTAATGAATAGGTTGTAAGCTACTTGAGGACAGGGCTTATCCAGCATGTAATAATTAAATCTTTGGTGAATTAAATCTTATAATATGAAACATGTGTAATTAACAGGTTATCTTTGCTTTGCTACTTTTACTATGATTTACAGTATAGTTTGAAGTTTTGCCATTGGGGTACTGCTTCATTTTTCTATTAATTTGTGAAATGTGATCTATTAAGAAGTGTTTTTAAATGATTTTCAACTGTTATAAAGGTTATGATTAAAGAGATTGCTCTTATATTCTCAGAAAGCTTCATATTCTGTTTTCTGAAAAATATAATTTACTTTAAAATAATTCTAAATGTAATTATAGACACGCATATCATAATTTTCTGCTCTTAATGTTTTAATTTTTCAGAAATTGTAAATACAAAAAAAAAGACTCAATTACCAGGCACCCCCTAGTGGCAGTATAAAATCAACAAAAAAATTCTTATAGGACATGGTTTATAAAATGTAGTGTTCTCTAGATCTACAGTTCTCACCAAACCTTGAGAATGAAATGGTTTGTCAGTAAACAATTTAAAAGCATGTCATTTTATATCTACATTTTACTAAATGATTAAGGATACACTGAAAAAGAAGCGAATCACACACTGAAGTTTCATGAATACTCCTGAGAAGAATTACAATGAGTGAAATAATGTATATAAATGACCTTCAAAAAGTATATAACAAATTACAAGACTGAAAAAAAAAATTTCTTTCTAAACAACTGCCTCCAAAAGAAAAGGCACCTTTAGGGTAAAGTCTTGTAAATTTCTGTTGAGGGTCTGAAAACTATACTAGATGGAGACTCACAAGGAGACTTCAGAGTCGGAAGTATTTACTGTTGACCCTGAATGATCCAAAACTCTTCTACACACCTCAATTTCTTCATTTATAAAATAGATGCATCAAAATCAACCTGCATCCCTGTAGGCTTATGGTAAGACTCAAGGAACAGTTGAATGAAAAGGATTACTAATGGTATTTATTAGCATAAACAAATTATTTTAATTATTGTGCTTTGTGATTTATGCTTTCGCATATAATGTACCACTAATGCTTACTGCATTTTTACAACCGCTTTGACAACTAAAAACAATGCTTCCCATTTTATAATAAATGAAAAATCTAGGGTCCCAACTCAACTGGGAGAGTAACCCAGGCTTTTTCTCATTATACTTAAATCTTGGCATCCTTTGTCTGGAGAGAGATTTTAATCATAACGCTTTTCTGACTTGGTTATAATAAATTTTATTTAGGAGTGACATAATACCAGTATTTTCTAGTCCATTTAGAGAAGACACATACTTTTTTTTTTTAAGATTCTATTTATTTATTTATTTGTGAGAGACCATGCATGAGAGAGAGCTAGAGAAAGCATGAGCAGGAAGGAGAGGGAGAAGCAGACTCCCTGCTGAGCTGAGCAGGGAGCTTGACGCCTGACACGGGGCTCAATCCCAGGATCCTGGGATCATGACCTAAGCTGAAGGCAGACACTTAACCAACTGACCCAGGCACCCCATTAAGAGAAGACGGATACTTTATAAAGGAAAAAATCTAATGGTAGAATCCAGCAGCAGAACCTCATTATAATTGGTTATTATCCAATTCCCCTCCATTTTCCAATATACATTGACTCATCTCAGACAAAAACAAAACCAATTAAGCATCAAACCAACCACGTAAATAAAATATACTACTTTTTCAAAATTCCTAAATCTGAGATAAAGAAAGGGACCAGTTATTATATACATAATAATATCTCCTACTTATGACAACCAATTCCAGAGCTCTTCTATTAATTTGCCAATTCTCAAACAACATTAAGAATCACAGTTATCCTTTATTTTCTTTTTTTTAGATTACAAATTAGGTAACAAATTACAAATTTTATCTACCATATTAGAGAACACAGTATGTTATATAACTCAATAGGAAATTGTTTTTAGACTCTATAGTTAAGATGTCAAAAACTTATTTTTATTTGTTGAAACTAAAAATAAAAATCACAAGTTAAAAATAATTATAACCATTAATTTAAGGTTCTGCATGGATTTTTTAATTGTCTCCCATGAAATCAAAATTAAAATATACATCACCAAATAATCCCTACTTTTATAGAAAGATATATTAGATTAACCCATTAAAAGAAAAACAACTTGGATTTTAGTTAGATTTTAATAAAATGTGCATTAACATGATTTTTCATTAAGAGGAGCTTCTACATGTCCCTCCTCCCACTCCCCAGATACTCTGTGCATTTATGTCTTCTGTTTGGCTTTGAATTTTTTTTGCCATACTGTTCCAACAAAGGAAACAGCATCATTATAACTTGGTAAAAATCCATTAAGCCAGGTTGGAAGATGGTAGCAGAGTAGAAGGACCCTAGGCTTGCCTTGTCCCAGGAATACAACTAGGTAATTATCAAATCATCCTAAACACCCCAGAAATTCTTCTGAAGACTGGGAGAACAAACTCAACAACTAAAGGTAGAGAAGAGGCCATATCAAAGAAGGTAGGCTGTGCGGAGACATGGTTTGGGGAGAAAAAGAGACTGTGGCTGCCACAGTGGGGAGGACGTCTGGGTCCTGGAGAAGAGTGACTAGCACACAGGATAGCACAAGGGGAAAATGAATCCCCATAGCAGGTGGCTGGGAAAGCAAGAAGGTCCGAATTTCATGAGTTCCTGCAACAAAGCAGGCCCTAAAGCCTGGAGTTCTAAAGGTCAGCAGACTTGGCTGGAATTGAACCCATGAGGGCATTAAGCTGCTCTCGGAGCAGCAAACAACCCAAGGACACAGAGTAGAAACAGTGATCTGAAGAGCACCTAGGCACAGAGTGGGTAGGCTATTTGCTCATTTCAGAGTGCATCCCAGAGAAGCAGCATTCACGGAGACACCACTCCAGGAACAAAGGAACTGGCCAGCACTATTTCACTACCTGCCCTCACCATGAACACAAGGCCACCTGCAGGAACCAGCACAGCACGGACACTCGTACCTAACCAAGCCACACAACCCATGCTCCTGAAGAACCACCCTCCCAATAATGCTTGCATCAGTCCAGTGTGATGGCCTCCTGCTCCAGAAGACCAGCCCAAACCTGTGCTCACACCATGTCTCCAAACATGGGAGTTTTGTGGAGCCTCAGTTCCGTAGTGGTGGTGACAGGTCTCATGTCACAAATATACCAGAGCACACCTAATTAAAAAGTGCCACATTCAGGCCAAGGACCAAACACCGCGCACAATAAGCAAAGAGAGCCTCTACAGACGACTGACCTGAAGATAAAGCAGCCAGGAAAAACAAGAGAGCACATGCAGCACACAATGGAGACACACCTGGAAGTGTCAGGCCCTGGGGAACAGGAAAGACAACACTGCATGGCACTAGAGGGTTTCTTAATAAAGCCATTACCCTCAAGAACAGTAGGTATTGATGACTCCTAACATACAAGAACAGGCACAGAGACTTAGACAAAATGAGAAGACAGAAATATTTATCCCAAATTAAAGAACAGGACAAGTCCATAGCCAGAGAACTAGGCAAAACAGATATGAGTAACATGCCTGGTAGAGAATATAAGGTAGTGATAAGGATACACCCTGGATTTGAGAAAAGACTGGAGGGCATAAGTGAGACCTTTAACACAGAGATAAGAAATAACATAGCAGAGATAAAGAGATCAATAAATGAAATGAGAAACACACTTCATGGAATGAACAGCTTCTAAAAAAAGCAGAGGAACAAATTAATGACCTAGAACAGAGTAATAGAAAGTATCAAGATGAACAAAAGAGAGAAAAAAATTATGCAAAACAAGAAAAGACTTGGGGAACTCAGTGACTAAATCAAATGTAATACCATTTGAGAGAAAAGGGGGCAGAGAAATTATTTGAAGAAATAAGAGATGAAAATAGAGGCGCTTGCGTGGCTCAGTCAGTTAAGCATCTGCCTTCCACTCAGGTCATGATCCTGGGGTCCTGGGAGTGAGCCCCGTGTCAGGCTCCCTGCTCAGCAGGGGGGCCTGATTCTCCCTCTTCCTCTCCCTCTGCCCCTGCTCATGCTCTCTCTCTTGCTATCTTTCTTTCAAATAAATAAATAAAATATTTTTTAAAATAGCTGAAAACATTCTTAATCTGGGGAAGGAAACAGATATCCATATCCAGGAGAGGCACAGAAAACTCCCATTAAAATCAACAAAAGCAGATTCACACCAACACATAATTAAACTATTGCAAAATACAGTAATGAAGAAAAATTTCTAAAGCAGCAAGAAAAAGAAGACAGTAACTTACATGGGAAAACCCATAAGACAAGCAGGGGATTTTTCAGCTGAAACATTCTAAACCAGAAGGGAGTGGCTGAATGGAAAAAGTCTGCAGCCAAGAGTACTCTATCCAGGAAGGCTATCATCAAAATAGGAGACACAAAGAGTTTCCCAGACAAACTAAAATGAAAGGAGTTCAAGACCACTGAGGCAGCCTGCAAGAAATATTAGAAGGGACTCTTTGAGTAGAAAGGAGAGACCAAAAGTGACAGCATAACAGCAGGAAACACAAAAGCAGTAAAAATGAATATTTCTGTAAAAAGCCAGTCAAGGAACTCATAATATAAAAGAATGTAATATATGACACCATATACCTCAAATGTGGGGAGGAGTAAAAAAAATGGGTTCAAATTTAAATCATGATCAACTTAATATAGCTATATGCAGAAGACATTGTATACAAACCTAATGGTAACCACAAATCAAAAACTACTAATGTATATGCAAAGTATAAAGAGAAAGAAAAATATATCACCAAAGAAAACCAGAAGACCATGAAAGAAAGACAAGAAAGGATCAGAGAAAATCTTCAGAAACACCTACAAAACAAGTAATAAAATGACAACATTAAAATAGACTAAATGCTCCAATCAAAAAATAAAGGGTGATGGAATGGATAAAAAAACAAGACCCATCTATAGGATGCCTACTAGAGACTCATTTTAGATCTAAAGAGTCCCATACACTGAAAGTGAGGGAATGGAGAAACATTTATCATGCAAATGGATGTCAAAAGAAAGCCAAAGTAGCAATACTTGTATCAAACAAAATAGCCTTTAAAACAAAGACTGTAAAAAGAGATAAAGGAGGACTCTATATAATAATAAAGGGGACAATCCAGCAGAAAGGGGACAATCCAACAAGAAAATATAACAAATACAAATATTTCTGTACCCAATACATAAAACAGTTAACAACAAGCATAAAGGAACTAATCAATAAAAATACAATAATAATAGGAGACTTTAACACCCTCACTCACATCAGTGGACAGATCTAAACAGATTACCAACAAGGAAACAATGGCTTTGAATGACACACTGGACCAGAGGGATTTAACAGATACATTCAGAACATTTCATCCTAAAACAGCAGAATACACATTCTTTCCAAGTGCACATGGAACACTCTCCAGCATAAATCACATATTAGGCAAAACAAAACAGGCCACATCAAATTTAAAAAGAAGTCATACCATGCATCTTTTCTGACTACAACACTATGAAACTAGAAGTCAACCACAAGATAAAATCTGGAGGGGCGCCTGGGTGGCTCAGTCGTTAAGCGGCTGCCTTGGGCTGGGGGCGTGATCCCAGGGTGCTGGGATCGAGCCCCACATTGGGCTCCCTGCTCCGCAGGAACCCTGCTTCTCCCTCTCCCACTCCCCTGCTTGCATTCCCTCTCTCACTATGTGTCTCTCTCTCTCAAATAAATAAATAAAATCTTAAAAAAAAAAAAGAAAAAATCTGGAAAGACCACGAATACATGGAGGTTAAATAACATGTTACTAAACAATGAATGGGTCAACAAAGAAGTAAGAAATAAAAAAAAGTACATGGAAACAAATGAAAATGAAAACACAATGGTTCAAAACCTTTGGGATGCAGCAAAAGTGGTTCTAAGAGGGAAGTTTACAGCAATATAGGCCTACCTCAGGAAGCAAGAAAAATCTCAAATAAATAACCTAACCTTAGACCTAAAGGAGCTAGAAAAACAACAAAAAACAAAACGTAAAGCCAGCAAAATGAAGGAAATAATAAAGATTACAACAAAAATAAATGAAATAGAAATTTAAAAAACAATAGAAGAGATCAATGAAACCAGGAACTGGTCCTCTGGGGGGGAAAAAAAAATCAATAAAACTGATAGACCAGATTCATCAAGAAAAAAAGAAAAGACCCAAATAAGTAAAATCACAAGTGAGAGAGGAGAAATAATAAAGACCACAGAAGTACAAACAAGTATAAGAGAATATTATGAAAAACTATATGCTCATAAATTGGACAACCTAGAAGAAATGGATTTCCTAAAAACAAACAACCTACCAAAACTTAAACAGAAAGAAAGAGAAAATTTGAACAGACCAATTACCAGTAAGGAAATTGAATCAGTAATCAAAAAATTCCCAAGAAACAAAAGTCTAGGACCAGATGGCTTCACAGGCAAATTCTACCAAACATTTGAAGAGCTAATAACCTATCCTTCTCAAACTATTCTAAAAAACAGAAATGGAAGGAAAACTTCTAAATTCATTATATGAGGCCACCAGCATTACCCTGATACCAAAACCAGATAAAAACACCACACAAAAAAGAGAACTACTGGCCAATATCTCTGATGAGCATAGATACAAATATCATTCACCACAATCAAGTGGGATTTATTCTTGGGCTGCAAGGAATGTTCAATATTTGCAAATTAATCAACATGATACACATTATCAATAAGAGAAAGGATAAGAACCATATGATCATTTCAATGGATGCAGAAAAAGCATTGGACAAAGTACAACATTCATTCCTGATAAAAACTCTCAAAAAGTAGGTTTAGAGGGAACATACAAAAGGCCATACATGACAAAACCACAGCTAACATCATCCTCAATGGGCAAAAACTGAGGACCTTTCTCCCAAAGTCAGAAAAACGACAAGGATGCCCACTCTCACCAATTCTATTCAACATATTACTCAAAGTCTTAGCCACAGCAATCAGACAACAAAAATAAATAAAAGGCATCCAGATCAGCAAGAAGTAAAACTCTCACTATTTGCATATGACATGATATCATATATAGAAAACCCAAAAGACTCCTAGAACTGACACAACAATTCAGTAAAGTTGCAGGATACAAAATCAATCTACAGAAATCTGTTACATTTCTACACACCAATAATGAAGCAGCAGAAGGAGAAATCAAGGAATCGATCCCATATACAATTGCACCAAAAACCGTTAAGATACCTAGGAATAAACCTAACAAAACAGCTGAAAGACCTGTACTCTGAAAACTATAAAACATTGATGAAAGAAACTGAAGATGACACAAAGAAATGGAAAGACATTCCATGTTCATAGATTGGAAGAATAAATGTCTCTACTACCCAAAGCAATCTACCCATTTAATGTAATCCCTATCAGAATACCAAACAAGCATTTTTCACAGAATTAGAACAAACAATCCTAAAATTTGTATGGAACCACAAAAGGCCTGAAGAGCCATAGCAACCTTGAAAAAGAAAAGCAAATCTAGGGGCATCAAAATTCCAGATTTCAAATTATTTTACAAAGCTGTAGTAATCAAAAGAGTATTCCTGGAAAAAAAAAGACACATAGACCAATGGAAAAGAACAGAAAACCCAGAAATAAACCCACACCTATATGGTCAATTAATCTATGACAAAGCAGGAAAGAATACCCAATAGTAAAAAGATGGTCTCTTCAACAAATATTGCTGAGAATATTGAACAGCAACATGCAAAAGAAACAGAACCACTTTTCTAATTCATATAGAAAAATAAATTCAAAATGGATGAAAGACCTAAATGTGAGACCTGAAACCATAAAAATCCTAGAAGATAACACAGGCATTAACTTCTCTGACATCAGCCATGGGAACTTTTTTCTACTTATGTCTCCTGAGGTAAGGGAAACAAAAACAAAAATAAACTATTGGGACTGCATCAATACCAAAAGCTTCTGCACAGTGAAGAAAACAATCAACAAAATCAAAAGGCAAACCTACAGAATGGGAGGAGATATTTGCAAATGACATTATCCAATAAAGGGTTAGTATCCTAAATATAAAGAACTTGTACAACTCAACACCCAAACACCAAATAATCCAATTAAAATATGGGCAGAAAACATGAACAGACATTTCTCCACAGAAGATACACAGATGGCCAACAGACACATGCAAAGATGCTCAACATCAGGGAAATGCAAATCAAAACCACCAGGTGATATCACCTTAACACCTGTCAGAATGGCTAAAATCAAAAAACACAAGAGACAAGTCTTGACAGGAATGTGGAGAACAAGGAACCCTCTTGCACTGTTGAGAATGCAAACTGGTACAGCCATTCTGAAAACAGTATGGAGGTCCTCAAAACGTTAAAAATAGAATTACCCCACAATCCAGCAATTGCACTACTGGGTATTTACCCAAAGAATACAAAAACACAAATTCAAAGGGATACATGCACCCGTATATTTATAGCAACATTATTTACAACAGCCAAGATACAGAAGCAGCCAAAGTGTCCACTGATGATGAATAAAGATGTGGTATATATATACAATGGAGTATTATTCAGCCATAAAATAAAATGAAATCACTATTTGCAACAACATGATGGAACTAAAGAGTATAATGCTAAGCAAACTAAGTCAATCAGAGAAAAACATATGCCATATGATTTCACTCCTATGTGGAATTTAAGAAACAAAACAAATGAGCAAAGGAGAAAAAAAGAGAGAGAGAGACATAAACCAAGAAACACACTCTTAACTATAGAGAACAAACTAATGGTTATCAGAGGGGAGGTTGGTAGGGGGATGGCTTAAATAGATGATGGGGCTTAAGGAATGCAATAGTTGTGATGAGCTCTGGGTGATGCAAAGAATTATTGAATCTCTAAATTGCACTCCTGAAACTAATATAACACTGTCGATTAACTAACTGGAATTGAAATAGAAACTTTAAAAAAATTCATAAAGCCAACTAAGGAAGACTACTTTAGTGCTATATTAAGTACTCATTCTCCAATAAAACACTGCATTTCATAAGCACTGTAAGGCCCTGCTTGCCTACGAACTGAGCAATTTGACAATCACACAATCAAAGGAAGGTCAGCCACATAGCAATGAAGAACATTTCCATTAACCCAGGAAGACATTTTGATAAATCCATTTAATCATGCAACTGGAAAGCAATAGATTATAACCAGTAATGTCTCCTATCTGCTCACAATTATGTGGATTACATACTGGGTGACAGTGATTATACTCTGTTAACTAAACTACAAAAATAATGCCCTGACTAGGTACAGAACCATACATATAACTCCTTGTTTAACTTAATCTCATGTAGTGTTGATAACAACTTACTATAAACACAAGGACTGCAAGTACTGTTTGGCTGTGTGTAATGATGTGCAAATTCAACCTCCCATTAATATGTGACCTTAACAGAAAATAAACAGTGACTGAAGAAATGTTTAAATTCTTAACCTAAAATGAACTATTAACAGACTGTCAGGGCGCCTGGGTGGCTCAGTTGGTTAAGCGACTGCCTTCGGCTCAGGTCATGATCCTGGAGTCCCGGGATCGAGTCCCGCATCGGGCTCCCTGCTCAGCAGGGAGTCTGCTTCTCCCTCTGACCCTCTTCCCTCTCATGCTCTCTCTCATTCTCTCTCTCTCAAATAAATAAATAAAATCTTAAAAAAAAAAAAAAACAGACTGTCAAATACAATTACAATAGATTTAACTTTTTTCAGTTCAGTGATTTCTACTTTGGTACAAGCCATGTTTAATTTTTTTGCTACTATCTACCTGTAATGGCATAATTTATAATAAGAAATATACATTTGGTCTTTACTCCCCCTTCCAAGAGCTCCCTAAAACCCTTGGAATTTTCTAAATGATGAGAGTGATACAGGTGGAAGGAGCAAGGGATCTTTTGTTATCATAACAAGCCCCTTTCAGCCACACAAGAGTTTGTTCATGAGTTAATGACTTTGAGAAAAAACCCTCAGGATGAGGACTGGTTGCAAGGGAAAGCAAGCAAGTGATTAGAGGGTTAGAACTTTCAGCTACCTGCATTCTCCCTGCCTCCACATTTGTAGGGAGGGCAGAGGGGCTGGAGGTTGAGTTAATTATTAATAGCCAATAATTTAGTCAGTACTGCCTATGTAATAAAGCCTCTATAAAAAACCCTAGATGAAGGGTTTTAAAGAGCTTTCACACTGGTGAACAAGAATGCATCTATGTGTGGTGAGGGTGGCACACCCCAAACTTTAAGCTCCTATGCTCAAGACACTTCCAGATCTTGTCCTATTTATCTGTTCATCTGGTTGTTCATCTATATTCTTTAAAATATGTCTTATAACAAATTGGTAATAGTAAGTAGAGCACTTTTCTGAGTTCTGTGTGTCATTCTAGCAAATTATCAAACCCAAGAAGAGGGTTGTGGGAACCTCAATGTATATCTGCTTGTTCAGAAGCACAGGAGACAACCTAGACTTGAAATAGTATCCAATGTGGGAGCAGTCTTATGGAACTGAGCCCTGAACCTATGGGATTGATGCTATCTACAGGTAGATAGTTTCAGAATTTATTTAAATTATAGAACATCAAGCTGGTATTGAAGAATTGCCACATATTTGGTAGCCAGAAGTGTTCTGTGAGTAGTACAGTAGAGAAAAACAGTAATTTTTTCCTTCTACTATATAATAATAAAAATATCTGATACATGGTAGGAAAAGTTTGAGAATATCCCAAGTTTAGGCACACAGGTCTACACAAAATCACCAAGTAGTATTTAAAAAGAAGTAAATGTGTATAAAAACTGGGAAAATCTAAAAACAACTTAAACATAGTTCTGGAATGATACTGTACTCACAAAAATTATTACTCTATCACTAACATCATGTACCACCTAGCAATAATAATGCCATAATTTAATATTAAAATCATTTAATCATTCTATAAATGTCCCAAGTTTCACTGTGAATAATGAAAAAAGAACAAGAAACTTTATTCTAAAAAGAGATAAAATCTTAATAAAAATGTTGTATCAGTTCTTTTCAAGCTGTATTCTGCAGTGCCTGATGAATTTTCCTCCAAGGTATGCCTTCTTTAGCCATGGGAGAAGCTAGAGTTCCATTTACTCAATCTCTTCCTTTAACACTAGTCCTTCCCCTTCAAACAGAACAGTATCATTTTTGACTATTTTTCCCATAACAGAGTTTTGCTAAAGATTTTCTTTGGAAAAAAAATTCCACCACTAAAATCAAACTATCCAAACCAAATAGTTTGAAATTTTATGTAGTTAATAGTTGTTGGTAAGTTAAAGCTTCAGCAAGATTTTTATTTTATTTCATTTTGATATTTATATACAGCTTAAAGCAACTTAACAATCAAGCTTTTCATTTCAGATTCTCAGGAAAAGTAAACACCTTACCCAGCATGACTAGATGATGAAGGTGGCGGCAAGTCTGGTGTAAGGACATAAAGACTGTTGTTTTTTGGCAAATGTAGCGATTTTAAGACCGTCTGAAAAAGAAAAATTAAAAACAAACAAAAAAATGACTGTTGATTGTACATTATTTTTTCCCTAAAGTTTTTAAAATTTTTTCAATATTGTAATTTTTTGAAACTTTTGACAATTTCCTAAACAGGATAATGCAGAACTATTGAAACCAAGTACCTTGTTTCTCCTATATATATATATATATATATATATATATATAAGCATAAATATGAACATTAAAAATAAAATACAAAATCTTTAGCTCATGATGAGATACAATAGATAAGAACACAGTTAAGAGTCATTAATTTCTTCGTTGAAGAAGTATATCCTTGAAACTAATAAGCACTTTGTTCCAGGATCATTATAGCAAAAATTAGCACTGTAGGTTTTTAGAGATCAAAGACTTAGAAAAGATCATAGTGAGCACCTTAACCCAATGACTTTATAGATGAGGAGCTGCAGCCTGAGAAGTAAGGTGACTTGGATGAGACCTCTAGTAAGTGTTACCTAGGTCACTTAACTCTTTCTCCAGAGAATTTTTATGTTAAAATGATCCATCCAGGGTGAATAAACTACTCTTGGGATACATCTGAACTACATCTTGAGAACCATACAAAGGTTCACTAAATTTTTCCTAACTTGACGGTAAATACTAACATAGCTCAAACCCGTTTTTTTTTTTTTTTTAAAGTAGGCTCCATGCTGGGCGTGGAGCCCAATCTCAGAACCCTGAGATCAAGAATCAAACAGTTAACTGACTCTGTCTCCTAGGCACCCCTCAAACTTTTTTTTGACAGCAAAATGCATTAAGAAACACATTTTATATCTTTATATCATAACTCAGGACATACATACTTATTCGACAGATATTTATTGAGCCACCTACTCTGTGCCAGAACTATTCCAAACACTGAGGATAAAGTGGTGAACAGCACAGTCTAAATCCCCTGATCTCTCATATAGAGCTTTACATTTTAGTAGGAATAAATAAAGTAAGTAACCTATGCAGCTGAATATTAAAAAGTGATTAATTTTTTGGACTACAGATAGATCAGAGAAGGGGGGTGAAAAATATGGGGGTGGGAAGTTATGTAATTTTAAACTGGATGATCAGGGTGGAGCTTACTTGGAATATGTGACATTTGAGCAAAAACTTAAAGGGGTGATAAAACAAATCATGAGAAAATACAGAAAAAGAATATATCAGGCAAAGAAAACAGCACAAAATGCTTAAGGAACAACAAGAAGTCCAATGTAACTGAAGTCAAATGAACACTAGTAGAGATAGGTCAGAGAGAGAACAGTCACGGTAGGGACAAGAAATGTATTGAGCTATGGGCTTTGACTTTTACTCCTAATGAAAAGGTAAACTACTGGAGTGACACGATCAGATTCACATTTAGAAAGAATCACTGTCAGCTATGTTGAAAACAGATGGGAAGGGCTTGGCAGAGGAGGGTAGAAGCACACAGAAGGCTAATGGAATATACTAAGATAAGGGTGATAATGGCTTATGTCGTGTGATGGCAGTAGAAGTGATGCAAAATAGCTATATTCTGGATATATTTTGAAGACAGTGCCAAAAAATTTCTTGACACATTGAATATGTGTTATGACAGAAAAGGAGTCGGTAATGAGCCTAAAGATTTTAGACTGAATAACTGGAAGGATGAAGTTACTATCAATTGAAATGGGAAAGAATGAAGATGAGGACTTCTATTTTGGGCAGATAAGTTTGAAATGTGTATTAGGCATTTAAGTGGAAAAGATAAGCAGCTGGATATATCAATCTGGAATTCAGGGAACAGATCTGGGGTGGAGATATAAATTAAACATATAAAACTGACTATGCACATAGATGTACTTAAAAATCATTACACCGGATAAGATCATCACTGAATTTAGTTATGTGGTCACTTCACTGGTATTTTGACAAGAGCACTAGCAATTCTCTGCCTAGACTGGGCTCAGGAGGCATTGGGAGAAATATAGACAAGAAATATAAACAAGTCTTTGGGGGAAGTTTTGTTATCAAGGGGACTAGAGGAATGGAGCGAATGCTGGAAGGAGAAGTGGGATCAAGAGAAAAATGCAAGAAAGAACATCATGTTTGTGGTTACACTCTATTAGAGGGAATGACCTACTAGAGAAAAATACTGATGATACAGGAAACACACGGAAGAATTAAGAGTGAAGTCCTTGAATAGGCCAGAGAAGACAAAGAATGTAAACTAAAGCAAATATGGAGGTGTGGTCTTTGAAAGGAGAATGGACAGGCCATCTAGAGTAACAAAAGAAGAGTATGTGTATAAGATGCAGGTAAGTAAAGAGAGAACAAGCTGGGAGCTTATAGAAATTTTCTTGTATTGCCTTTATTTTGTGACTGAAACAAAATAGGAAGTCAAGTTATCAGCTGAAAGTGAGAATAAGGGAGAAGTGCTTTAAAGGTCTGAGGAGAGGATAAGTATAAAATAACCATTTAGGATGTGGATAAACCAGGTAAATATACTGTGATTGCCTAGCAACATTAAGGGACTCTCTAAAGATCATGATCATGAATTTAATGATACACCAATGATTTTATTTGTCTGCAGCCACATTTAGCTGTAATGCACAGAATAGATGGAGTTGGATTTATTGAAAATAAGGACTTTTGTCATGCAGGATCCATAAAGAAAGAGTTGAGACTCTACGCAAGAAAGTGATTATGATTAATTGTGGGATTTAATCCACTCTAAGGAAGGGAGGACATGAAGGAGGTAATGATCACAAACAGATGGTAGAAACAATGGACTGGAGGCCTAAATAGTGTTGAAGGATTGCTGGAGTTAAGATACCAAAGAAAATGAGCTAGAAAGTAAAAGAGATAGTAAGCAGAAAATGGAAGCCTAAAATTAAGATTTGAAAATTATAATTAAATGATAGGACCACTGGAAGATATAGCTGATGCAGGATGGAGGAAAAGATTTCTGTAGGAAAGAAATTCAAGAAACTAAGAGGCCAGGGTATTGGAAGAACCACTTATAAAGATAGTTAAATTACTAAGAATTAAGGGGGGCAATTATAGACCAGAACCTAAAAATCATCAGGAAATGAGGGGAGATGACCTCAATGAATAGGTGATGACCTTTTAACATGAAATTCAAAGCTGAAGATTTTAAGAGAGGAAGGACTGATAAAGATCTGGAAGTGGAAGTGAGGTACAATAAGGACACATATTTTACCAGATAATCCAGTGGTATGATGGCTGCTAAAGAAAAGCAATTAACACTGGGAAGGCTAAAGAGAAAAAATGTCCTCAGGAAGGCAGGTTTCAGTCAGAGGAAGATGGTGAAAGGAATGTGCAGGGAAGAGGTTGACAACAGAGGGAATCTGACTAGTGATAAAATTAGTTCCACAGGGAATAGCAAACAGGTTTCAGGTATTGTAAACAAAAAAGAATAGAGACAGATAATGGCCTATGCAGAAACTATGGAAATTTGAGTGAGGGGTGATATGAGAATCTTAAGACTCCTTGCAGTGACTGGCATAAACAGTGGGAAAAGATGTAATAAAATTAGTCCTGGTTTAATCAAACAATAATGTTAAGGCTGAAAGTGTTGGAAAGCAAGTGGAGTGAATGTCTAGGAATCTCTCTTAACCCTGCAGATGGAAGTAGAGACAGGAGGCTGATCTTACCCAAACATAAAACATGAGGAACTCATTCTTGATCCCTCCACAAGAAGGTCCATCTTACTAAGCACACAGTCTTACTCCATGAACATTGGGACTTCGTTTGACTAATATTAGCTATATGTTAAGTAAAAATAACCTTACTACTTGCAATGTACTCTAACATCTTCTATTCTATTTCTTTTTTTTAATGCTGACTATAACCCACTCAATTCACTTCACAACCCATTAATGGTTTGTAACCCATGATCTGCAAAAACACTGCAGTAGGCAGTTACTTGTAACTTCACCTTTAAGTTCCAAATCTTTATATCAAATATTTGTAAGTCCTCTTGGAAGTGATCTGTGTTACTTCTCTAGAGTTAACATGCAAACAAAACACACGCATATATACATAGGAAAATTATTTTTTACCTTTCTATCTTTCATTATTTTAACTGTTGGAATACTGATAAATGTTTACTCTTACCACTTGATCAAGTCACTACTGTCCTTTTGCCACACCACCATCCAAAGTTTTTCCACTAAATCTTCACCCCAAATCACATATGGAATGATTATATAAATCGATACTTTCTTTAAGTCATTTATTTATTCATTCATTCCACAAACATTTACTCATGGGACTATGATAGAAATTGCTGGGATGGGAACCTAATTTTATACAGAGGCCTGTTAGAGAAAGTAATGTTTAAACTGAGACCTGAAGGATAAAATAGAGCCACCCATGTGAAGAACTGGGGGCAAAACATTCCAAGCAGTTGAAGGTACAGGTAAAGATATAAAGTGAGTGGGTCTATTAGAAGAATTAAAAGGGGGTTTCTATGGCTGCATCACGGAAAGTGAGGGTACAAAAGGCTGAAGATGAGGTTGCAGAGGTGAGCAGTACATAAATAATACAATGCCTTTTGAACCATGGTGAATAGCCTGAATTTTATTCAAAGTGCAGTAAAAAACTGTCTTAACAGGAGAGTGATATAATTCAATTTATGTTCTTAAAAGATCATTCTGGCTGCTGTGTGGAGAATGTAAGAAAGAACCCAGGAAAGGAAGCTGGAAAAACAATGATGAAGCTATTACACTGGTCCAGGCAAAAGATGCTAATGGCCTAGATTAGGCAGCACGATAAAAATGCTGAAAAGTGACCATAGTTCAAATATATTTTGGAGACAGAAGCTATAGGACTTACCAAAGGATTAGGTGTTGTTTGAAATGGGAAAAGACTGGATGCCCATATTTTTGGATTCAGCAGTGGCTATATAGTGCTGCTGTTTATTGGGGGGAAACTGGTAGAGAAATGGTATGGAAAGGAAAACCAAGAGCTCCATTTTAAACATGCTACCTTTAAGATGTCATAAGGTATGCAAGTACAAAAGTGAACTACCAATTTGGATACATGAATTCACAGAAGTATAACCTGGAAATATAAATTTGGGAGCAATCAGAAAATTAATGGCATAGGAATAGCAGAAATCACCTTAGGAAAAGAGTACACAGAAATAAGTAACTGAAAATATTGTTGGTGACAAAACTATGTTCAAATATTAGAACAGACAGCTTTAAGAAAATTTTCAAAATAATTGCCTTTCTCTTCACAAACTATTGAAAATGCCATGTGCAAATGATTCATATCCATAGATTTCTCAATAAATGAATAAATAAATGATACAGCTATATAAACAAATGCATTTTAGTGTTTTATTTCTGCCGAGATTGTTGATTTACTCAGATAGCATTTCTTTTTATTTTTTAACCTACGTTTCAATTACAACAGCCATGTAGCACAAGGTGTCAGCAAACTATGCCTATGGGACAAATCTATCCCACTGCCTATTTTTATATGGCCCATGAAGTTAAGGATGATTTTTACATCTTTTAAATGGTGGGGGAAAAAATCAAAAGAATATTTCATGATACGTGAAATTACATAAAATTCAAATTTTTGTGTCCATAAATAAAGACGTATTGGAAAACAGTCATGGCTCACTCTTTCACATATGGCCTATGGTTCCTTTCACACTACAACAGCAGAACTGAGTAGCTACAATGGAGACTGTATTGCCCACAAAGCCTAAAATATTTATAACCTGGTTCTGTATAGAAAGTCTGCTGACCCCTAAAATAGTACATCACTAACTTGTACCTAAATTTATAAATATCTTGCAATGTGAAATTCACATAAATACCTTATTGAAATACTCCAAACATCTCCATATACCAAATGAACTCACATATATTTATAAGCACAATGTCTACCAAAAGTCACTGACAAAGAACTGAACAAAAAGTTGAAGATTCTAAGTTTATGCCTAGATATTGAAATATCAAGTTAGTAACTATGAAAAGATTTGATAATTATTTGCACTTCAAACACCTAAAACTTTAGCATTAATTCATTTCTTTCCTTCCCTCCCCACTTTCTCTATCAGACAAAGAAACAGAATGTGAAATATTTAATACCTGAGGCTGCTACTGGGTCCTTGAGAACAGCAACTACCGCCTTAAAATTGCAACACTTTATAAAAATTCTTAAAGTACAATTCATTCCATGTACTTGCCACTACCCAAGTAAACAAAGATTCTTACCATTTCCAAGTTTAAAAAAATGCCTTATTATTATCTTTGTTCCATTATCAAGATTGGCATACATGTATACATTGTGTATGACTTCTTTCAGGCCAATTAAGTAAATGTTCAGCAAATTATTATTCCAGGGCACTTACTGACACCCTATGAGGTTTGATTAAAAAAGTAAAAGCTCTCAAAAAAGAGTACCAAACTAACTCCTATATAACAGATAGAAACAGGAAAAACATGCCATATAGTGATCTCATTTACATACCTAATTCATTCAAAACTATTGTTGGTTTACCATGAAAATGTTTTAACTTGAAAAACACTGTTGGCTGATTCCTTAAACTAAGTTACTATTACCAAAATCTACTTCTGTCATATGTAACAAAACTAATAAAAACCAATTTTTATATATCATTTAGTCAATTGCATGACTTAACTTTCTTTTATTTCTAGGCAATTAAGAAACTCACACTGTCTTCCACATCTCCGGTCTTCCAGCCTTTCAACAGCATTTTAGACACAGGTATCTGAAGTTCATTTTCTAGAATCTGTTTAATCTCTCCTGTATAAATAAGAAAAGACTGAATATTACTAACAAAATAATGCAATCAACATTTGTCCATATCTAGGGCTACCAATATTAGGCATATGGTACACAGTCAATGACATTTGTCTGATGAATAAGAAAATTTCCATATTCCAAACTTCAAATCTTAAACAAATGTTGCCCCTTTGAAGAACTCAGGCTTCAAGATTAATTATGACAAAAGACTCTACAATTAATTAACTAGTTAATTAATTGCATAGCTTTTTAAAAGAAATAGATACCAGTGATTGGGGCTTTGATTAGAAACAACCTATTTTAAACCAATCAACTGACAATACCACTATGTGCTCAGCATGTGGTAGGAATAGCAGGTAAAGTATAAAATGAAGGGGTATAGTATAAGCAAAGCAGATTTTAGAATGAAGATTTGGGTCCTGAAGAAATTGAATATCTATTCTTAGTTTTTGTATCATAAAATGGAGAATAATATTGCCTTTCTTAACTATTTCTAGGGTCTAAGGATAAAAGGAAATAACACCCATGAAAGCAGCTGAAAAATAAAGCCAATGTATATAATCTAGAAGACAATTTAAATTATGTTAAAGAGAAAAGCAACAGAATTTCAAAAAGAAAAAAAATGTATTGGATAAGTAGAGAAGGCTTTATGAGAGAGATGAGACTGAAACCCAGATTGAAGGATAGCTGAGTTGTGAAGGAGTGCCACACCAAAAGTTATTCTATTCTATTCAGTGAAGACAAAAGACTTAAAGGCAAAAAGGCAAAAATGAACATGATGCTAATGAAAAACAGTGAGGAATCAAAATTTTCCCAGTGTTCCACAAATTATTTTTCAGGAATCAAGTCTACTTATAAATCAATCAGCTAATTTCTAGAATTACAGTATATTAAGCAGATTGTTGAATCAGAATATACAAGTTTTGCATATATCTACTTCTATTAGGTTGTTGCTAATCTATACTTTTTTTTAAAAAGTATATTTTTAAAAGTATACTTTTTCATAGTTTATTTTTAGAGAGAGAGCGCATGAGCAGGGAAAGGGGCAAAGGGGGAGGGAGAGAATTTTTTTTTTTCACCACCATATCAAATTTATTATTCCAATGGCACTAATACAGCTGGAGGTGCTAACGGTGACACTGCACAAAGTTTCCTGTCTTCTAGCTTCTGTCCAAAGAGAAAGGTCTACCCGCTTGTTCCTTCCCCCTTTCTGGGGGAAAATCCACTATGGGCCATTTACCCAAATAAACCTCTCAAAACATTATTTTATTTATTTATTTTTTTTGGACATTTGAGTTTCTGAAATGGAAAAAAGTGTTGAGTGCCCCATCCCGCCTCCCCCACCCCCACCGGCCGAGTAAGTCCCTGCTGCCAGGGCATTTCTGTTGCCTCTGAAATCTTGAAATAAATATCGAAAGAAACAGCATCCAAGTGTTCACATTGAGTGATGACACTGAGTGGGCCCCAAGAACCTGTCAGGTGGAGCGTCCCCATGGACAGTCTCGAGGTGTTATGGAGAATGCAAGGGCTTGTCACTGTGGTCGACTGTCAGTTGGGTACAGGGGCTGTGCTGAGTCCCACCCGGGGTGGTGGGCTGCAGGTGAGGGCTGCCTACAATTTGTTCAGGAAGTTGTCCAGGGCCAGGATGCCTTCCTTCAGGCCTTTGCGCTTGCGTGTTTCGGCTACCACCTGGCTGGGGTGGCTGGTGTTGTCAAAAGGATCCCCGGGCAGGATCTGCCAGTGGTCAAAAACGCACTGGGGGAAGGCCTAGCCACCAGTGTTGGACCTCAGGTCAGCAGTGAAGCCAAAGGACTCATTCACGGGCAGATAGGTCTTCACGACAAACATGGGCATGCCAGCCACCTGGGACTCCTCAAACACATCAGCCCGCTTCCTGTTCAGGACACCGTAGATGCCACCAACCACTTGTTCCAGACACTGAATCTCCATAAGGTAGATGGGCTCCATAAGCCGGGGCTAGGCAGTCAGCACACTAGCATAGAGGCAGCGCCAGGCAGTGGGGATGATCTCCCCCACCGGCCCCCCGCGTGGTGGATGGCGTCCACATGCAGGGTCACATTGTGGATATCAAAGCACACAACACGCATATTTTCTTTGCACAGAGCCCCCTCTTTGGTGGCCCACTGGAAGCCAGCTACCATGCTATCCTTGATCTCGTTGAGGTACTGCACAACCTTGGTGATGTCAGTGAGGATGCTGGGGCCAGTGCCATCAGGCCTGAAGCACCAGATCTTGCGGGCCTCAGCCACATCCCACTCATACTTCTCGGCCAGATAGTGGGCCCGCTGCTTGAGCTCCTGCCGGGCGGACACCTCACTCTTGTCAATGTCCTCAGCCAGGCCGTCAGGGAAGGGCCATGCCTTCATGTACAGCCGGTTGGGCTTGTTGGAGAACTTGGACAGGCAGAGCACATTTGACTCCTCACTGACACTCTCACAATAGGAGGCTATGTGGTCAGATTCCTTGATGGGCATGCAGGCATGGTCCTCCTCCAGGTCCTTCAGACAAATCTCCAGGTGCAGCTCCCCAGCCCCTGCGATGATGTGCTCCCTGGACTCCTCAATGATGCACCATAGGGTTCGACTTGGCCAGCCGTTTCAGACCCTCCACTAGCTTGGGAAGGTCAGCCAGATTCTTGGCCTCCACAGCAACCTAGATGACAGGGCTCATGCTGAACTTTATCACCCGCATGTTGTGGACATGCTCAAAGGTAGTGTTGGTGCCAGTCTTCACCAGGAACTGGTCCACCCCCACCAGACCCACAACGTTCCCACAAGGCACATCTTCAATGGGCTCCACATAACGGCCCATCATCAGGAGTGTCCTTTGGATGGGTTTCAGGTACAGGTCCTCCTTCTTCCCAGGGGTATAGTTGGGTCCCATGATCCTGACCTTCAAGCCAGTGGACACCAGCCCAGAGAACACACAACCAAAGGTGTAGAAGGTCAGCAACAGGGAGAGAATCTTAAGCAGGCTTCATATCCAGCATGGAGCCTGTGATACAGGCTCAATCTCACGACCCTGAGATCATGACCTGAGCCGAAATCAAAAGTCAGGACACTTAATTTACTGAGCCACCCAGGCGCCCCTGGTCTATACTTTTAGATTAAGACATAATTCAACCCCATTTATAATAAGTGATTAAATACTGAAAAAAAACTGATTGTTATATATTAAAAGAGGAAAAACAGTTCCCTGCTGACAAAGGAAAAGAAGGGGTAAAAAACTTATGCTACACAAGTACTATGGAAATACAGTTGCCAAAGTAAGCAGTGCTACAATCAAACACCTCATGCCTTAGTGACAAAGTTTTACTTCCCCAAAGAAAATTCCTATCTGGGCACTTTTGATAGTGATTAAATGTCATAATATATTTTACAAGCACAAACTATATCAACTTTGGACTTCAAAAATGTCACTGCTGACAAAGAATTGTTCTTTTATGGAAATGATAGAAAAAAATAAGCCATACTTTTTATAACAAATATATATAAACATTGCCTTTTCGTTTATGGCTAAGGTTGGTATTTCTAGAGCTGTACTTGTCTGGAATTGAGCTTATGCTCTTGCAAGTCTGCCCAGTGCTTTCCTCTTAGAAACCAATCTTCACCTGACATCTTCTCTTAGACTCCTGGAGATACTCTCAGCATTCACAACCTAAAAGAAGTTTCTTAAAGAAAAAACAAAAAGAGATCTTAAGTTGAAGTTGCAGTTACTCTTTGCAACAAGCTTGGGTAACATATAAAAAGTCTAATTCCACAGGTAGAGAAGAAGAGAAAATGAAACCAGAATCTTGACAGCAACCTGATTTCCTCATATTTTAAAAATTTATTCTGTTGGTCTCAATTTCTTCTTCTGTAAAGTGGGGATAATTATAGTACCAACACTTCATTGGGTTGTTGCATTAAATCACAAAAGGCATGGAAATATTTTATATTAGTATGTGTCTCAAAAAATGTTGGTTATTTTGATTTGTATTAACTAAGGTAATACACACATAAATGTCTAGCATAGTACCTGGCCAGTCCAGATTCTAAATAAACAGTAGTTATTGTTTTAGGGATATCCAAAATAATATAGGTCAGTGTAGTACTAGAATGCAGCAAGTTTCAGAGCCAGTATTCATATCTGGGTTGGCCTGACACCAAAGATCTTAACACAAGATGGCATTGCCAATACAGCACCCTTAATATATTACTTGGAAAAATGAAGCTATGCAGATGTCATTAAGAGCAGTCCATTGAATTTGCAAACCATATATCTGATAAGGAATTAATATCCAAAATATACAAAGAACTCACAACACAATAGTAAAACACACACACACACACATACACACACACAATCCAATTAAAAATGGGCAAGCATGGGGCGGCTGGGTGGCTCAGTCAGTTAAGCATCTGCCTTTGGCTTGGGTCATGATATCAGGGTCCTGGGATAGAGCCCTGCGTTCAGTGGGGAGTCTGCTTAAGGATTCTCTCCCTCTTCTCTGTCCCTCCCCCTTGTTCTTTCTCATTCTCTAAAATAAACAAAATAAATCTTTAAAAACAAATGGGCAAAGGACCGGAACAGGTATTTTTCCAAAAAAGATATACAAATGGCTAAGAGGTAAATGAAAAGGTGCTCAGCATCACTAATTATTAGGGAAATGCAAGTCAAAACCACAATGAGATATCACCTCATGCCTATTAGAATGGCTACTATCAAAAAGACGAGTGATAACAAATGCTGGCAAAGATGTGGAGAAAAAGGAAACCCTTGTGCACTGCTGGTGGAATTGTAAATTAGCACAACCACTAGGGAAAACAGCACGGAGGGTCCTCAAAAAATTAAAAACAGAATTACCATATGATCCAGCAATATATTCAAAGGAAACAAAAACACTATGTCAAAGAGATATCTGCACCCTCACGTTCATAGCAGCATTATCTACAATAGCCAAAATACTTAAGCAACCTAAGTGTCCATTGATGGATGAATGAATGAAGAAGTTACGATGTATATGTACATTTCAATATTCAAACATAAAAAAGAAGGAAATCCTGCCATTTTTGATAACATGAACAGACCTTGAGGGCATTATGCTAAGCGAAAGAAGTCAGATATAGAAAGACAAGTACTATATATCTCACTTACATGTGGATCTAAAAAAAGAAAGAAACACACAGAAAAAGAGATCAGATTTGTAATAACCAGAAGTGGAGAGTTGGGAAGTGGATGAAGGTGTTCAAAAGATACAACTTCCAGTTATAATATAATAAGCACTGGGGATATAGTAGCACAAAAAGATACTCATATCCCTTTTGAAACAAAAACCTTCTCCCACCCAACCACTGATTTTCCTTCTCATTCTAAAGATTAGTTCTGTTACCTTTTATGCCTGGGTTCTTTTGCTCTGCATAATGTTTTTGACATTCATCTACACTGTTGTGTGTACCAATAAGGTTCTTTTTCATTATTTAGTAGTATTTCATTATATTGTAAGGTAGGCATCTTCTGAAATGGCTTCCAGTACTCCCCACCCTCATGGTATTCATGCCCTTTGTAATTCCCTCTCCCGTGAGTGTGAGCTGTACCAAGTTACTTCTAATGAAGAGAATATAATAATGGTGATGGGATGTGACTTCTGAAATAGGTTTTAAGACTATGGTTTCCATCTTGCTAGCACAATCTCTCTTGCCCTTTACTTGTTCTCTCTGATGAAACCAACTGCCCTGTAAACTGGTATACAGAGAGGCAAACACAGTAAGGAATAGAGGGCAGCCTCCAACCAAGAATGAGTGAAGAGCTGAGTCTTGGCTCAACAGCCAACATGGAAATGAATCCTGTCAGCAACCACATCAGTGATCTCAAAAGTTTATACTTCCTTAGTTGAGCCTTGAGATGACATACTAATTGCAGCCGATAAGAGACCAGCTAAGCTATGCCCGGATTCCTCATCTACACAAACTGAGATAACAAAATGTTTTCTTAAATCACTAAATTTTGAGTCATTTGTCACACAGCAACAAATAAAATACATATGGATATTGCACAATTTGTTTATACATTTTGCGGCTGATAAACATCTGTGTTTATGTTTTTTCCCTACTGCAAATAAAGCTACTCTGAACATTGTGTAAACCCTTTTGTAAATATGTGTTGATTTCTCTTGAATAAATACCGAAGAATGGAATTGCTAGACTGTATGATTAACTTTTTAAAAACTGCCAAACTGTTTTCCCAAGTGATTATACCATCATGAATTCCACCAAAGTTACAATGGCTGCATATCACTATCAACAAAAAGAATTTTCTGTCTTTTTAATTTTAGTCATTCCAGGGGCTGTGGTTTCTAACTATGGTTTTAATTTGTATTCCCTGATGATTAATAACTAATGACACTGATCATCTTTTTGTGTGCTTAATGGCTATTGCCTATCTTCTATAAAGCACTGAATAGATGTGTTACAACTCGACCTTGCATTGTTCTTAATCTTAGGGGGGAAGAATTTAGTCTTTAATTATCAAGTATTGTATTACTTGTATGTTCTTCAGCAATGTGCTTTATGAGGTTGACAAAGTTTCCCTCTTAGTAGTTGTATTTTTATTTTACAACATGAATGGGCATTAAGTGCTTTTTCCTCCACCTACTGAAATGATCAGATGAATTTTCTCATTTATTATTCTAATATGGTGAATTACAAGAATGATTTATAAGCTGCTAAAGAAGCTTTGCATTCCTGGATAAACTTTGACCGTGAGGTATATTATATACATGTGTATTTTATTATATTTTACTGAATTCAACTTGCAAATATTTTTTTAAGATTTTATTTATATTTGAGAAAGAGCAAGAAAGCGCACGAGCGGGGTGGGAGGCAGAGGGAGAGAGACAAGCAGACTCCACGTTGAATGCAGAGCCCAACTTGGGGCTTTATCTCATGAACCTAAGATCATGACCTGAGCCAAAATCAAGAGTTGGACCTTAACCAACTGAGCCACCCAGGCACCCCAACCTGCAAATATTTTGTAAAGAATTTCTGCCTCTATAATTTTAAGAAATATTGGTCTGTAGTTTTCTTTTCCTGTAATGTCTTTGTCTGGTTTTAGTATTAGAGTAATGCTGATTTCATGAAATTAATTAGGAAATACATTATTCTTTCTCTATTTATGAATGATTGCTAGTATTTCTTCCTTAAATATTAGACAGACTTTACCAGTGAAGCCATCTAATAATTGGGATTGCTTTCTGGGAAGGTTTTTGATTATCAATTCAATTTATATATTTGATGCACACCTATTCAGATTTTTTATTTTTTCTTCTGTTGGCTGTAATTTGTACCTTTAAAATAATCTTTATAGCTTCTTTAAGTTTGATATATCTTTTAAATTTACTGGCATAAATTTGTTCTTGATGTTGCCTTATAACCCATTTAACATCTAAAGGTTCCTTTCATTTCCAGTATGAACAACTTGTGCTTTCTTTCTTTTGTTCTTATTCACAGTATCAAGTGAATTATCAATTTTATTCATCTACTCAAAAAACAGCTGTAAGTTTTATTTATTTTTTTCATTCACTCTACTATTAATCAGTTTTCTGCTTTACTGATTTCTGTTTATGTGTATACACATATATAATTTGCTTCCTTCTATAGTTACTTTGGGATTTTATTTGCTCTTTTTTAAAAAAATTCTTAACAGCTTTATTGTAATTGACATGAAATAAACTGCACATATTTAAAATCTACAATCTCACAAGTTTTGACAAATATATCCAAAAAGTGAAATTCATCATATGCAAGTTTGTAGGTTTATGCATAAAAAGGTTTTTTATGCCCCTTGGTAATTCCTCTACACTCACCTTACTTCATCCCCAGAGAACTGCTAATTTGATTTCTGTAACTATGGTTTAGTTAGAATTATCTATGATTTTATATAAATGGAACTGCATAATATACTTTTTAAATCTGGCTTCTTTCATTCAAAAAGTCTGAGATTCTCCCACATTATTGTGTGTAACAACAGTCCATTTCTTTTATTCCTAAGTAGTATTACACTATATAGATATACAACAATGTGTTTATCCATCCACTGATTTATGGGCATTTGGGGTTATCTATAGTTTGGTGCTTTTACAAATAAATTGCCATAAACAATAATGTACATGTCTTGATAGACATGCTTTCACTTCTCTTGGGTAAACACCCAGAAGAGGAATGGTCATTGTATAATAACTTTGTAGAAAACTGCCAAACTCTTTTCTGAAGTGGTTTCTACTGTGATATCTTCAAATTTACTAATCTTTTCTTCTTCACCGTCTAATCTGTTAATCTCAGATGAAAATCAATTTTTCATCTCAGACATCATGGTCTTCATCTCCAGACACTCAGTTTGGGCCATTTTAACTTTTTCAATGACTTATTATTTTAAATCTTTTTATTTTTTTATAATTACAACAGACATTTATTTAAAGTAATACATTTGCAGCTCAAATAGTTCTAAATTGTACATTTCATGTTTACCCAACTTCTTAAAAATATTTGTAGGATAGCTGCTACCACAGATTTCAATTCCATGATTATTTCTTTGCCCATTCTTCTCTTTTATTTCCCAAATAACTTCTTTCAGATATGGTTCAAAGTAGAATTCATCCTCTTCATATTTTATCCACTGCTCTTTAGGCAAAATCTGCTGCCTCATAGTCAGGTCCAGTGCTCTCTTAATGTGAAACATCCTGTCGTTATAAAGGTTCTCAAGAAGACTTCTTATGGCCTCTTTCACATCATCATTCTCAAATATCACCTTGCACTAAACCCAGTTTATTGAACTCTGCCACCACAGGAAACCACAGGCTTGCTCACATTTTTTACCCTTTTCCTCTCTCTTTTAAATGTAAGCATAAGAGAGCTATAAAAACTATTTTAAAATGTCCATACCTGCTAATTCCAACATCTACGTCAGTTATGAGTTGTTTTTAATCTCTCTCCTCATTATGGGCCAGGTTTTTCTGAATCTTTGAATGCCTGGCCATCTTTATTGGATGCCAGACATTGTGGATTTTACCTTGATGGGTACTGAATATTTTTTTATTCCTATATTCTTGGGCTTTGTTCTAAAATGCAGGTAAGTTACTTGGAAACAGTTCGATGTGCTTGGGTCTTTCTATTAAGATGTCAGTGAGTATCAACCAAGTAGTACTTAATCTAAAGCTAATTATTCCCCATTACCAATGCAAAAGCCTTGAATACTCTATCCAAGCTTCATGAATTATGAGGTTTTCTTTTCTAGCTTGTGAGCACAGATACTATTCCTAATAGTATTCCTTCTAAGCCTTTTGGGTGGTTTATTTAGCTGTTTTAAGAGTGAAGGTAAATCTTGTTGCTGTAAGTGGAAGGAGCGGAGGGGACACTTTTCCTACTTCTTAGTAGAAGGGCTGATCATTGCTTTTAGAACTTTCTTCTTTTGTAATTAAGCATTTGTATTTGAACCATAAATTTCCCTCTCAATACCACTTTGTCAGCATCAAACAAATGTTGATATGCCATGTTTCCATCTTAATTTAGTTCAAAATATTTTCTAATTTCTTTTGTGATTCCTTCTTTGATCTAGTTTATTTAGAAATATGATAATTTCCAAATACATCAGGATTTCCCAGACTCTTGATTTCTATTAATTCCACTATTGTTAGAGAACACACTTCACATGATTTTTAAACTTTTAGTGACTTGTTTTATGGCTGAGTATATTTTATGCCTTAATGAATGTACCAACTGCATATGAAAAGAATGTGTATTTTGCTGTGATTATGAGGAGTCTACACACTTCAAATAGATCAAACTGGTTGGTATGTTGTTTGTATTTGCTGTTGGTCTGAACATTTACTATGAGAAAGGAGTGCTGTAATCTCCAATTACTACTGTGGGTTTGTCCATTTCTCATTTCAGTTCTATCAGGTTTTGTTTTATATACTTTCCAACTCTGTTATTAGACATGTGCATTTTTTTTTAATTTTATTTATTTGACAGAGAGAGACTCAGCGAGAGAGGGAACACAAGCAGAGGGAGTGGGAGAGGGAGAAGCAGGGTTCCCTCAGAGCAGGGAGCCAG
The DNA here is from genome assembly GCF_003265705.2 of Callorhinus ursinus. Lineage (NCBI taxonomy): Eukaryota > Metazoa > Chordata > Mammalia > Carnivora > Otariidae > Callorhinus > Callorhinus ursinus. The sequence continues at coordinate 61,494,486 of NW_027397071.1, read as the reverse complement.
ATGCAGGGCTCAATCCCAGGATCCTGGGACCATGATCTGAGCCAAAAGCAGACACTTAACAACTGAGCCACCCAGGCGCCCCAGACATGTGCACATTTATGATACCATGTCTTTGTGATGACTATGATGAGTTGCCATTTTCATCACAAAATGTCTCCATTTGGCCTTAATAATAATCCTTGTCCAAAAGTCTACTTCATTTAATATTAACATAATACAATGTTACTAATGTAACATTTCATATCCTGATTAGCGTTTTCCTATATATATTTTAATATTATACTTTATATTTAAAGTGGGTTTCTTGTATATACATATTTGGTTTTCCTTTTTTATCCAGTCTTACAGTCTCTACCTCCTAATAAGAATGTGAGACAGGGGAGTCTGGGTGGCTCAGCCAGTTGAGCTTCTGACTCTTGGTTTCCACTCTGATCATGATCTCAGAGGGTCAAGGGATTGAGCTGCATGGGAATCCCAGCTCGGTGCACAGTAAGCTTGGGAGACTTTCCCTTTTCCTCTTCTTTCCCCCTTTTACCTCTCCCCAGATGTGTGCACACATGTGCATGCTCTCTCTAAAATAAATAAAATCTAAAAAAAAGAAAAGAAAAAGAAAAGAATGTGAGATAATTTATATTAATTGTATTCATGGCCTTATTGTTTTATATTCATCCTATCTTATTTTTTATTTTAGTATCTCTTTCTACCTTCATTTGAATTTATTATTTTTAGGTATTCCATTTCATTTCAAACTTTGGCTTAATAACTATAATCTGCATTTCACTGTTTTAGTGATTGCTCTTGGGTTTACAATTTGCATTTTTATTTATTTTTTTTTTAAGTAGGCTCCTTGCCCAATGGGGAGCCCAACACAGGGCTTAAACTCATGACCCTGATATCAAGACCTGAGCTGAGATCAAGAGTTAAATGCTTAACCAAATGAGTCACCCCGGCACCCCAATATGCATTTTTAACTTAACACAGTCTGCCTTCAAATAATATAGAACTTGTCTTATTATAGTATACTTATATTCTCCTTTCCTGTTGTGTGTTTTCATACATTTACTTCTACATAATTCATAAATGCCACGATATACTGTAATTACTTTCACTTTTCAAATGTCTCTTTTTAAAAAATTATAAATAAAAAATTTCTCATATGTACCCAAATATTTACAATTTCTGGTGCTCTTCATTTATTTGTGTTGATCTAATTTTCCATCTGTTATCATTTCCTTTCAGCCTAAGGAACTTCCTTTAACATTTTTTGTAGCTTCTGTTTGTGTGAAAAATATACTTAGTCTTTATTTCTGAAAGATACTTTTGTTGGATATAGCATTCTAAGTTAACATTTTATTACTTTAGCACTTGAAAATATCACTGATTATCTCCTGGCTTGCACTGCTTCTGATAAGAATTCTGTAATCATTATTTTTAAATGTTTCCCTATGTGCAATGTGTCTTTGTTTTCTCACCTCTGACTACTTTTTAAATTTTGTGTGCTATTGATTTTCAGCAATTTTATTATGATGTACCTTGATATGGTTTCCTTTGAGTTACTCCTGATGGAGTTACTAAGCTGCTTAGATCTGTGAGTTTATATTTTTCATGAAATTTGAGTAGTTTTCTGCTGTTCTTTAAAATTTCCCCCTTTCTAACTAGTCCCTCTAGTTCAGGAACTTTACTCACACATACATTAGGCCACTCTTTATGTCCCCCAGGGTCACTCAGGCTCCATTCCACTATCTACCTCCACTCCTACATACAACAAGAATACAAATACAAAATATATTTCCTGTGTGCACTTCACTTTGCATTGTTTTTATTGCTATGTTCTCAAATTCATTGATCTTTTTTTCAACAGCATCTAACCTCTTAACTCCTCGGTAAATGTTATACTTCAGCTCTAGAATTTCCATTTGGTTAATTTTCAGTATTTTTCATTTCTTTCCTCATTGCATTCTTGATTTCCTTTAAATTCAAGAAGAGTTATAATAACTTTTTAAATCATCATCTCCTAATTCTATTATTTTTACCACTGATATATTTTTAATTTCAAATTTTTCTTCAGGTTATGAGTCACATTTGGCTAATTCTCATGTCTACTAGTTTTTTGTGGGTTTTTTTTTTTTTAAGATTTTATTTATTTGACAGAGAGAGACAAGTGAGAAAGGGAACACAAGCAGGGGGAGTGGGAGAGGGAGAAGCAGGCTTCCTGTGGAGCGGGGAGCCCAGTGCAGGGCTTGATCCCAGTACCCTGGGATCATGACCTGAGTCCAAGGCAGACACTTAATGACTAAGCCACCCAGGCGCCCCTCATGTCTACTAGTTTTTGACTAAATACCATTCATCATGAAAGTTGTATTAATGAGTGTCTACACTTAGTGGTGTGCCTTTTAAGAGTGTAGAAGTATATTCTGACAGGCCCTTAATTTTCACCCATATCGGGTTGATCCTTTTTAGACTCCTTTACAACACTTTTTAGGATGGATCTAAAGCAGTGATTCTCAAAAGTATAGTTCACAGATTCCTGGGATTTCTTGAGACTGATTGTACAAAAGTAATGCTAAGTAAAACTGCTGACAAATCAAAGTAGTGGTGCTAAGGAGCACCTGGGTGACTCAATCGGTTAAGTATCTGACACTTGATTTTGGATCAGGTCATGATTTCAGGGTGGTGAGACAGAGCCCATGTCAGGCTCCTCAAACAATGTGGAGTCTACTTGAGATTCTCTCTCTCCCTTTTCCAATGTCCCTTCCTCAGCTTGTGCACTCTCTAAATAAATAAATAAAATCTTAAAAAAACAAAAACAAAAACAAAATTTGGGGCGCCCTGGTGGTGCAGTCAGTTAAACGTCCAACTCTTGGTTTCAGTTCAGGTCATGATCTCAGGGTCATGAGACTGAATTGGGCTCCGCGCTCAGCCCACTGTTTGCTTAAGACACTCACTCCCTCTCCCTCTGCCTCTTCCCCCTGCTCTTGCTCTCTCTCAAATAAATAAATAAAAAATAAAAAGTAGTGGTGCTAAGCTGAACTAGTAGTCACTGTATTGCATCCTAATAAATACTTGTATTAAAAAAAAGCCATGAAGTAACAAAAATTATTATTTGTATTAAATCTTGGTGCTTTTAATATTATGTGTAATGAAATTGGAAGTACCCATAAGGCATTTCTGCTACATACTAAAGTACAACCATCGTACTGAGGAAAAGGACATGTTTACACTGTGAGGTGAACTTTTTCAAAGAACACCATTTTTACTTGAGCAAATGATGTCACACTATGTTATTCAGAGTTGACATTTTCTTAAAAAAGGAATAAAGTAAGCCCATCAATACAAAGAAAACAAATGACAACTTTTTGTCAATGACAAAATTTGAGCCTTCAAACTAAATTCCAAATTTTTAAAAAATCTGTATATGTCATTATGAGCTTTACAACTTCCCCTTACTTAAAATACTTTTCTGTGAGATCAGTGATATTAACAAATGTGATTTACTGATATCATATAATGCCATGTTTCAATATTTGGTTGATCTAACTAACCAAACCAGTATTTCCCAAATAACTATTTTTTTTTTACTCATTGTGGCATTATTTCTATTTATTTTATTGATTGAATTTTTTATTTTTTTGGTGAACACTATTAACATTTTTTTTTTAATCACCTGGTTACCCCACCCCTCACCCCCTCCCTTCTGTAACCCTGTTTGGTTCCCAGAGTCCAGAATCATGCATGGTTTGTCTTCCTCTCTGATTTCTTCCCATTCAGTTTTCCCTCCCTTCCCCCATGATTTTCCACGTTATTATGTTCCACATGAGTGAAACCATATAATAATTGTCTTTCTGCGCTTGACTTATTTCACTTAGCATCATACCCTCCAGTTCCATCCATGTCAATGCAAATGGTGGGTATTCATCCTTTCTGATGGCTGAGTAATATTCCATTGAATATATGCACCACATCTTCTTTATCCATTCACCTGCTGAAGGACATCTCGGCTCCTTCCACAGTTTGGCTATTGTGGACATTGCTGCTATGAACATTGGGGTGCAGGTGCCCCTTCTTTTCACAACATCTGTACCTTTGGGGTAAATACCCAGTAATGCAATTGCTGGGTCATAGGGTAGCTTATTTTTAACATCTTGAGGAACCTCCATACTGTTTTCCAGAGTAGCTGTACCAGCTTGCATTCCCACCAACAGTGTAAGAGGGTTCTCCTTTCTTCACATTCTCACCAACACTTGTTGTTTCCTGTCTTGTTAATTTTCGTGATTCTAACCGTGTAAGATGGTATTTCATTGTGGTTTTGATTTTTATTTCCCTGATGGCTAATGATGTTGAACATTTTTTCATGTGTCTGTTAGCCATTTGTATGTCTTCTTTGGAGAAGTGTCTGTTCATGTCTTCTGCCCATTTATTGACTGGATTATTTGTTTTTTGGGTTTTGAGTTTGAGAAGTTCTTTGTTTTGTTTTATTTTAATGATTTTATTTATTTATTTGACAGAGAGAGAGACATAGTGAGAGAGGGAACACAAGCAGGGGGGGAGTGGGAGAGAGAGAAACAGGCTTCCCGCTAAGCAGAGAGCCCAATGTGGGGCTCGATCCCAACACCCTCAATTGAGAGGATCATATGGTTCTTGTCTTGAACTGAAGGCAGAGGCTTAACGACTGAGCCACCCAGGCGCCCCGAGTTTGAGAAGTTCTTTATAGATCTTGGATACCAGCCATTTATCTGTACTGTCATTTGCAAATATCTTCTCCCATTCCCTGGGTTGCCTCTTTGTTTTGTTGACTGTTTCCTTTGCTGTGCAAAAGCTTTTTATCTTGAAGTCCCAAAAGTTCATTTTTGCTTTTGTTTCCCTTACCTTTAGAGACGTGTCTTCAAAGAGTTCGCTGTGTCCAATGTTGAAGAGGTTACTGCCTATGTTCTCCTCTAGGATTTTGATGGATGCCAAAATACTCAACAAGATCCTAGCCAATGGGATCCAACAGTACATTAAAAGGATTATTCACCATGACCAGGTGGGGTTTATCCCTGGGATGCAAGGGTGGTTCAACATTTGCAAATCAATCAATGTGATAGATCACATTAACAGACAAGAAGCATATAATCCTCTCAATTGATGCAGAAAAAAACATGTGACAAAATACAGCATCCTTTCCTAATTAAAAAATATAGGGATACAGGGAACATACCTCAATATCATAAAAGCCATCCACAAAAAGCCCACAGCAAGTATCATTCTCAATGGGGAAAACCTGAGAGCTTTTCCCTTACGGTCAGGAAGACGACAGGGATGCCCACTACCACCATTATTGTTCAACATAGGACTAGAAGTCCTAGCCTCAGCAATCAGACAACAAAAAGAAATCAAAGACATTCAAATTGGCAAAGAAGAAGTCAAACTCTCACTCTTCACAGATGACATGATACTTTATGTAGAAAACCCAAAAGACTCCACCCCCAAACTGCCAGAACTCATACAGCAATTCAGCAACATGGCAGGATACAAAATCAATGCACAGAAATCAGTTGCATTTCTATACATCAACAATGTGACTGAAGAAAGAGAAATCAAGGAATCTATTCCATTTACAATAGCACCAAAAACCATAAGATACCTAGGAATAAGTCTAACCAAAGAGGTAAAGGATCTTTACTCTAGAAACTACAGAACATTTATGAAAGAAATTGAGGAAGACACAAAGAGATGGAAAAATATTCCATGCTCATGAATTGGAAGAATAAACATTGTGAAAATGTCTATGCTGCCCAGAGCAATCTACACATTCAATGCAATCCCTCTCAAAATACCATCAGCATTTTTCACACAGCGGGAACAAGCAATCCTAAAATTTGTATGGAACCAGAAAAGACCCCAGATCACCAGGGGACTGCTAAAAAAAAAAAAAACAAAAACAAAGCTGGGGGCATCATAATGCCTGACTTGAAGCTGTATTACAAAGCTGTGATCATCAAGACAGCACGGTATTGGCACAAAAACAGACACACAGATCAATGGAACAGATTAAAGATCCCAGAAATGGACCCTCAACTCTATGGTCAACTAATCTTCGACAAGCAGGAAAGAATATCCAATGGAAAAAACACAGTCTCTTCAATAAATGGTGCTGGGAAAATTGGACAGCCACATGCAGAAGAATGAACCTGGACCATTTTTTACTCTCAGGGATCACAGGTCTATTATGTTGCCTGTTGTCCAATACCTAAAGATAGTTGTTATGGGTACTTTCAGCAGGCACCACACCAGTTATTCCACTAGGGACAGATATAGAAATTCTTATAATTTTTATTTCTCAAAGTTACTGCCAACAAAAATGCCAATGTTTTCCCAGGTCTGAAAAAGTTTCATAAAAACTAACCAGAGATGTAGGTCATGAAAGCATATTCAGCTATTTTTAGGCACATTAGTTCTATTTTACACGATAATGCCTACCTTTACATTGGAAATTACAATGTTTTACATTCATGTGGTTTTATATTAACATGAACCATAAATTATTTCATCTATAAATTTATTCTATACAATAATAAGGATATTTACAAACATTGCTCTGAGTATAATTATCTTTGCTTTTTTTTTTTTTTTAAGATTTATTTGAGGGGCACCTGGGTGGCTCAGTCAGTTAAACATCTGCTTTCAGCTCAGGTCATGATTCCGGGGTCCTGGGATCAAGTCCCACATAGGGCTCCCTGCTCAGTAGGGAGTCTGCTTTTCCCTCTGCCGCTCCCCCTGCTCAGGCTCTCTCTCTCTCATAAATAAATGAAATCTTAAAAAAAAAAGAAAGAAACCCTTCTTTTTTTTTTTTAAAGATTTTATTTATTTATTTGAGAGAGAGAGAGAGAGAGAGCAGGAGAGGGAAGAGGGTCAGAGGGAGAAGCAGACTCCCCGCTGAGCAGGGAGCCCGATGTGGGACTCGATCCCGGGACTCCAGGACCATGACCCGAGCCGAAGGCAGTCGCTTAACCGACTGAGCCACCCAGGTGCCCAGAAAACCTTCTTTTAAAAAAAATTATTTGAGGGCGCCTGGGTGGCTCAGATGGTTAAGTGTCTGCCTTCGGCTCAGGTCATGATCCCAGGGTCCTGGGATCGAGTCCCACATCGGCTCCCTGCTCCTCGGGAGCCTGCTTCTCCCTCTGCCTCTCTCTCTCTCTCTCTCTTTCATGAAAAAATAAATAAAATCTTTAAATGAAAATTATTTGAGACAGAGAGAGAGAAAGAGAGAAAATGATTGGGGGGAGGAGCAGTAGGAGAGGGAGAAAGAAAATCCTTAAGCAGACTCCCTGCTGAGCACTGAGCCTGATGAGGGGCTCAATCCCTGGACCCTAAGATCATGACCTGAGCCAAAATCAAGAGTTGGACACTCAATTGACTGAACCACCCAGGCTTTTTTGCTTTTTTTTTTTGTTTTAACAGCAACATTTCTCTAGTTTTCCAGTTTCTATGACAAGAAAGCTAAAAAGAAAAAGGAAAGGAAAAAAAGACTACCTCAAACCATAGTTAGCAAATAGTCTAAACAGATTTTTGCCTGCCCAACAGAGAAATCATTGGCAAGAGGTACAATAAACTGAAAACAGATTTATAAACACTTTATTTGCCATTTAAAGCCTAAGAAAGAGACATTTTATATAACTTTTTATCTTCTTTCAGATTCCCAAGTTTTAACAAATACATTGTCTATAGAATTTACTACCTTCTTTCAAGTCATTTGGAAGGAATATGTACTATTAAATCTTTATAGTTTGTAAAGGCAACTAAATATGGGGGGAAGAAAAAGGATTCTATCAATATAAAACAAATGGCTATTAATACATTCCAATTAATTCCTCTCACAGAGGAAAATATGTAGTGAAAATTGGATACAGGGACTGTATTAATAACTTCCAAGCAGAATACAGCACATTGTTACAATGCTATGATCACTAGGATAAAAAGCATTATCCCAGTTCAATCACTAGGTAACTACTATTAAGGCAAATTGTAGGCCCTCTCTGGGCCTCAAATTCCACATTAATTAGAAAAAAAAAGCTATGAATACATTTCATATTAAGGACACCTGTAATGCCACCTGTTGCTATTTTTTAAATTAAAAAATGACAGCACAAGGTGGTGCCAAAAAATTAAAACTGCCCCCCTCCAAAAATGATAGCCTATTTCCACAATAAGGAAATCAAACCTGTCACCTAGAAGAAATAAAATGTGTGATAATGTATCATATGGATTTTTCTGAAGCATAATCCTCAAAAGTGAATTTCTTTCCTCTTTCTTCCACTGACATGTTTATAAGTCAGAAATCTTTTAGTGCTTCCAATCATTTCCTTATTTCAAGCATTATAAACTATTAATCCCTATAAATATTCGTTTGAACCATGAAAGCTACTTTTTGAGCAAAATCAGATTAAGATTCTGTATCAGAAGAAGCTCATTAGACTTTTAAGGCTAGAAAGGACCCATCTCAGAGGCTGTTTAAAACCACTCTGAAATATGACTTACCCAAGAACAAGTAGGACTTAAATGGCAAAGACTACAAAGCAGTGCTCTATTGCTTCTCCCTCTACACCACATTCTGACCTCACAGATTCAAAGATGCAACTCCTGGAACTTGCTGCTCAAGCATATAAATCTGAACAAAAAGATCATTAACATAACACGCAATTATCAAAAGAATCATAAATATGTGGATTTAGGGGCTCTGAGACAAAAGGATTCCAGAAAATGCTGCTCATTTTTACAAGGTTATTTATAGTGTGTCACTGGGTCCTACAGGAACTTGAGATTATACCCAACAATGCATATAAACACTCTCTCAGACTACTCTAAAAGCTAATGTTGTGTCTGTGAGATTAAACAACGTAAGTCTTTATTTCCCCCAAACATCAATGTTCCCCTGAACACTGAAAGAAACCTAAAGATTATAATTAATAGGTAAGGGAAGTATGTAAAGTAAGTTTTTAGGGAGCAAAAGTTCTAGTCATTTATGAAGCATGCTGGTCAACAAAGATAATCAAATAATTTTCATTGTGACTATGTTTGCTATTTACCTTTTTGCTTCTTGTACTATAGAGCCTTTGCCCAAATAAAGACACTCTGTGTTTGCCATCCATTCAAGAAAACCGTTTAAGTTTAGTGGAAACAGACTGGGTTGAACATCAAAAGACATTTACTATCTATTCTGGGGTCTACTAACTACTATGGGACCATGGCAGGGCAGCCATCCTGAGTTTAAGTTTTTGTATCTGCAAAATAAAACAGCTAGACTAAATGGCCTTTCAGGGCTCTTCTGGATCTAAAACCTCATATCCATGTTATATCTACTTAAGTGTAAGGCCTTAAGTTTAGTACTCTGAAAAATACAAAAACTGAATAATAAGTCAGGATGGAAAGGGCTTCCTAATTACCAAAATAAAGGGAAAAACTATTAAGAAAAAGTCCAATATTGTCAAAATAAAAAACTTCCTTCTCTCCAAAAGCACAATAAAATAAAAATGTAAATTGGGAAAATATCTGCAAAACAGGTAATGAATAAAAGGATCATCCCATTCATATAAGAAGGCCTTATAAATTAAAATTTTTAAGTCAGTAGCAACATAAACTCACATATAAAAGGGCCAATAAACCAGTGAAGTATTAACTCATTAGTAGTGAAAGAAAAGTGAATTGAAAACAAAAAATATAATTTATTTCCAATCTGGCAAAGCTTTTTATTTTCTTTCTTTATTGTGGTAAAACATACTTACCATAAAATACACCATTCTAACCATTTAAAAGTGTGCAGTTCAGTGACATTAAGTACTTTCACGCTGTGCAACTCACCACTATCCATCTCTAGAACATACTCATCACCCCACACTGTAACCCTGTACCCATTAAACAGTAACTCCCTATTCCAACCTCCCCCAGTCCCTGATAACCACTATTCTACTTGTTAGAATTTGACTACTATCAGTACCTCTTATAAATGGAATAACATATGTCTTGTTGTGTCTGGCTTATTTCATTCAGCATGTCTTCAATTGTCATCCATGTTGTAGCATACGGTTGAATTTCATTCCTTTTTAAGGCTGATTCTGTTGTATGTATATACCACATTTTGCCTATCCATTTATCAGCCAATGGTCCCATGGGATGCTTCTACTTTTTTTTTTTTTAAGATTTATTTACTTGAGAGAGCATGAGAGAGAGCAAGCACACATGTGTGAGCAGGGAGAGGGGCAGAGGAAGAGGGAGAGAATCTCAAGCAGACTCCCCGCTGAGCATGGAGCCTGACACAGAGCTCGATCCCACAACCCCAAGATCATGACCTGAGCCGAAATCAAGCGAGATGCCTAACCAACTAAGCCACTCAGGTGCCCCACAATGCTTCTACTTCTTGTTCTATTCTTCTGTAAATATGCCTGCTTTCAATTCTTTTGGGTATATACTCAGAAGTGGGATTGATGGATTATGTGGTAATTCTATGTTTACAAGGAACCGTCATACTGTGTCCGCAGTGGTTGCACCATTTTATCCTCCTACCAGCAGTGAACAAAGATTCCAAATTCTCCATATGTTGTCTGATTGCTGAGGCTAAGACATCCAGTACCATGTTGAACAACAACGGTGAGATGCTAGCTAATAGCATCCAACACTACATTAAAAGGATTATTCACCACAACCAAGTGGGATTTATTCCTGGGTTGCAAGGGTGGTTCAACATCCACAAATCAATGTGATATACCAGATTAATAAAAGAAAGGACAAGAATCATATGATCCTCTCAATAGATGCAGAAAAAGCATTTGACAAAACACAGCATCCTTCCTTGATAAAAACTCTCTGCAGTGTAGGGATAGAAGGAACATACCAGAATATCATAAAAGTCATTTATGAAAACCCACAGTGAATATCATCCTCAATGGGAAAAAACTGAGAGCTTTTCCCCTAAGGTCAGGAACACGACAGGGATGTTCACTCTCACCTTTGCCCATTTTCTTTTTTTTAATTATATTTTATTGAGATATAATTGACATATAACATTGTGTAAGTTTAAGGTGTACATATGTTGATTTGACACATTTATATACTGGAGAGAGTTGAGGGGCTGTTTAAATGTTTAAGTCCTGGGCTGAATCCCACAGATTTAGATTCTAACTCTATAATGGAGTAGAGCCCACAAATCTGCATTTTTAAAAACAAACAGCATAGGTGAATCTGATGAAATTGATTCAAGAACTACATCTTGAGAAACAATGCTAAAGAGTCCTTTTCACAGGTTTCATGGGATCATGACCTGAGCCGAAGGCAGACACTTAATGACTAAGCCACCCAAGCACCCCAATTTAGCCATTCTAACAGGTGTGTAGTTGTATCTCATTATGATTTTAGTTTGTATTTCCCTAATAACTAATGGCATTAAACACCTTTTCACATGATTACTTTCTACCTGTTTTCTTAGATGAAGTATCCATTAGAATGTCTTCCCCATTTTTTATTGGGTTTTTTTCTTAAGATTGAGTTTTGAGAATTCTTCAGATATTCTGGATGCAAGTCCTTTATAAGGTGTATGTTTTGCAATTACTTTCTCCAACTCTTCAGCTTATCATTTCATTTTCTTAAGAATGAATGTCTTTCAGGGTGCCTGGATGGCTGAGTCAGTTAAGCATCCAACTCTTGGTTTCGGATCAGGTCATGATCTTAGGGTCATGAGATCAAGCCCTGCATCAGGCTCCACACTCAGCAGGGAGTCTGCTTGAGATTCTCTGCCTCTCCCTCTGCCCCTTCCCCTGCTTGCGCAAGCTCTTTCTCTCTCAAGTAAATAAATAAAATCTTTAAAAAAAAATAAGAATGAATGTCTTTCAAAGAGCAGTGTATATAAATTTTGATGAAGTTCAGTATTTTAATTTTTCTTTTAGAGTTTGTACTTTATCTGTCCTATTTGGGGAAAAAACAATCTTTGCCTAACCCAAAGCCTCAAAGATTTTCTTTCACAAATTCTACAATTTCATCTCTTACACTTAGGTCTGTGAATTATTTGGGGTTAATTTTGGTATGTGGTGTAAGGGTTAAGTTGCTACTGCTAATGCTGCTGCTGCTTCCCCCCCCCTTTTTTTTTTGCATTTGGATATCCAATTGTGCCAGCTCCATTTGTTAAAAAGACTATTTCTACAGAGTTGAATTATCTTGGCAAGTTGTAAAAAGCTGATCAGGTAAATGTAGGGTCTATTTCTGGACTCTCTACTCTGTCTCAGTGACTATTTGTCTATCTTTTTTGCAAAAAACATATTGTCATGGCTAATGTCTTACAATCAGTCTTAAAATTATGTGGTATGGAGATATCCAAGTTTGTTCTTTTTCAAAACTGTTTTAACTATTTTACACCATTTTCATTTTAATATAAATATTAGAATCAACTCATCACGGGATGCCTGGCTCAGTCGGTTAAATGTCTGCCTTCAGCTCAGGTCATGATCCCACATCAGGCTCCTTGCTCAGCAGGGAGTCTGCTTCTCCCTCTGACTGACACTCCCCTGCTTGTGTGCTCACTCATTTCCTCTGACAAATAAATAAAACCTTAAAAAAAAAAATCAACTCATCAATATCTTTTATATTTAAAAAGCTGGAATTTTTATTGGAATTACACTGATTTTCCAGATTAATGTGAGGAAAAGTGACATTTTAACACTATTGAGTCTTACAATTCATGAACATGATAATACTCCATTTATTTAGGTTTTTAATTTTTCTCAGCAATGTTTTATAGTTTTCAGTGTAAGGCCTTGCATATTCTTTGCTAAATTTATCCCTAAGTCTTTTTTTAATGATATTATAAAAAAGTATTTTTTTAAATTTTAGTTTCCAATTGTTCATCACAGTGTAAAGAAGTATCATTGATTTTTATATACTGACTTTGTATCTTATGACTGTGCTAAATTCAATTATTATTTCTAGTAGCTTTTTTGTAGATTCCTGGGGGTCTTCTACCTTGATTATTCTGTCATTTTCAAATGACAATGATGCTTTGAATGACAATGTTGAATAGAAGTGGTAAGAGTAAACATTCCTTGTTCTCAATCTTAGGGTAAAGGATTCAATCTTTCACCATTAAGTATGCTAAGTGTAGGATTTTTTTTTTTAAAGATTTTATTTATTTATTTGAGAGAGAGAGAATGAGAGATAGAGAGCACAAGAGGGAAGAGGGTCAGAGGGAGAAGCAGGCTCCCCGCTGAGCCCGATGCAGGACTCAATCCTGGGACTCCAGGATCATGACCCGAGCCGAAGGCAGTCGCTTAACCAACTGAGCCACCCAGGCGCCCCTAAGTGTAGGATTTTTATAAATGTTTTTTATCAGGTTGAGGAATCTACATTTATTTCTAATTTTGGAGAGTTTTTTTCAAATGGACACTGAATTTTGTTAAATGCTTTTTTTATATGTGTTGAAATGATCATATGGGTTTTTTTTAACCTGTTGATAAGGTACATGAAAATTTTTTCAATCACAGGAGTGACATGATTATACTTATATTTTTGAGAGATCACTTGACATAAGTTGCAAATTACTCCTTATAAATTGATTATATCTATATCCTTCACTAGACTGTAAGTTTTGTGAAGAGAAACACCATGCCTGTTTTCTTCTCCATTCTATATCTAGGTTTGAATACAGTGCTTGGATCAGAGTAGAAAATACTTATTGAGTGCTGCCTGAGTGGCTCAGTTGGTTAAGCAACTGCCTTCAGTTCAGGTCATAATCCTAGGGTCCTGGGAATGAGCCCCAAGTCAGGCTTCCTGCTCAGCAGGGGAGTCTGCTTCTCCCCCTCCCCCTGCTCATGCTCTCTCTCTCACTCACTCTCTCTCAAATAAATAAATAATAAAATCTTTAAAAAAAAAACAACGAAAATACTTGAGTGAACAAACATATGTGTAAACAAATACAAGTAGAGCAAGAACATGAAGGATCAGCTAGAATGGAGAAACACTAGAGGTAGAGAAAATAATTAGGAGGCTATCTGGTTGAGGGTTGGTATTTCTGCAACAGAACAGTTAAGTGGCAAAGGATCTAATGTGATTAGGAAAAATAAAACAAACAAACAAAAATTTCAAGCTTTCTACATGCCTAAGAATCCTGGAGAAATTTTGGTTGATGTTAGTTTACATTTGGGTTTGAGTTATTGCAATGACCAAGCCAAGAAAAGAGGGCTAGGTAATTTGTTCTATTTTTCTTGGGTTATCACATATCCTTGAATTAACCTAAATCTTTATATTTTGGGACCAAGAATTAAATAAAGTATGGCTATGTCTCTTTGGTCCCCCCAAACTCAAACCTATTTTCCAAGTTTATAAAGAAGTTTCCAAACCAAATCTATTAGTGGGATAGTCTAACATCCTCTAATGGCATAAATGGCTGAAAGGGAGAGAGGGTTAGGAGAGAAATAGAGGGAAGAGGATCAACTCAAAAGTACAACAATCCTAAAATACCAAGATGCACTAAGTTTTTACAATAGATTGTTGGGTTGACAGAAGAGGTAATAACTAGCAATGCCATAAATCTTCCTATTGCTTTCTCTTCTCTAGACTCCAGCCCACTAAGATGACGAACAAGTTGGTCTTAGAAAAGCAAGTAGAACAGTCTGAACTAATCAGAAATTCAAGCCATACAGGAGTTAGGACTGTAGAAAAGGAAGTCCTAAGCAAGAAAACATTGTAAACTAGAAGAAAGGAAGAGGAACAAGATAAGATTTGGGGGGGTTTTTTGGGTAGGGGGTAGAGGGACAGGCAGAGAGAATCTTAAACAGGCTCCATACCCAGCATGGAGCCTGACCTGGAGCTCGATCTCATGACGCTGACATCATGACCTGAGCCGAAATCAAGAGTCAGACGCTCAACCAAGTGAGCCACCCAGGCACCCCATGGATTAGATATTTTAACCTAAAAGTTTTAGTATTAGACCATCGCTAATCCCATTATTCCACAAAGGCATTCAACAAATATTTTATTAATGCCTACCATTGCCAAGCACCAAGCACAATATAAAAATAAGAAGAAATTATGTCTGTCTTTAAAGAACTCAGAGTGTAACAGAAAGACAGACTTGTTGAGAAACCATGAAACAATTGCTTTACAAAGATAAACAGAGTGAGCACAGGGCAGAAAGTAATACCAATCACCATCTCACTGTGAGACTGAAAGATCATGATACAGTGGTTCCAAAAACTAATACAGGTTACACTAATAGAAATGACATGCCTCTGGGGCTCCTGGGTGACTCAGGCATCTGACTTCAGCTCAGGTCATGATCTCAGGATCCTGGGATCAAGCCCTATGTTAGGCTCCATTCTCAGCAAGGAGTCTGCTTGTCCCTCTGCTCCTCCCCTCCCCCGCTTCTGTTCTCTCTCTCTCTCTCTCTCTCTCTCTCTCTCTAATAAATAAATAAAATCTTAAAAAAAAATGACATTCCTCACACAAGGAAGAGGATAGATCAACTTTGGCCTCTCAACCCAAGGTGGGCATTCATATGAGTGTCACATTGTATATGCAGCACTGACCTCCTAAAATGAATCACAGTTCTAAACTGGAAAAGTATCTGAAAGTGATGCCTCAGAAAATATGACTAACAACAACTAGGATCTACAGTACGTATTTTTTCAGTTTCATTAAGATATAATTGATATATTAGTTCAAGGTGTACAACATAATGATTTGATAATATGGGTATATTACAAAATAATTAGCACACTAAGTTTAGTTAACATCACTTACCTCACATAATTACAATTTTTTTCTTGTGATGAAAATTTTTAAAAGCTATTCTCTTTGCAAAATTTCAAATATAAATACAACACTGTTAACTATAATCACCATGCTTTATATGTTATATCCCCATATAGTATGTATTTTAATTTCCTTTTTTTTTAAAGATTTTATTTATTTATTTGAGAGAGAGCGAGCACAAGCAGGGGGAGCAGCAGGCAGAGGGAGAGGAAGAAGCAGGCTCCCCGCTGAGCAGGGAGCCCGATGCCGGACTTGATCCCAGGACACTGAGATCATGACCTGAGCCAAAGGCAGATGCTTAACCATCTGAGCCACGCAGGCGTCCCTGTATTTTAATTTCAATACAACTCTGGGATGGCTGAATGAACTAAAGATGTTTAGCCCAAAGAAATGGGAGATAAAACAGGACTGACTTTTAATAGCTGAAGAAAAGTCAAGAGAGAAAATAGATGTACCTTGTGAGGTCTGTCTCTGAAAGAAGAGTGAGGTCAAAGGAATGGAGCTTACAGGTGGCAACTCAAAATAAGGAAAAACAAACACATGCAACTGATACCTCATTTTTTGCATGTGGTTGGTGTATAAAATGTTTTTATTTATAAAATTTTAGACAGAGTTGCTGAACAAATGAAGTAATGCCTTAAAATTAATAAGCATTCCATTGCTAAAAGTATTTAAGCATGCACTATATTACCCTAAGACAAAAATGTGTAAAATACTGCTTAATTTGTGACCACGTGCACTAGACAGTTCTACAGATCCCTCCACAGTCATTATCTCCATCAACCAGTTAAGTCACTTATTCTCTTTTTTCAGTTCTCACAACTATAGAGTGGGGATACAGTTTCTGGCTATCTCAAAGTAATGTGAAAATAGTAAGTCAATGAGTATAAAAGAGCAGAGGCAGGAACTTAAGGTAGGATCAGGGGAGGGAAGCATAACATAAATCTGTCACTGGTGGAAAAGGAGAGGTTCCACTGAAGTGAACTGTTCAACTAACTGAAGACCACAACCCCAACTTCATGCTCAAGACTGCATATTCCTCATTATTCTGCCAGACACCCCATTATCATTCCTGCTTCTGTGCTTTCCTTATCTAGAATAAACTTCCTGACGACTACATCCACATAACATATTTTGATTCATATTTCCTAAGTTGGTCCCTCTGAAATCTTTCCTGACCACCCTCACAGCCCTATATATTCCCTTCCCATACTCCCCAGACATCAATTAAAACTGAATCTTCCTTTTCAATATCCTCATAGCACTACCTACTTTCATAATAGAAATTATTTCATCGGAAAGATCATGAGTTCTAGATTCAGTTTAAGACTGAATTTTGGGGTGCCTCGGCGGCTCAGTTGTTAAGCGTCTGCCTTTGGCTCAGGTGATGAACTCAGGGTCCTGGGATCGAGCCCCGCATCAGGCTCCCTATTACACAGGAAGCTTGCTTCTCCCTCTCCCACTCTCCCTGCTTGCGTTCCCTCTCTCACTGTGTCTCTGTCAAATAAATAAATAAAATCTTAAAAAAAAAAAAAAGACTGAATTTGTGATTTAGAAGCTTCAGTTCATTCATCTTTGAAACAGGGATAACAATGACTGCCTCACAGTTATTGTTGTAAGTGTTGTATAAGAAACAAGTACAGTGAGCATAGTGGCTGGTGTACAACAGGTAATATGATTATACGCGCGCGCGCGCGCGTGCGTGCGTGTGTGTGTGTGTGTGTGTGTGTGTGTGTGTGTGTGTTAAAAATGAATAAAGGGATGCCTGGGTGGCTCAGTCGGTTAAGCGCCTGTCTTTGGCTCAGGTCATTATCCCAGTGTCCTGGGATCAAGTCCCGCATCAGGCTCCTTGCTCAGTAGGATGCCTGTTTCTCCCTCTCTCTGATGCTCCCCCTGCTTGTGCGTGCACTCTGTCTCTGTCTCTGTCTCTCTCTCTCTCTGATAGATAAATAAATAAATAAATGAATGAATGAATGAATAAACAAACAAACAAACCTTTTTTAAAAAAAGTCATCTTAGGGTCTTTCAAAGGAAGATGATAGGGAATTATTAGAGGAAGAAGAGACTGAAAGATAAATGGTACAAAATAAGATGTTAGAAAACATATCTATGCTTCTGATCTTCATTTCTTTGTTTTGAAGATAAGACAACAAAAAAATGACATGAGTGATAAAAGTAGTTGAGGGAAAGATGATTTTAAAATAAAGCTTAAAGGCTTTTTATAAAACGGCAACCTTAAACTCTATACCAAACTGCTAACAGCAGGGACTTAAGAATGAGAGAAAGGAAAAATACCTATTAAAAAAATAAAAGATTTTTTTACTGAAAATATAGCATTTAGAAATGTGAAACTAGGTTAAAAAAAATTCCTAATGCATAAATAAAAATTAACTATGCACATTAAGGCCCAATTTCAGATGCTGCTTATTTAGATAATGAAATGATCTTATAAATAATTTGGGGAGTGCACAATTGTTGGCATGGAGGCAATAAACATCAGTTTGCAGATGGACCAAAGAACAAAGCAACTAATGCACATTTGCAGACACCCCCTCCCCGCAAGTACAAGCTATGATCAGTCCTCTTGTCATTTCATGCCCACAACATCTGTGTAAGACAAATAAGATTGCTATTCTTTCTCTCTTTTCACATGCACTAATAACAATGAAAACCACTTATTCAGTGTTTATTATTCATAAAGGGTGGCTGAACATAGAGGGGTAAAGGCATATGACAAAAATTACATAGTTAATCTGAGTTACAGAGTCAAGACTGGAAACTAAGTTCACAGATTGAAGAAAAAAACTAGTTTGAGATATCCTAAACTACTTTTTAGGCTCAAAGTACACTTGCTAAATGTTTTAACTTTTTCCATACTCAATCTGATTCATTTAAACTAAAATGTTAACCAATATAATAAAAGGAGTTTTAAGAAAGTAGATTAAAAACAGAAAATGAGGTAAATGGTTAAACTAATGACAGACCTATTTTTCTATTTTCCATTCCAGAAATGAAACTAAGGCTATGCTGAACAGACCCAGCAAAAGTAGATTTGCTGACAGCACTGATTCAACAAACTTTAACCTGTATGTTAGGTTAAATCCAGTGCTATATATTATAGGCATAAAAATACACAATAATTCCTACCCTCAAGATCATACTACTTCACACTAGATAGTATTTTATAGAAAAAAGTGTTTTAAAATAATTCTTAAAATTTATTCAAGATACGAAAACCCAGATGGATTCTGTAATAAAATAAAACTGCAGAAATAAACAAATAAATAATTAAGTAACACACTAAAAATATTAACAGACCAATAAAATTACCACTAGGTGTCACTGTGATACAAAGTTGTTGGCTGCCTAATTTAGGCTTGCTTTATACATTGTTGAGTCTTCCTGATAATAACATGGAACACTGGATCTTATTTAGCATCTCTTTGCATTTTAATATTTATACATACACAGAAAAATTAGTATTTATCCAATTCCTTAATAACAGTAAGCTGGTCTATATATATAAAGCATTTAACAATTATATTTCAGGTCACCTAAACTTTACTGAGTATATTTTTAAATTTCCCTATGGTAAATATTTTAATATACAAACAAATAGATACATATGTTCACATTTACTGAACCATTTATTTTCTCAGCAGATACTGCTCTGTGCTAACCACTGTGCTTGGGAGAATTTAGAGAAGAATAAGACCTAGTCTCAATTTGAGAAGTTAACATTCACAAAGGAAACCTGAAACACAAAGAAAGAACAAGATGTTTTAAAATCAATGAATGAATCAACTTAACTATGTCCATGGAGGTTAGGAAAGGCTTCATAAAGGAGATATTTGTATGTAATATTAAAATATGAGGGTGAGTTTTCTAGAAAAACTAAAACAAAGAAGGGCAAATCAAATAGAATATAGGAAATAAGGAACCACTGAAAGATGTATAAGAAGATTTACAGTCCAGAAACATCATTATAGGACAACTATGTAAAATACAGACTAGAGAAATAAAGAAACTGAAAGAATAGAAATTAGAGGAATTATGTTAATAATTCATGATCGAGATTAACTACTGAACTGTAACAGAGGTCATAAAAATAAAGGAAGGATTCACATAATATTGCTATAAAACTAACAAAACGTAATCAACCAAATGCAGTGAAAGAAGAAAAAATTTTCCATCAAGTCCCAAATATCTCTGCATATAACTTCCACAGTGATGCATATTAACAAACTTAACAGTGAACACAGAGAAGATGCATGACATGATTCTCTGACTGGCATGCAGTTCATAATAAAAGAATAACTATAATCGAGAACAAATAAAAACCTGGAATAATCAGAAGAAGGAGAAGCTGTGTATTGTACAATATCTGTATATAATTTCTTTTGAATCACATTTTATTTATATGTTTGTAACTATTTTAATTTTATTTGTTTTCAAACAGAATGATGACTTGACTTTCTACTCTACCATACTTGGGCACGAGTCTGCTTTAACAATGAATTATAAATCGAACAGATTAACAAATGTGATTTCTGGAAATTCTATCACATGTTTTTATAACAAAGCTTTAAAAGAGTTTCATAGATTATCCTCCAAATTCAGATAGAATTAAAGTATAACATTAACATATATCATCCAGAGAAGCCAGAATTTCTGATCACCATCTTTGAAATGAGCAGAGATTTCACGCCAACTGAGTGAACCAATGAAAAGTGTGGTTCAAGTGATCCATTTACTTCCACCATATACCAAATATTCCATCAACAAAAAGAATCAGGTCATTTTGAAATGAGACATTGCTAACTACTCAGCCACATGGTATAAATAGCAGTTAAAATTTATTTAGTATAAGACTTTTTTCCTGTTTTTTTTTAAATGGATAAAAATCTAAGAATATTAAGTAAAAGAAAAAGTATGATATGGTACTGAATTCTTTCCCCTATAATAAATATATTCATCACTAAACTAGGAAGTAAAAGCCTAGTAAAACCCTATATAAGGGGTTCCCTACTAACACACCAAGGATGCCTTAGCAATATTATTGAAAATCTGTATGAACAATAAACAGGGTCAATTCTGACTAACTACTGTTGCAATTTGTAACTGTAAAACTATTTTTCAAACATCAGTAGATGGGTTTTGGTAATTTTAAAATTACAAATTCATTTTAAATATCAACAAAGAGATAGAAACTTATAAAAAAAGAACCAAGCATATTTTAGAGCTAAAGAATAACTGAATTGAAAAGTCACTAAAGGGGCTCAACAACAGACTTGAGCAACCACAAGAAAGAATATGTGAACTTGAAGACAAGTCTTTTGAAATTATCCAGTCAGAAGAGAAAAAAGAAAAAAGCAAGAGAAAGAGTGAAAAAAAGCCAGAGGCCTAATGGGAAACCATTAAAGGACCAATATATGCATTTTGGGAGTTGCAGAAAATAAGACCAAGGGGCAGAAGGCTTATTTGAAGAAATAATGGTGAACACTTCCCAAATCTGGGGTAGGAAATAGACATGCAGATTCATGAAGCATAAAGGATCCAAAAAATAATAAATCCTAAAAAGTCCATACCAATAAAAACATTAAAATCAAATTGTCAAATTAAAGGACAAAAAGGAATTTGAAAGCAACAAGTGAAAAGTTCATCATGTAAAGGGAGCCCCCAGTATCAGCAGATTTCTAACTGAAACTTTGCAGGCCAGAGGGGATAGGGTGATGTATTAAAAGTGCTGAAAGAAAAAAACAACCAAACAAGAATACTATGTCCAGGAAAACTGTTCTTCATATATTAAGGAGAAATAAAGACTTTCTCCAGATAAACAAAAGCTAAGAAAGTTCAACATTGCCTTATAAGAAATGCTAAAGAGAGTACTCCAGCTGTAACAAAAGGATACTAGATAGCAACACAGGAGTATAAAGCTCTTAATGGTAAATATACAGACAACTACAAAACACTCTAGAAAGTACAGAATACTGTAACAGTAGTATTAATCACTTAATCTGGTAGAGAAGTTAAAAGACAAAAGCATACAAAATAAGTATAACTATAAATTGTTAATGGTACATAATATGAAAGGATTTAATTTGTGATATTAATAACGAAGGGAGGGGATAGAGACTAGTTTTATAGATGACTGAAGTTATCAGGTTAAAACAGATTATTAAAACTATGTCTTATGTAAGCCTCATGGTAACTACAAAGATAACAGCTAAAGAAGATTAGAAGATACAAAGAAAACAGCTATAGAAGATACACCAAAGAAAAGGGAACAAGATCAAAGCATGACACTACAAAGAAAATCAACAAACACAAAGAAAGATGGCAAGAGAAAGAGGGAACAAAAGCTACAAGACAAAGGAAATAATCAACAAAATGGCAATAGTAAGTCCTTTCCTACCAGTAATTACTTTAAATGTAAATGGATAAAACTCCCTAAACAAAAGACACAGACTAGCTGAAAGGATTTAAAAAAAAAAAAAAATCCAACTATATGGTATCTACAAGAGATTCACTTGAGATTCATGGACACAAAGAATGAAAGTGGAAGGATAGAAAAAAATATTCTAGGCAAATAGTAACCAAAAGAGAGCATGGTGGCCATACTTACATTGACTAAATAGACTGTAAGTCAAAAACTTTCACAAGAGAGAAAGGACATTATGTAACGATAAAAGAGTCAATTCACCAGAAAGATCAATTATATACACATATGCACCCAACACCAAAGCACAAAATATATGAAGCAAACAGTGATAGTAGGGGATTTCAGTAATGGATAAAACTTCTACACAGAAGATCAATAAGCAAACAAGGACTTGAACAACACTGTAGACCAAACGGACCTAACAGACATATACAAAACATTACACTGAAAAGCAGCAAAATACACATATTTCTCAAACACACATGGAACACTCTCCAGGGTAGATGCCATGTTAGGTTGTAAATCAGTCTTTTTTTTTTTTTAAGATTTTTTTTTTTATTTATTATTTATTTGACAGAGAGAGAAGGACAGCACAAGCAGGGAGAGCAGCAGAGGGAGAGGGAGAAGCAGGCTCCTCGTTGAGCAGAGAGCCTTATGTGGGGCTTGATCCCAGGACCCTGGAATCATGACCCGAGCCAAAGGCAGACACTTAACAGACTGAGCCACCCAGGTGCCCCAGGTTGTAAATCAGTCTTAATGAATTTAAGAAGAAAGAAGCAGAAGGAAACTACTATAGATTTTTAGTTTCATTATACTATGGTAGGAAAACATTCCTGGTATGATTTAAATCTTCTTAAATCTATTAAGACTTGTTTGTGACCTGGGGTATGTAGGTGGCTCAGTTGGTTAAGCATCAAATATTGATCTCGATTCAGGTCATGATCTCAGGGTCATGAGATCAAGCCCTGTGTCAGGCTCCACACTCAGCAGGGAGTCTGCCTGAGATTCTCTCCCTCTCCCACTCCCCCCAAGCGCTCTCAAATAAATAAATAAATCTTTAGGGGCGCTCAGGTGGCTCAGGTGGTTAATCAGCTGCCTTTGGCTTGGGTCACGATCCTCGAGTCCTGGGATCAACCCCCACATCAGGCTCCCTGCTCAGAAGGGAGTCTGCTTCTCCTTCTGCCCCTCCCCCTGCTCATGTTCTCTTTCTCTTTCAAATAAATAAATAAAAATCTTTAAAAGAAAATAAAAATAAATCTTTAAAAAAAAAGAAAAAGATTTGTTTGTGACCAACATGTCATCTATCCTGGAAGATTCACAAATCTGTGGAAATTTAACAACTTATGCCTAAACAACCAAAAGATCAAAGAAAAAAATCAAAAGAGAAATTAAAAAATATCTAGAGCCAAACGCAAACAAAAATACAGCATGCCAAAACTTCAGGGATGTAGGAAAAGCAGAAAAGTTTATAGCAGTAAATGCCTATATTTAAAAAAAGAAGAAAGACCTAACAAACAACTTAACTTTACACCTCAACTAACTTTAAAAAAAGGAACAAGCTAAGCCCAAAGTTAGAAGAAGGGAGGAAATAATAAAGATTAGAGCAGAAATTAAAATAGAAAAATAATTTTAAAAAAATCAGCAACACTGAGAGTTGATACTAGAAAAGATCAAGAAAATTGATAAACTTTTAGCCTAAACTAAGAAAAAAAAGAAGACTCAGTAAAAGCAGAAAGGAAAAAGGAGACATTACAACTGATGTCACAGAAATAAATATGAATATAGACACTACTATATACAATTATATGCCAACAAATGGGATAACCTAGTAGAAATGGGTAAATTCATAGAAACATATTACCTACAAAGACTGA
Source organism: Callorhinus ursinus (assembly GCF_003265705.2). NCBI lineage: Eukaryota > Metazoa > Chordata > Mammalia > Carnivora > Otariidae > Callorhinus > Callorhinus ursinus. The sequence continues at coordinate 61,470,399 of NW_027397071.1, read as the reverse complement.
ATCCAAAGAAACAGAAAATCTAAACAAATCTATAACTAGTAAAGAGACTGAATCAGTAATCAAAAACTTCCCAACAAAGAAAAATTTAGCACCAGATGGTTTCAACGGAGAATTCTACCAAACATCTAAAGAAAAATCAATGTCACTCTTTCTCAAACTCATCCCCAAAATCAGAGAGGAGGGAACACTCCCAAATTCATTTTATGAAATCAACATTACCCTGATGCCAAAGCCAGGCAAAGACACTACAAGACAAGAATAAAAACTATAAGCCAACAACCCGATGAATATAGATGCAAATATCCTCAACAAAATACTAGAAAAACAAATTCAACAGCACATTAGAAGGATCATACACCATAACCAAATGACATTTATGCATGTGATGAAAAGATGGTTCAACATATGGAAATCAATGTGATACACCATATTAACAAAATGAAGGGAAAAATGTTACATGATCATCTCAACAGATGCAGAAAAAGCATCTGACAAAATTCAACACCATTTCATGATAAAAAAATATGCAAGCTAGAAACAGAAGAAAATTACTGCAACATAATAAAGGCTATATATGAAATGTCTACAGCTAATATCATACTCAGTGGTGAAAACTAAAATCTTTTCCTCTAAAGATCATGAACAATGCAAGAATGCCCATTGTTGCCACTTCTATTCATCAGAGTATCTGAAGTCCTAGCCAGAGCAATTGGGCAATAAAAAGAAATAAAAGGCCTTCAAATCAGAAAGCAAGAAATAAAATTATCTATGTTTCTAGATGATATTATACATAGAAAACCCTAAAGTTTCCATTAAAAAAAAACCCTGCTAGAACTAATAAATTTAGCAAAGTTACAAGATACAAAATTAACATACAAAAAGTAGTTATATTTCTCTAACACTAACAACAAATAATCTAAAATGGAAACTAATAAAACAATCTCATTTACAATACCATCAAAAAGAATAAAACACACAGGAATAAACTTAACCAAGGAAGCAAAAGATTTGTACAATGAAAACAATAAAACAATGTTGAAAGAAAAGTACAGAAGAAACAAATGAAAAGACATCACATGTTCAATGGATTAAAAGACTTAATATTGTTAAAAATCCATATCATCCAACCAACCTACAGATTCAATGTGATCCCTATCAAAATCCCAATGGCACCTTTGCAGACATTTTTGTAGAAAACAATGTTAAAATTCATAAGGAACCACAAAGGACCCTATATAGTCAAAACAGTCTCGAGAAAGAGAAATGAAGCTGGGGGCCTCATACCTCCTGAATTCAGAACATTTTACGAAGTAATCAAGACAGTAAGTACTGGCATAAAGAAAAACATATAGACCAATGGAACAGAATAGTGAGCCCAGAAATTAATCCATGCATATGGGTCAAATGATTTGACAAGAGTGCCAATTCTACACAATGGAGAAAGGATAGTCTTTTTAACAAATGGTGTGGGGAAAACTGGATATCTACATGCAAAAGAGTGAAATTGGACCTTTATCTTATTCCATATACAATGATTAATTCAAAATTGTTTAAAGACTTAAACATAAGATCTGAAACTCTAAAACTCATAGAAGAAAATATAAAGCAAAAGCTTCATACATGGGTCTTGGCAATGATTTCATAGATATGATACCAGAAGCAAAGACAACAAAAGTAAAATAGACAAGTGGAACTAGATTAAACTAAAAAGCTTTTGTGCAGCAAAGGAAACAATCAATGAGACTGTAAAGGAGAAAATATTTGCAAAGTATATATTTGATAAGGAGTTGATATTCAAAATATATAAAAAAATCCTACAATTCAAAAGCAAAAAAGTAAATAACCTGATGTAAAGACGGGCAAAGGCCCTGAATAAGCATTTCTCTAAAGAAGACATACAAATAAGTATATGAGAAGATGCTCAACATCACTAATCATCACGGAAATCCAAATCAAAACCACAATGAGATATCACCGCATACCTGTTAAGAAGACCATTAAAATCAAAAACAAAACAGAAAATAGCAAGTGTTGGCAAGGATGTAGAGAAACTGGAACCCTTATGCATTTTATATTGGTGAGAATGTTAAAATGGTGCACCCATTATGGAAAAGAGTATGGACATTCCTCAAAAAATTAAAAAGAGAACCACATATGATCCAACAATTCCACTTTTGGGTATTTATCCAAAAAAAAACTGAAAGCAGAATCTTGAGATACTTGCAATCCCATGTTCACTGTAGCATTCACAATATCCAAGAGGTGAAAACAACCTAAATGTCCACAGATGGGTGAATGGATAAAGAAAAGGTAGTATATACATATAACGGATTATTATTCAACATTAAAAAAAATAAGAAAATCCTGTAATATTCTACAACATGGATGAAACTTGAGGATATCATACTAAGTGAAATAAGCCAGACAGAGAAGGACAAACATTGTATGATTCCACTTATATGATATATTTAAAGTAGTCAAACTCATCTAAGCAGAAAGTAGAATGATGGATGTCAGGGGTTGGTGGAAGGGAAAAATGGGGAGTTGCTATTTGATGTTTCAAATTTTCAAATTTCAAAGTTTCAATTACATAAGATGAACAAGTTCTAAAGATCTGTACAACAATGTGCATATAGTTAACAATTGTACATTTAAAAATTGTACATTTAAAAATGTGTTAAAAGGATAGATACATTATGTACTTTTTTACCACAGTTTTAGGGGGAAAAAAAGAAGTATACAGGGGGCATGGGAATGAGCCATGGAAAAAAATGAATGGACTAAAGAAATCTGGGCAGAAGAAGGTACATGTACAAAGGCCTTGAGTGGGCTAATAACCTATTCAAGGAACTGAAACAAGTCCAAAACACTTCAGGCATGGTGAGCAAGGATGAAAGTGGTAACAGATGAAAACCAGAGATGTAGCAGGAGCCTGATCAAGCAGGGACTTACAGGCCATGGTGAAAGATTTTAATTTTATCTTAAACCAATGGAAAGTTTCTAAGTAAGGAAATAACAATCTGATTAGTGTTTGAGAATGATCAATCTTTTAACAGTTTTGCTTTTCTCTGCAATATACCTCTTCTTCTTTTTTTTTTTAAATAGGCTCCACACCCAGCTGGAGCCCAGCACAGGGCTTGTACTCAGAGTCCTGAGATCAAGACCTGGGCTGAGATCAAGAGTTGAATGCTTAACCTACTAAACACCCAAGTGCCCTCAGTTAAAAAATTAAATAAAATTAGGCAAGAATCTTCCTTAAAAAAACAAAGGAAAGATTTCAGAAATATCTGGAATTTAGATTTAAGGCAAAATTCCATTAATGGGTCAAGTAATCTGAATCAAATATGAATTCAACATAGTTTCTCTATAGAAAAAAGGGGCACCTGGGTGGCTCAGTCAGTTAAGCGTCTGCTTTCGGCTCATGTGATGATCCCCAGGTCCTGGGATCCAGCCCACGTCAGGCTCCTTGCTCAGCAGCCTGCTTCTCCCCCTCCCTCTGCCTGCTGCTCTGCCTGCCTGCTTGTGCTCTCTTTCTCTCTGTCAAATAAATAGTAAAATCTGGAAAGGAAAGGGGGAAGGGGAAAGGGATGGGGAAGGGGAAGGTGAAGGGGAGGAGCAAGGGGAGGGGAAGAGGGAAGGGGGAGCGGAAGGAAAGGAAAGGGAAAGGGAAAGATAAAGGAAAAGGAAAGGAAAGGTTGGGGCGCCTGGGTGGCTTAGTCGCTAAGCATCTGCCTTCGGCTCAGGTCATGGTCCCAGGGTCCTGGGATGGAGCCCCACATTGGGCTCCCTGCTCAGCGGGAAGCCTAATTCTCCCTCTCCCACTCCCCCTGCTTGTGTTCCCTCTCTCGCTATCTCTCTATCATATAAATAAATAAAATCTTTAAAAAAAAGAAAAAGCAAAGAAAAGAAAGAAATCAGGTAAAATCTGTCCAATAATGGCAGTCATACACTTAAGTTTCCTTTGAAAGGATAGTACTGAAGCACTTATCCAACTTTTCTCTGATCTCTCATTAACCATAGCATGAAAATAGAATGAATTTCAGCGAAAAGGTATAATACACAATATACTTAAAAGTTTGGTTTGCGTCTGCCCTAAAACAGCATTTTCTACCATTCCATATAAGTGGAACAAAATAATTATTTTCAAACTTGCCTCAGTATCAACGCAGTATTTTAAAATGCAGCATAATTATCTGTATGGAAAATATCAGTTTCAATTTGCCTTTTTTCCCTTCTTATTGGCAGTCAACTCAAAATAAAAGAATATAAACTAAAGGTTTACCTAATAAATTGTTTATGAAGGCTTTATGCTAGGGAAAACCTTACCAACAGTACAGCTGTCTTCAAGTACCACATCAACATTTCTGTCTCTGTACTCAACCCTGAAGTCCAGCATCCGAGGTTGTCGTTCTACAATTTGCCTAGATGGCATTACAGGTCGAAATGCTGAAGAGGAAGAGGGAGCAGGAACTGAAGCTGGGTGACTTGGATCAAATGCAGGTCCTGGTATAGTCTCACCTCCATAGTCACTGAAATATTGACATAGAAAGAAAGATTATCATCAACCAAATCATTAGAGATTACCACTAAGGACCCATTCCATATTTGGCTTATGTTGGTCTTCCAATCAAATTTACCTACCTGTGCATCAAGCCCTAACTAAAGTTTTACTTCCTCCATAAAATCTTTCCTGGTGACTGAAAGCCACATTACTCTCCCTCCCATCCCTGCCTTTCTATGTCTATTAGCAGTATCATACATATCATTTAGCATTTAATCAGATTTTTGCCATATGTTGTTATGATGTTAATAAAACATTAATTTTGAATTAAGAACAGTGTCTTCTTCATTCACTTTCATTTGCTTACTGAAACATTATTTGATTAACTCTACTTTCCAAAAAACTCAGAAATTTACCATCCTTAAATCTCCACTCTATTGTACTCCTCAGTCCTTTTTTTTTTTTTTTAAGATTTTATTTATTTTTGACAGGGAGAAAGAGAGTGTGTACAAGTAGGGGAAGCAGCAGGCAGAGGGAGAGAGAGAAGCAGGCTTCCCGCAGAGCAGGGAGCCCGATGCGGGGCTTGATCCCAGGACCCTGGGATCATGACCTGAGCCGAAGGCAGACGCTTAACCGTCTGAGCCACTCAGTCTTAAAAGATAATTTTTTTCCTGCTTTGCATAGAAAACAGATGCCATCAAGATGAAATTCCCTTACTTTTTTGACATCAAATCCACAAACTAACCCACACATGTACTCCCTTTTTCTCTTTCTATAAAACAGAGGCAACATCATTCTAAAACCATCTTCTAATTAGCTTTACATTATGGTATGCTTTTCCTTTCCAGTATCTGCAACATCTCCTTCTCTTCTGGATTCTTCTTAATAACAATTAAACATGTTTAACTCTTAAAAAATAAAAATAAAATCTTTGTTCTGCTCACTTAATAGTTATCTCATTTCTAGGGATTAAATCAGGTATTTACATGAAAAGCTTAGCACACTGCCTGGTACCTAGTAAGATCTCAAACATCAAACTCAGTATATCCAAAGTTTAACTCATTAATGTTTCCCCAAGCCTGATCCTCCCTCCATTGTTCCTCATATTAGCTACCCAAGCCAGAAACTTCTGGCATTATCCTTGATACCTTCTTCTCTCACAATTCCCATATCTAGTCAGTCCTTTCAATTTTACCTCCTAAATATCTTTTAGTTAAGACATCCACCTTTCCCCTTTGAAGCTGACACCCTAGCACAAGCCACGAGCACCTCTTACGTGGACTGATGCAATAGCCTCCTAACTAATCTCTGAATGTTCCTTTGTTCCCCTGCATGTCATTCCTTACCACCACAAAAATGAAATTATAGAAATGTCTTCATGTCATTTTCTTCAATATTCCCCTCTGCTCTTCATACAGAGCTAAAGAGGCGTATAAGCCCCTATATGATCCAAATCCTATCTACCTCCCCATCCTTAGCTTGTGCTAGGCTATCTCCAATCTCTCTGTTAACAGCCATAACAGCCTTTCATTTCCTCCATCTCACCTTGATCCTTCCCATTTCCTAGGGGAACACAGACTATTCCTTCAAAGAATATTCTTTCTTTCCCATCTCATACCAATATTCCATTTTTCTTCTAGCTAATTATATCCACCCTTCCTATCTCAGATTGAATGTTTTTCAACTCAGAGCATGTTTTACTACCTCAGACTGGTTCTAATTCCTCACCACTACCAATTATAATTGGTATTAATCATTTGACATTTAGGACCCCCCAGAGAATATAAGTTCCACAAGGGCAAAGTTCACATCTGTGTTTTTAATGGCTTTATCCTCTGCCTGGAGCTCAAGATTTTACAGAGAAAGTACTTAAATATTTAACTAACGAGTAAAGGAATAATTATTAAAGAATCTGGTTTTTCTCTCACTTAATTTACATATATAGTCACTTTTTTCCCCCTCACTGGGAGGAGTAAGGAAGAAGAGAACATAAGGAATGCTTCCACTGAAACATCATTTTGTATATATGTTCCACCACCACCAAAACTATAAGCTCATTTCTAAAACATCTTTTTTCTCACCCTAAATTTAAGGGAAAACAACAGATTGGGAACCTGAACAAGAACAAAAACAAGAACGACCAAAAACACACAAATAAGCACTATTGATACCAACAAGCCAGGAAAGAAATATTTACATTTACTTCACATTATTGCTCTGATTAGTTTTTACCAAATTTAGATTACAATATTGATTTTTGTGAGTTGTGATCGTCTTTTAAAGAATAGGATAGGATACAAATGATCAGTACATGGCACTTAATAATTAGGACCAAGTACTGTTTCCCAAAACTTTTGATTCTGATACATATTTGCATATGTGTGCTTTGGATTCCAGGTATTTCTCTTTGTAGGTCATAGCCAAGAAAGTGTGAAAATAACAAGAGTTCAGATACTCTAGTAATCACTGATCCAAAGACAAAAACCTATACTTTCTCCCGGTTGTTAGATTCAAGAAAAGTAATCTTAGAAGTAGGACATGGAAAAGAAAATGTCCAGAGCAGGAAAGACTATCACTATTGGAATCCAAAGTATCTATGAAGAGAATGTGTGCAATGATATTTCATATCTCTAAATTTTGTCACAACTTCTCAGAACCTCGGAAAAACAGCTAAAGTTAATAGGCTGGTCCCTGACTTACTGTTTTCTTAACTACAAATTCATCCTTCTGTAGTCTATTGTGTGATGCTGGGGCTAGCATTCTGCAAAATTCTATTTGTCCTCTGGCATGTTTCCCCAATAGATTCTGCAAATAGGGGATACTATTAGATAGAGATCATTTGTTACCAGAGAGGAGGAAAGCGTTCCTTCTTCCTATTTGCATATACTTCTATCAGTATCATCCTGTAGCTTTCAGTCTCCTGGCTTTTTTCAGTATTCATATAACCAGTTTCTTGACATCCCCTCAGACACCAATAGCAGCTAGAGAGTGTGCATTCCACAGCAGCCTGATCCTCACTCAGGTCCAAGGGACTCCTCAGAGCGTCAAAGTTCTGTTAATCCCTTTGACCTAGACCTAAGAGTGGTAACTTCCTGAAGCAGTTATTATACATAGGTTACTTCAGTTTTACTTTTTTGCTCTTTTAGTCTTCCACACCTGTGTAACCAATCCTACATTAAACTTGAAATACCCAAACGTTTTTTTGGTAATGGAGGTGTCCCAGAAACAGGATTCAGGAATTGGTTTGATTATGTACTTGACCTTCAATACACTGATGAGCTCCTTGCCAATGGAAAATGAGATACTAGTGATCATGCACTGGCATAATGATTAATTGAATTACCACTTATAGTTCATTATGATCACATACCTATTAAAACAAGTGCCTAAGGGGACAAATGACTATTTGACTTGGCCATTACGGTAGTAATAATGACAATAAATGAGCTGGCTGCTTCTGGAAAGCTTAAGAGAAGAAAATGAAACACTTTGGGTTATTAACTTTCAGTTCAAGCCATGGTGAGAAAGCTAGAGCTTTTGAAGTAGCACTTTCTTATTTCCCGTCCTCCAGGTATGATCCTACTGAGAATCATACATAAAATGTAATTTTGCAGCTTAAATAACTACAGTGAAAGCTGAGTACATATACTTTCTAAGCTTCTGTTGTGAAAATTACAGCACTGTTTTAGAAGGAGTGGGACCCTAAAATGTAGAATAGGGACTCCCAAGTGGATTCAGATGAAGTTATAATCTTGAACCCACAGAGTCCCTCTGAACCTCTTTTGTAAACAGAAACAACTCCTCTTCCCATGACTGAAGTTAGCCTCCTCTTGCTTGAAAATGGTAATGCTCGGGCGCCTGGGTGGCTCAGTCGTTAAGTGTCTGCCTTCAGCTCAGGTCATGATCCCAGGGTCCTGGGATTGAGTCCCACATCGGGCTCCTTGCTCAGCAGGGAGCCTGCTTCTCCCTCTCCCACTCCCCCTGCTTGTGCTCTCGCTCTCTCTGGTAAATAAATAAAATCTTAAAAAAAAAAAAAAAAAAAAACTGGTAATGCTCTTACTTGGACCATTGCCTTGAAAAGGGATGCCTATTGTCAAAACCTACCCCCACCATTCCTTATTGTCTCTAAAATAAGATCTAGGCATGCTCCAAGAGAATAAGTACAATGTGTTAACTGAGAGAGGGCTTATATCCAAAATAATTGTAAGACTTTGATAAAGCAAAAACCTAGGGAATAGGTAAGGAAATGAATTTGAAGTGAATTTGACCAAAAGAGTTTGGATAGAGCCAAATATAACATGTTTGCTTAAGCAGCTCTAAGTCCTCTAATAGTTTGCTTGTTGACTGAATGAAACTTAAGTCCCAAAGGAGTCTACATTTAATGAGGATGAAATGCCCAAACTTTCCTGGCAAAATGTAGAAGAAATCCAGATGCTTAGAAAAATAAGAATGCTCGAGGGGATTTACCATGAACAATCTGAACATACATACATCCTCCTACTACATCATCCATGAGGTCCCAGAGGACATTGCACTAAAGTATTAAGAAATACATTAGTAAGAGTCGGGGGAGGTCTGCATTCTTGAAAAACTGTAGTGGCTGTCTTCCATGGGTTGGGAATGACATGATGAGATGACACCACTGAGTAAGTTTCCTTAATGGGCATGAGATCCCAAAGTGCTCAGGTCAAATGGCAGAATTTAGTAAGAAAAAGGTAGGAGCAATTATGTTAATGGACAGCATAGATAAGAAGTGGCAATCAGAAGATTTCAACCTGCAGAGATCTTTAGAAGTGTTTAACTGAACATAATTATTATTTTTCTTCTTTGAGATGGAAAGCAAGTATGGTGGGGGAGAGGGACAGAGAGAGAGGGAGAGAGAGAATCCTAAGCAGTATCCATGCCCAGCCCCACAAAGGGCTCAATCTCATGATTCTGAGATCACAATCTGAGCTGAAATTAAGAGTTGGATGCTTAACCAACTGAGCTACCCAGGCACCCCAGAACATGATTATTTCTAAGGAACCAAATTAAAAGTCAACTGACTAAAATATTACTTGATCTAAAAACATTAGAAACCCTAGACCTGATAGCCTAAAACCTAATGTCCATAACACAATGGACAGTCATAGTCACTCTCAGTTTCCAAACACAAGTTGTTTCAGAGACATAAAGTCCCTGATCCCCACAAAGACAATGCAACAGAGCCACACATACGCATTGGAAATTTTCCTTTAAGACTTTTCCTAAGAGGCCTGCAGCCATTTACTAGGTTGTTTGTGTACTGATAAAAGGAAAATATCTTAAAATTTTAGGGGATTACTAGATGCTAACTCTAAACTGATATTAATTCCTGGGGATATAAGAGTGGAAGATTATGGTGGTAAATGAAGTTTGGGCCCAAATCCACACATACCATGTTCAAACAATCTGTCAACCTACCCTGCAATTTCTTCTCCAGATTCTGAATGCATAACCGAAAGAGACATACTCAGTAACCAGCAGACATTCTATATTGACTTCCTGATCCGTGGAGTTAGGGTTACTATGTAGGAAGGGTTAGTAACAGGAAGTAACTGACCTTGCATATACTTTTTTCTCTATATTAATTTGCAAACACCAAGACAAGCATATTACTTTTACCCAGCAAGGTAAACAATATACCTTCATTGTCTTTTTCAGAGGATTATGTCAACTCTCCTGTTCTTGAGCATAACAATCTAGTCTGGAGAGATCTTGATGACTTAGACATTCCATAAAACAACATTACATTGATAACAATGTGAATCGATCCTGAAGAGAAGAGTAGGAAGTACTTGGGTGCTTTGATAAGACACAAGTATGATAGAGTAGAAGATACGTGCCACAAAAATGCAGGGGCCTGCCGCCTTGGTGAGGTTTCTGGGGTCCAGTGATTAGAAGCAATCAGGGTAAAAGGCCAGTTGCTATATCTTGCACTTCCCATCGAAAATAAGAGATAACTAAGTTAAATGAGGAAGAAAAGATTTGGACTGGGAAAGGAAAAGATGTTTATATAATATACATGCTCATACCAACCAAAAACAAACTGCTAAAGCATTACAGCCCCCAAAGATATCCCAGGAAGACAGTAGTGAAAGAAAAGCCCCCTAGTGGGGAGAACTTGGGATTGTACCACAGGTTGACTTTCATTTAGAAAGAGATTGCCTGAGGTACAAATCTATTTGAACCATGGACAACAGACAATAGGTTGGCCAGCCGATCAGGACTTGGAAAAAATAAAATAAAAATTAGGTGACAAGGGAATCTGGGGAAAAGATATGAAAACGGAACTTTCAGAATGGACACAAAATGTGAATATGTTTCTGCAGGGGATGTTGCCTACAGGCTATCCACTGGAAAAAGAGGCTCTCAATGTGCATAAGACGACATTGTTCTATTGATGTAAGTCAGCTTACATTAATTATATATTAATTGCATTAATATATAATGTGGCCATGCCAATAGGAGTGGAGGTTAGACATAGATACAACATCAATTCCCCCTTACCAAGTCTGAATCTGGCTAGGGAAACTACCAAGTGTCTAAACTGCAAGCAACAGAGACTAATACTGAGTCCCCAATATGGCATCATTCCTTGGGGATCTGGTAATGGATCATTTCTATCATGGAGGAGGGAACAATATGTTCTCCCTTAAAAAGATACTTTTCTGGATATGAAATTGACTTCCCTGAAAGCAATACTTCTGCCAGCACCACCATTCATGTACTGAGGGAACGCCTTATTGATCTAAGGCTTCAAACACAACACTGGTTCTAATCAAGGAACTAATTTCACAGCAAAAGAAGTGTAGTGCTAGTATCATTCGTATGTACTGTTAGCCAGAAGCACCTAGTTGTCAGAACAGTGAATTGTCCTGCTGAAGACAGTTAGGAGACAACATACTCAAAACTTGGGTCTCCACCTTAAAGGATGTAGTATATGCTTTATATCAGTGACCAAAACACAGTGATATTTCTCATACTGCCAGAAAACATGGGTATGAGAATTAAGTGTCAGTAGTGGTTCCTTTTATTACTCCTAATAACTTAACAGAATTTTTGCTTCCTGCTACTTTGGGCTCTGGTGGTTCAGAGGTCATGGTTCCCAAGTATGTAATGTTTCCACAATACTTTTCTTAGAATTAGAACCTGAGAATGCCACTTGGCCATTTTCTACTCTTCACATTACTTAATCAACTAGCAAAATAAGGGAATACGAAGTGAGGTGGGAGGTCCTGATTACCAAGAAAAAACTGGGTTGCTGCTATACAATGGACTATTTTCTGGGGCATGTCCAATTATGAGTTAGTGGAAAACTACAACCAATTTAAAAAAGGCTGGTTCACTGAGGATTCTGACTGTTTAAGAATGAATGTTTGAGATGTCCCACCAACTAAAGAAACTTGACTATCTGAGTTGCTGGCAGAGGGAATATAAAGAGTGGAAGAAGAAACTGGTAAATATTAATCATGGCCTCATGACCAGTAACAGTAACAAAAATGTAGCAGCACAGAAGTGTGTGCACAGACACACACAAAATTTTCTTCTTACAATTTTGCACCTTGATCTTAACACCAGTGACATTACTGTAACAATGACACCCACTTTGTTTTAGCATCAGCCACTGGTGTTAGCTTCTAGCATCTTTCAATACTTCAAAACAAGCCTCTGCAGCCTGCAGAGGTACTAGTATCAGCTGAGCAGGACTTCTTTCTCTTATGTCTAGGGTCAAGTTGCTAGGGCCCTTCCTCTGGGCTTCAAAGTCCTGTTAACCTCAATCTCTCCCAATAACTTTCCTTTTTTCTTCTAATACTAGGAGTGACTTTGTGCCCTTTAGTGGTTAGCAGGCGGGCTCTCCCAGACAGACCTGTTCTAGAGCAGGCTTCCTGCAATACCCTGGACCCAGTCCACACAGTCTGGGTTGTGCCCACCCTATTCAGAGGATGCTGCAGCTGTAAATCTGCTCTTGCCCTATGCACCTTTCCTCAAGCACAGCAGACCACCCCACCCACAGCTGGGCCTGCTGGTCCAGCTGTTTCCTGACATCATTATATCTGAATTGTCTCAGTATTCCCTTTTTGCTCTTTCAACCTGCTCCACATCTCTGGAACTGATTCCCTATATGAAATTCCCTGTGTTTGAAACACCCTAGTGTGCCTTTTTTTTCTTTACCAAACCCTAACTCTAGGAGACAGTTTAACATTTCTAATCATAGCAGGCTATTTGGTGTTGTCAACCCAAGAGAATCTTTTAGAAAGTTTTCACTTGAGAATTTTCTTATTGGCTATAATTATTTTATTTCAAGATCAATAAAAAATAATGAATTTACAATCCAAAAAAAAAAGAGACTACCAGTTAATGATCCTATCAATTTTGACTAATGTTCAATGGTATCCATAGAGTACAAACACATCCAAAATTGTTGACTAAAAAAAAAAAGTATTTTTAAGACTTTTCATCTATGAAGATATCATTCTATAATCTGATCTATTCACTATTCTTTTCTAATTAATCAATAATTAAAAAAAAATAGACACTGGCAAGGGAAACTCTATGGAGAAATCTATTTTAGATTTAAACATCAACTAAAGGAGTGTATTTATCCTCAGTCAACTTTGCTCTACAAACCACACGTCACTGGAAGGCAATGAACAAAGCAAACAGAAACTCTGTACATGTTTATTTCAATTTTTAAAAATCCATCCCAAGGTAAAATTTCTAGGTACAAAAACAAAACAAAAACACTTATGTGTTTTAAAGATAAATTTGTCTTTAGAAAAAAATCAGATCTTAAATGAGCATCAGAAAAGACAATAAATAGAAACTAATTGACCAAAATGGATATTATCTGTATCAAAAACCTCAGCATTTATATATTCTGAAAACCTAATAGCGAATAACTAGAAAAAAAATGCCTAGTCTTCTCTAGGTTCCCTCAATGAATTAAACAATGGACAAAGAAACATACAGACTGTCTGGGTCAAAAAAATAAATATGAGTTGACAAATACTATCCACTTAGTCAATGAAGAAAATTATACTACTGATTCATAAAATTTTTAGAAAATATAGCACGTGCTTTCTACTAACACAAGTAATTCATTAGCACTTCCTTCTAACAATAACTGTCTCCAAAAATAATGTTTAAAAAGGCTCTGGACAATATGCTAAATAAATAAAATATTATACCAAGATGTAGTAAATAAACATGCACACATTTGATGTTCTATGACTGAATGGCTTACATTTATGACAGCATAAGTCACACAGTATATAAAATGTTGTATTAGCAGTATGTCTAGTGAAATAAGCCTTGGAGGATGAGGCAGAAGACTTGCTTACATCCTGACTCCATCAACATCATGCTGTATCATCTGGGCCAAGTCACTTCATGCCTTATTCTCTCTACCTGTAAAATGAGGGATAATAATATCTGCCTTTACTTGCTTACAACTAAAATAGTAACTGTAAAATAAAGCTATGGGAGAAAGATCTTATACACATGTATTAAATTCCAACTTTTTTACCCAAAGGAAAAAAATCTTTTAAAAAAAGGTATGACATGACTAGTTTGCTGACCTTGAATAGGGCAGAGTGGTATCAAAAAATGCATGGCTTTTAAAATGAGACAATACAGATTTCACCACGTACTACACTTGTGAGCTTGGACAAATCTATGTAAACTCTCTAACCTTAAGTTTCCTCACTATGAAATATGAATCTCTTAAGGGTTATAGTTAAGTAATAAATGATGAAAAATATATCAATTACCTCACACAGTGCCTTAAGCATTTAAAAAATGTTAGTTTCTTTGCTTTGAACTTTATGGGAACATTAAAAACCATATTCCCACTTTTGAATTCACACAAAAATCTGATTTCAAGAAAAGCTATAAAGTACATGGGTTGGGCTCTTCTCCGTCCAAAAATAATTCATATTAAAAAATCTTTTTGATAGCTCTTTCCTCTGTCGAAGTATGAAATGACAAATTAAGAGTCAGCTGCATTCACAGACTACACTACAAAAGTCAAACATACAAAACAAAAATCCTTTTAACTACCTACATATACCATTCCTACTATTAAGTCTTCCACATTCAGTGTTAAGCCAATGAGAAAGCAACAAAGAGCCCTCTTTCATTTTCCTCTGGTTAGGAGACACACAAGAGGAATTTTCAGTTATGTCAAGTCCACAGTGATTTCAAACCTAAATAACAAAGTTAGGAAGGGAGAGAATTGAAGACTATTGCTAGATACAACCGATTTTCTTCTATGCACATATGATTCATTCCTTTGCAAACAAAACAAAAACCTACTCTGATGAATGTTAAACTCCAAATTTTATAGTTTTAGAAATCAATTTAGTGCTGAATCTCTACTTATAAAATATTAAGCAAAAAGTATCATTAGTGACAGGAGAGATGGGATGTTTCCAGGGATGAGGAAATTTCTAGAGTTCACCCACAGCAAAATACTGTTAATTTTAAGATGTATCCAATATGTACTCAGAACCCAGAAGCTGAATCCACAAGGGTTTAACAAGCAAAAATTTTGGAACAGAAAGTGGAATAACATTTACTCAAGAATAAAACTGGAGCCATATTTAGAAGTCTAAAACTTTCTAAACCAAGAAAAAAAATGATCATAAAGGAAGTTCCTATAATCACCTGGTTTGCTTTCTAGAAAAGGGTTTCAATAAAACTGAATGCTTTTGAACAACAACAACAACAAAAAAAAAAAAAAAAAATTGGTACAGACCCTGGAAATCAGTCACATTTACTCTGGATGAAATTTTTTCTGACAGTTTTTTAAAAAAGGTGGGGAACAGGTCTATTAATTACTAAGGATAGTACAAGTACCAAACAGAATTTGCTTCCTTTCTAAATATACACAGTTTCCTATAAGGTATAGCACATTTTGCAGTTCATGGTGAATTTTTTGATGGTTTTGCAATAGCACTTTTCTTCCTCTCCAAAACAACCTCAGTCCTAGTTCTGCTCTTTCTGTTTGCCTCATCTGCACTTAGCAGATCATTCTTCAGTGACTTAGAAATCCTAGCCACCAAAATTCAAGCCAAAGTTTGAACTGAGAGGGGGGAAAAATCAAGTAATTACACTTGGAAGTGGGAATGGTTTTACCTCTATAGTGTCCTCTTTTAATCCAAACCAGTCTCCAATTTTAAGGAAAGAAAACTTATGAAAAGTTATTTCTAATTTAAGGAATTATTTTGTAATTTATAGTTCTCTTGGTATCATCTTCCAATTTTACCCTCCGGCAATGACACAAAACCATGAAGACCATTCCACATGTTAACAATGCATTCTTCAGGGGCGCCTGGGTGGCTCAGTTGGTTAAGTGACTGCCTTCGGCTCAGGTCATGATCCCAGGGTCCTGGGATCGAGCCCCGCATCGGGCTCCCTGCTTGGCAGGAAGCCTGCTTCTCCCTCTCCCACTCCCCCTGCTTGTGTTCCCTCTCTCGCTGTCTCTCTCTCTCTGTCCAATAAATAAAAAAATCTTTAAAAAAAAAAAAAAAAAAAACAATGCATTCTTCAGGTGAAACAGTTCAGTGCTTTGGGAAGTTTCATCAATTAAGGACTTATTCAAATTGTTCCAAATTATCATATACTTAATTTAGAAACCAAAAGTGAATAAAAAAACAATGTAGTAAGGCTAAAGATAAAGCGTGGATAGGTAGATAATAACCATGCTCTAGAGCTACAGGGATTCACTTCCTTCCATTTTATGAATTAGAAGATGCCCTTGAAAAGCTTTTTTAAAAATAAAATAAAACCACCATTAAAAATAGTATCACTCATTTTGAAATAATCTTATACAGTTAAAAGCTGGAAACTTTAGGAAACTGATATAATAAAATTGTCTGAAAGAATAGTAACTAATAGAGCTTCTACACCAAAGAGCAAATGCTCTATCAAAAAGTTAAACAAAAAAATTAACAATTGTCTCTTTTTTGCTTGGCTAAATTCTCATCCTACCATTAGGCACTTTATAACATACCTTTGTAGAATGCCATTTTCCTGGGGTATTACACCATTGATAGCTGCCTGCAAACAAAAAACAGAGAAGGCCATTTAAAAAAAAAAAACAAAACAGAAAAATGCTCAGGGATGTGTGGGGTGGAGAACACTGTACAGGGAAATAAGTATACTTTGAAAAATAAAATTTAGGGGGCGCCTGGGTGGCTCATATGGTTAAGTGTCTGCCTTCGGCTCAGGTCATGATCCCAGGGTTCTGGGATCAAGCCCGACCCTGCTCCGCGGTAAGCCTGCTTCTGCCTCTCCTTCTACTGCTCCCCCTGCTTGTGCTCTCTTGGTCTCTTTGTCAGATAAATAAAAGCTTTTAAAATAATATAAAATTTAAACAAAATATTAAATGTTTCCTTAATAACACAAAATATTCTCTAAAATGTTTCTCTATTTACTATAATAAAACCGTATTTTGGGAAACTAAAAAAAAAAAAGCAAAACAAACAAACAAAAAAAACATGCATTTGGCTTTTAATACCCCCAAATCTTGAGTCATAAAAGGCTTAATTCCACAGTCTTCATTCAAGCAAAACACCCACAAAAACCAATGTTTAAGAATGTCAGTACCTTAAAATAATAGTTTTAACTTATTTCCTTCTTCAGATTGAGAGGAGCGAGATATAAAATCACAAATGAAAAATTCCAATAAGAATTTAAAAATGAGCTCAGGAAATAAATTCATCCTTTCATGTTATAATTATTATTCTTAGTGAAAAGAACATTTAGAAGGAAAAAACGTAGAGGCAAGAATTCTTTGATAAACACAATACCACGATTGTACCAGGTTACAAAAGGAGGCAGCAGTATCACGGGGGAAGTTTCCTTATATAAAACAATCCTCAAGTTGGTCTCTAAGCTAACAAGTCACCAGTTACTTAGAACATAGCACAGACCTGACATGATATGGACATTTTTGCAGGCTACTAAACAAGCAGGCTGCAACATCCTG
The DNA here is from genome assembly GCF_003265705.2 of Callorhinus ursinus. Lineage (NCBI taxonomy): Eukaryota > Metazoa > Chordata > Mammalia > Carnivora > Otariidae > Callorhinus > Callorhinus ursinus. The sequence goes on along the minus strand of NW_027397071.1, from coordinate 61,452,886 downwards.
GATTGTAGGCAGTTCACTGCAGGGTAACAAAGATTCTCTGGAGGAAAAAACTTTGCCTTTCCAAATTTGCCTCTGCATTATAACAACTTCTTCCCTCCCCTTGCCCAACCAAGTCCACATCAAAATGAAAAAGAAAAAAAAAAAGAAAGGTACCACTTCAATGCTTTATCAGCTGCCTAGAAATCAATTCCCAAAAGGAGTTTGTGTATTTTGTGAAACATTAACTTAAATATTTGCCAGAAGTGGGCCAAGTTTACAATGTTATTCTGTTAAATGGAAATAAAGCAGAATGTAAGATGCTTGCTATGAATTTTGAGAGTTGTAATGCTCCACTGGCAAAAACCAAAGATATCCACAGATTAATATAGGCAGTGGATTCCACAGAACCCTAACAACTCTGGGGGCTCATAAATCCTTTGAGTCAAACAAATGCTAAAATGGGTTTTCAAAGCCACATATTCAATGGAAGTATCTCTGCCTACTGCCAGATCAATTATCCCTTTTGTTTTGACATCAACAGCTCCACATACAAATATCTCCTTTGCTAAAAAATAGAAAATAGTGAAAGAATTTTCTATGGTGTTGGAAAAGAAACAAAATACCAGAGTTTGGAGGGACTTTGTTCAAATTTTCACTCGGGAATGCCAAGGTATAATGGAAAGAATACTAAGGATTTACAAAGTCCAAGATTTGAATCCAGACTTTCCCACTTATTAATTTTATGACCTTAGTATGTTCTATACTCACTGAACCTCTTTGAGCCTCAGTTTCCTCATCTGTATAATGAGATAATACTATCTCCTCAGCCAAAATGGGCCTGTCTTTTTGTTCCTCAAAGGCATCAAGTTCTTCTATTTCTTAGGACTTTTGAAGATACTATGTTTGTTTGAAATGCCTTTTCCCCATTTCTTGTCTGGCTAAATCTTAATCATCATAACTGAAATTTGTTAGATATACTTTTTCAAAGAATTCTTAATCAACCCCCCCCATCTACATAGGCTTACTCTCACATAGAACTCTGTGCTTTTCCTTTATAGTAATTGTTAATTACTTATTTGGTGATTATTTGTTTTATGTCTGCTTTTCTCTGTAGGGTGTAGGCTATGTGACAGACAAGATAATAACAATTTTGTTCTTTACTTTATCCCAGTTGCCTAGCACAACACAGGCACTAAACAGCACTCAATACTTATTTGTTAAATTAATGATGCTAGAGGAGTACAAAAAAATACAAAAACAGAGGTGCCTAGGTGGCTGAGTCGGTTGAGCAACCAACTCTTGATTTTAGCTCAGGTCATGATCTTGGGTCCTGGGATCGAGCCCCAGGTTGGGCTCTGTGCTCAGCAGGGAGTCGGCTTGAGGATTCTCTCTCCCCATCTCCCTCTGCCCCTCCCCACACTCTCTCTCTCTAAAGAAAAAATAAATAAATCTTTAAAAAACAAATACAAAAACAAAAGCCACACAGTCAACACCTGACCAAGGCTCAGAAAGCTTCCTAGATGAAATAATGTCTCAATTAAGACTGAAGGATAAGCGGGGTTACCTGGGTGGCTCAGTCGGTTACCATCCGACTCTCGGTTTTGGCTCAGGTCATGATCTCAGGGTTGTGAGGTCAAGCCCCATGAAGGGCTCCATGCTCAGCAGGAGTCTGCTTAAAGATCCTCTCCGTCAGCCCCTCCCCCTGCTCGTGCACGTGCACACATATTCTCTCTCTCCCTCGCTATCGCTCTCAAATAAATAAATAAATCTTAAAAAAAAAAAAAGACTGAAGGATAAGGGAAAAGTAGCAAGATGGGGTAGAGGGCAATGCTATGCGGAAGGAACAGTGACACACCTCCACTTTCCTTTTCTAAGACCTTAGATCATGTTAAATAATGTATTTGTTTTGGGGTAGAAAGTCCCTGACCTCAACCTATTTTATACATAAATATGTAAAATGTAATCCAGAATGAAAGTACAATAAAAGTATAATTTGCTAAAGGAATATAGAATAGGGAGAGAGATTTTTGTGAAGATTAAGGAAAGTTTCAGAAAAGATGGCATTTGATCTGAACACTGAACAATGAGTGGGTATAGAAGCAAAGGAAAATTTCAGATGAGTTCAATTTTGAACATGTTAACTTCAAAGTGACAGTAGGATATCATTTGTTTACTTAACAAGTATGAATTAATTGCCACCTATATAGCAAGCTCTGGGCTAGGCAATGAAGATATACTAATGGATGTAACATAGCTTGCCTTCTAGCAAGGACAAAAATATATTAAACAATTAATTTTACTATAAGCAGTTCAGGTAATATCCAAATGGAGACAAAAAGTAATTTAAAAATTCAGAGCCAGGTTAAGTAAAACAATACATGTTTAAAGGCAAATAAAAGCAGCCCTAAAAATATTTTAATTCCCTCCCCTAATAAGCCTTCTTCTTTGGTGAAGAGAAGTTGAGACAGAGATAGAGTCTTGGGGAATTCATACATTTAAGAATTAGAGGAGAGAAAGCTAAAGACAAAAACAAAACAATAAAAGTAGAAGGATTATATATGAGGGAAAGACCAGGAATATGTCATAGAAGGGGCAAAGAAGGTATTACAAGGAAGGATTAGACAAAACTGAAAAACGTGAGAATAGTCTAATAATATGAGGCCTAAGAGATTATTAGACATATTTTTTTAAGTTTTACTAAAAATTAAATTATAAAAGGCTAAGAAATACATGGGAAATAAAGTACACTAACTCTTGAAATAGTGTGAAAGTATAAAAATAGGAATAGCAGTATAATACTCATTACTCTCAGTATAATACAGATTAGTTAATAACAGACCATTTTTCCAGACATTTCTTTAGTGATGCTTCAATGATTATATCAAAGCATTATGATTAGCTTTATTCTTTTTAGATTTTTATTTATTTGAGAGAGTGAGTGAGAAAGAGAGCATAAGTGGGGGCAGGGGGAGGGAGAGGGAGAGAGAGTAGACTCCCCACTGAGCAGAGAGCCCAAAGTGGGACTCAATCCCAGAACTCCAGGATCATGAACTGAGCTGAAGGCAGATACTTAACCAACTGAGCCACCTAGGTGCCCCATATCATCAGCTTTATTCTTATTAGCAGTCTCCTCACCCGGCCAATTTCCAAATTACTGATTACAGATCAGTAAAACTAAATACTTAATACATTTAAGTTATAAGAATTTATAAACAAATAGAAAAAGACAGTATTTAGAATTTTATAAAAATAGAAATGATAAACACACTTTCATTATATATATATATAAAATCATATATATTATTAGTTGATAGAATTAAAAATATAGGCAACTCTACATATCCCACATGTTTGGGAAGCCTGTGAAACTAGGAAAATAATAATTATTGTAATACTGGGTTTTTTTTTTTCCGGAGGGGGAGAGGGAGAGGGAGACAGAAAATCTTAAGCAGGCTCCACCCCCTGCACAGAGCCTGATGCACAGCTTGATCTCAAGACCCTGAGATCATGACCCCAGCCAAAATCAAGAGTTAGACACTTAAATGAGCCACCCAGATGCCCCAGTAATACTTGCTTTGTTGTGTCTATTAACCATTTTTTCCATCTCCTAAAAATACTTAAAATATAGAAAAATACTTTCTAAATTAGTATACTCTTGTTCAATTTGAAATTATTACTCTATGGCATGCCAGAGTCAAATAATTTCAAAATGCCTAAAAAATAAACTTCGGACCCACAAAGTACTAGTATTTTAGCATTCACAGCTCTGATCTTGCCATCAAGTGAATTCTTCCAACAAACCCAGACTTTCTCTCATCCAATCATACTCTCATCCTTTATACAGAACATTCTCTTTTCCACCATTTCAAATTCATTCATTCTTTTATTCACTGAACACAGTGTTTTAGGACCAGAGGGAAAACAAAAATGACAAGACATGTTCCTCCCAGGACAGGCAGTTACAGAAACAACTAATTGTAATGTGAAAGACAAATGGATCATGAAGGAACGAATGTCTACTGTTGCCTAATGGAGATGAAGACCCAGATGTGAATCATTTTCTTCAAGAAAATTTGACTCACACCACCTTTTTCTCAATGATTTTTCTTTTTTTCAAATTTTTATTTAATTCCAGTTAGTTAATATACAGTGTAGTATCAGCTTCAGTGTACAATTTAGTGATTTAACACTTACATCACCCAGTGCTCATCACAAGTGCCCTCCTTAATCCCCATCACCTATTTAAGCCATCCCCCACCTACCTCCCCTCTGGTAATCATCAGTTTGTTCTCTATAGGTAAGAGTCTGTTTCTTGGTTTGCTTTAAAAGTCTCAATGATTTTCCATTTTGTTGTACTTACATAGCACTCATACATCTCATTCATTCATCCAAATATTTCACTCATTCATTCCAACATTAACCCACCCAACAAATATTTAGTTACTCACCTGGAACTATTCTGGGTACTGAGGAAACAACAAAAGTAGCAGATTTAAGTGTCCATGCTAAATTCACAAAATCATCCCCTCCTCGTGTTTTTACCCTGAGTAGAGCCAATGAGAAGTTCTGGAAGAGCCCATCATTCTACAGCCATCATTTGTGGATTTTTCACCTTTTACCTTATATGAGGATGAAACACTATCCTGTGTGTCTACTCTACTCTCAATACTCTACTACAAACAACACTATTTCAACTGACACCAGATGTGTGGGTTTTCTACGTATCAAGCAATTCTGCAACACCAGCTAGGTGTCCTACAATTTAACTCAATTCTGACACTATCTACCTAGAGACAGCATTAGATCCCACAAGTTAAGGACTCAGTCCCACAAGCCTACTCCCCCTTCAGATGCTAAGTACAAATCCAGGCTGTTACCTGTGCTTCTGACCTACTGGCTATAAATCAGGGGTTCCCACAACCCTCTCTTCAATTCAATTAATTTGCTAGAGTGGCTCAAAGAACTCAGGAAAACATTTTACTTATTAGATTACTGACTTATTATAAAAGGATATAACTCAGGAAGAGCCACATAGAAGAGACACCTGGAGAAAGGCACGTGGGAAGGCATGCTGAGCTTCCATGCTCTCTCTGGGCACACTCTCCCTCCCCACATCTTCATGTATTCACCAACCTGGAAGCTTCCCAACCTATATTATTGGGATTTTTATGGAGGCTTCATTACATAGGCATGAACAATCACTAATTCAATCTCTAGTCCTTCTCCCCCTCCTGGAGGATGGGGGTAGGAATGATAGCTCCAAGCTTCTAATCATGGTTTGGTCTTTCTGGTGATCAGCCCCCATCCTGAAGCTATCCAGGAGCCAAAAGTCTCCTCAATAGAACAAAAGACACTCCTATCACCCAGGATATTCCAAGGGATTTAGGAGTTCTACAACAGGAACCAAGGTCAAAAACCAAATATTAGAACAAAAGATACCACTAGATTCTTATCACTTAAGAAATTATAAGGATTTTAGAAGCTCTGTGCCAGGAACTGGGGGACATTCCATTTTGGAATGGAACGTTCTCAGCTATGCAAGTAAAAGGCCAGAGAAACAAAAGTAGTAGATTTAAGTGTCCACACTAAGTTGTAGAGTTCTAAAGAAAGACAATGAAATTATGGTGGAAAGCCAATGAGGCCTCAAAAAGATGCTTAACACCATTTTCTCTTCTTTCTTTCTGGGCCAGAAAGGAAAATCTTTTTTTTCTTTTTCATAAATAATTATTTGATTTTCTGTAAGTATCTGTAACAGACTGTTTCCAATAATCTACTATATTTAAATTATTCTAAATGTTCTTTCAAATTCTTACTTTCCAAATACGTTAATCACTATGATGACCCTTTTCTAAGCCCTCTTCAAGTACTCTATTGTATGACTGAAAAGCTGATGACTCTTCCTTCCATTTATTATAACCTTCAAGAGAGGAATATATAAGATACTATATGAAGGCAAAAGAGTAGAAGTAATTTGAATGCCAGGAAAAAAAAGCTGGGAAGAAGGGGTGATATTTGAACCAAGTGTTAAAGCAAGGCTCTTCTGGGGTAAAAAGCTGAGTAAGAGCAGTCAGGGAGAAGGGAAAAAAAAAACTGGGGGGGGGGGTAAGTCTGTTCAGGAAGTGGAAAGTAGTTCTGTGTGGCTTCAGCAAAGGTTTGGGTCAGGAAGCAATGAGGAGCTAGTTGGAAAGGTAAGCAAGAGTTAGATTATGAGAAGCAGTATAAATACAGTCATTAAAAGTTTTACTTAACCTGAAGATAATGGGCAGGCAACTGCTGCAACTGAAATTTGCCCTTCAGGAAGGTACATCATTTGGTCAGCACTGTGAAATACGAATTGAAAAGAAAATTGTTGAGAATGATGCCCAGGCTTCTGCTTGGATGACTGTATAGGCAGTTCCTGCTCCAGTCCTCCCAATCATCACAACTGGCACGCAATTCTATAGACTCCTTAGCTCAAGTCAAAAATCATATACTCATCCTCAATTCCTTTCTCTTACATTCCACATCTGACCTATGAGAAATTCTTTATTCTACCTCCAAAATGTAGAATCTGATCAATCTTTTCTATTACCACCCTAGCCTAAACCATCATCTCTCCTCTGGATTGGTATTTCAATAGTCTCCAAACTGGTCTCCCTGCTTCTATCTTTGCCCCACTTGCTTACTGCCTGTTCACACAGAAGCCAGCATGATACTTACAAATGTCAAGTCAAAACCCTTTCCCTACTCTAATGCCTTCCCATAACATCAGAGTAAAGGTCAAAGACCTCATTCTGACCTTAAAGACTACATTAGTTGGCTCCAGCTCCTTCTCTGACATCATCTTCTTCCACTATCCCTGAAGTTCACTAACTCTAGTCGCTGATTTCCTTACAATTTCTTGAACAAGTGAAATATGCTCCCACATTAAACCCCTTATACTTATTCTTCCTTCTGCCTGCAATGCTCTTCTTTCAGATATCCACATATCTCACTCCCTCACTTCAGTAAGGTTTCTACTCAAAGGTCATTTCAGAGAGACCTTCCCTAGCCATCCTATCTAAAAAGTGAACTCCTCTAGCTATGCATGACACTCTACCTATTTATTTGTCTCCCTGTTTGTTATCTGTCTTCCCTCACTAGAATGTGAGACCCAAATGACTTTAGTTTGTTCACTGATGTGTCCTCAACACCAACAGTGCCTCATCCCTAGGCTGTGTGAGTTAACATATACTGAACACATGAATGAATAAATGAATGTATGTCATGAACCCAAAAACATGAGCAAAGGGACAGGCTGGTGAAGACAGGATCTGAGGCCTTCAGTTTTAGGCATGTTGATGATTTTGAAGTATGGGACACTCATACAGAGATGTCCAACAGACTGTTAAGAATCGAAAATGTGTGAGTTCAAGATACCGAGTTTGGAGTCATGAGTCATCTACTTTAAAAGTATTTGGAAAGGGGTGCCTGGTGGCTCAGTCAGTTAAACGTCTGATTTGATTTTGGTTCAGTTCATGATCTCAGGGTCATGAGATCGAGTGCGATGTCAGGCTCCGCACTGGGTGTGGAGCCTGCTTAAGATTCTCTCTCTCCCTCTCCCTCTGCCCCTCTCTACCCCCATGTTCTTCTTTCTTAGGAAAAAAAAAAGGTATTTGGAAAAAACAGAACTACCAAAGGATCCAACAGTCTCACTTCTGGGTATGTATCCACAATCATTGAAAGCAGGGTCTCTAAGAGATGTTTGTATACCAATATTCATAGCACCACAATTCACAATAGCGAAGAGGTAGAAGCAACCCAAATGCGCATCAACAGCAATGGATAAAGAAAATGTAGTATATACATACAATGGAATAGTATTCAGCTTTAAAAAAGAAGGAAATACCATCACAGGCTATAACATGGATAAATCTTGAGGACATTATAAGTGAAATAAGCCAAAAAATGTCAAATGTCAAAAAATGAAAAATACCCTATGATTCTACTCATAGGAAGTCCCTAGAATAGTGAAATTCATAGAAACAGAGAGTAGAATGGTAGTTATCAGGAGTGGGGAGGAGGGAAAATGGGAAAGTTGTAGATTAATGGGTATAGAGTTTCAGTTTTGCAAGATGAAAACATTCTGGAGATCTGTTTCACAACAATGTGTATATACTCTACTGAACTATATACTTAAAAATGATTAAGATGATAGATTTCATGTTATGTGTTATAAAACCATATTTTTTAAAGTCTTTGCAAAAGTCTTAAGAGTGGATTAAGTTTATCTGAAATGAGGGATAATGTGAACAAAGAAAAGCCTCATGATGGAAACTCTGGAATGTCAATATTTAAGGAGTATGTAGGAAAAACAGAATCAGAGAAAATATTAAACAGAAGTATCAGAGAAGTAGGAGGAGATATAAACATCTAAGCCTCAATACAAATCTCAGTTACAGTTACATATATGCATTAACCAAATTTTTAAAAGTGAAACTGGCTCTTAGGGAATTCACCAACTATGATGATCTACTATCATTAACAGAAAATGGATAAAAAGGAGATGGCATACAAACACTAAATTTTATAAATTCTTTATATACCTTCTTTTTTAAGCAAAAAAAAAAACCTACAATAACAATTCATATTCAGGATTTAGTTCTCTCTGATCTATAATCTACTATAATTTAATAGGTTAACTATGGGATGTTCTAGGTCCTGTAGTCTGGCAGATCTGTTTTCAAATTCTAGGTCTATCATGTGTTTATTACCTGTGTGACTTTGGCCATGTTAACTGGACTACTCTAAGATTTAGTTTCCCCATCTACAAACTGGAGATAATAATACCAACTTAATTTACAAGGTTATTTGTTATAAGGATTAAATAATACAACAGTACTCTACAAATGTTAGCCACCATAATTACTCATCCTCATCACCTATTGTTTTTCTTTTAGTCTATTTTGTTACATACTATATACCACTGGTGCATAAATGTCTGCCTCATGCTGGGCTAGAAAGACAGATATACTTAAGTCCTGCTCCCAGTGATTCAAATTCATGTAGTCTGGAAGGAGTCTGGATTTTTTTTTTTTCCTCACAAACTCTTCAAGTGATTCTTATGCACAGCGAGGTTTGGAAACAACTTTAAATATTTTAGAAATCTACACAAAATCCTTTATTCGGACATTATATACAATCTATTAATTCCCACTAAACCATTTATTATTTTAGAAGTTACTTAAAGGCATAGAAATAGGCATAGAAGTTATCTAAAGGCATAATCCTTCAGAAACTCATGTTATTAAATAAGCTCAAAGTGAGGAGTGAAGGCTATTAAGCCAAAAAGCCACTGATTTCTAGCTCCATCATTTATACCTGTATAATCTTGAGAAAGTTCTCTCTCAGTTCTCTCATCAGTAAAAAGGAAGTGATAACCCTACTGGTTCATTGGGATTTTATGAAACTTGTTAACACATACTAAGTGCTTAAATGGTATTTCATACATCGTAAAATACTCAATAAAGGTGAACTGCCTTTATTCTAACATTTGTCATACCAAGATCTCTTTTCACTTTGTTTTTTTTTAATTCCAGTATAATTAAAGTACAGTGTTATATTAATTTCAGGTGTACAATATGGTTCATTCAACATCCTATACATTACTCAGTGCTCACCACAGTAAGTATACTTTTTTTAAATTTTTTATTGTTATGTTAATCACCATACATTACATCATTAGTTCTTGATGTAGTGTTCCATGATTCATTGTTTGTGCATAACACCCAGTGCTCCACGCAGAACGTGCCCATCACCAGGTTAACCCATCCCCCCAACCCCCCCCCAGAACCCTCAGTTTGTTTTTCAGACTCCATCGTCTCTCATGGTTCGTCTCTCCCTCTGACTTACTCCCCTTCATTCTTCCCCTCCTGCTCTCTTCTTCTTTTTCTTTTTTCTTCACATATCTTGCATTATTTGTTTCAGAAGTACAGATCTGATATTCAACAGTGTTGCACAATTCACAGCGCTCACCATAGTACATACCCTCCCCAATGTCGATCACCCAGCCCCCCCCC